>NW_027122113.1:3600000-4200000 GCF_030686945.1 Centruroides vittatus
GGAAAGGGAAGAAAGTTGAAAGGCATCGCCCAAGTGATTAAGCTAAACGACTCTTAATGGAGATCATTTCTCATTTTAATTAGAGCTTAATTAATGCAAAATCTTAAGTAAGTCTCCAAATTGAGAAGTGATTATTAATTGAGAAGCTGTTTATTTTGATTAATGAGCCAGAATATGTATCCACCCAAGAACATCTCTTACAACGTGTCCTGTTAGGAAATAAGACCATTGCATCCAAAAATTATTAATAAATTACCGATAACTTCCAACCTGCCAAAGACAGTTTATTATTTAATTCCGTGAAGAAATTAATTATATTTTGAATTTCAAATTAATTCGTTCCGGTTTAAAACTCTTAAAATATAACACAAAAAGCCACCGAAATAAAAGGGGGGAAGAGTTCGTTAAGGGTTTTATGAAGATTGATGCCATCGATTGGCCGAAATTCCCAAAAAATAATTGGTTAACAGTCGCAGTTTTCGTCACAGGGAAGAACTTTTTATTTAATTGTGTCAGACGTTTTCAGTAAGGTATCGAGGATATTCGCTAATTAAATATGGCGTCGTTCCCCGGTAGTGATTAATGTTTAAAGGTTTTTGTCTTTAAAAATTTATAAATAATAATATGATGTTTACGTTACATTAAAAAGTAATAGATCCTGTTAATAAATAAATGTTACTTTAATCAAGTCAAATGAGATTTGTATTGAAAATTTACTGGCATTTAATTTTTAAATACTTTATGAAACTTAATTATTACATTTCATTCGTCTATTTGTCTGTCCGTCCTTTCTTCTTATTAAATATTAACTTTCATATATATATATATCTTTGTATAAACGAAATAACTCCTAAATTTTTGGACGTTTTTTTTTTGTTATTAATTATAAAGGAGTGAATGTTTTATTAAATATGTTGCTTGAAATTATTACAATTAATTTTTAAAAACATAATATGAACTTTAACGTAAATATGTCGATCAATAGATTTAAAAATAGAACTGATGTAGAAAAAGGATTTTCGGTTCTGATGTTGAAGTGTTTGGATTCATGAAAGAATCGAAGTATGGCTTACAGTTTTTTTATTCTGAGGGTGTGGGTTCGATTCCCATTGGAATCGAGCCCACACACCAGCCCACCAGTGGCTAAGTGGATAAAGCCACTGAACTCATAGGTTCAATGGCTTTATCCACTAGGAGTTCTCTGGGTTGTGGGTTCCGCCTGAAGAACGGGCTGGCACGTGGAGTTTTTTGAGTTTTCTTCACGCGTCTAACACCCAAGGGATAGTTTCCCATTGAAATACCTCCGGGAGGGACTTTCCCCTTGGCAATCTCCCAAGTATTGTATTACATCATTCCACCAATCCCAATTAAAATGAGTTCATATAAAATTTTCATCGTGTTTCTGAAGAATGTGGATTCGGTTAGAATTTTCGATGTATTTCTGAAGTTCCTATAGAAAGCAAACTTATTCTTCAGAAACACGTTTAAAATTCGAATTATTGTTTATTTAGCTAATAAATTTACGCATCTAACAGCTTTATCTGTATAAACGAACTTATTATGTTTGGAAAATCCGATATGTTAATAGAAGTCATAGGTACGAATTTGATCGATGAAATCTGTCAAGGAAATGCCTCTCGGGAAAACTTTCTATGGGAAATTAGCCTCTATTTATTAGCAGATGGTAGGACACGTGAAGAAAACCTGGAAAACTCCATGCATCAACCTGTTAGTCAGGTGCGAACTCGCAACCAACTGTCAATGTTCGGTGGTTTTACCATTCCGCTATTGGTGGGTGTCATAGGTTCGGCTACCAGTCGGATCTAATCACAGTTTCTTTTATTTCTCTCTAATAGACATACTGTTCATACATTATTCTTTATACATACATACATATATACATATGCTAGATATAATTTTTATTTTATTGACATTTTACAGAATTTTACTTCCGTTTATCACTTTCCGACCAAACTGGTGACCATTTCAGTTGTTGGCATAAACAAATTTTGAATTAAATTTGATAAAATTTTGATTTCAAATCAAAGTTTCCAAGAATATTTTTACTGATAATCACTATAATATATCTGGTTTCACCGTAATAAAACCAAACTGTGGTTTTATCCAGGGACTCCCAAAAGTTGAGAAAGGTTCTGACACATCCTTCAGATTCCTTGTATATTAAATAAAGAAAACATTTAAAAATTGTATTATATTTTCCAAATAATAAGATCTGGCAGAAAATTAAAGGTTTTTGAGGCTCGTAAATGTGAGGCACAGGCCCGAAGACACATTAACCCTTATGTGATAGGGCATAGTTGCTTGGTTATTCCGTTGATGGAATAAGGCAACGAAACACATGACTCGAACGAAGAGGGGTGATGCTTCCTGGAAGGAGTGTTTATGTTAAATTGGCCCCTAATTAAGTATTAGACACGCGAAGAAAACTTGAATAACTTCACGTGGCCAGCTTGATTGTGAGGTTCGAACCCCCACCTTACTTCCTCCTCTTCTTCCTCTTTCCTGGCCCGATAGGGCACGAGTTTTGCTCTTACATACATTAGATTTTTGTATGAATTTGAGTAAAATTTTAGCAGTTTAAAAATCTCGGAGGTTTTTTAAAATATTTTCCCCTTAATCTCATTGTAATTTAATAGAAGAGAGCAATTAAATTGATTTTTACAGAGGTGAAAAAAACACGATTAAAATTCTAATGATGAGGATGGAAAGATCAATAATATCAAATTAAATTGACTTTAAATAAAGTTAGTAATAATAATAATATTCTATTATTTATAACTATAAATTTAATAAAGTTTTATATAAAATATTTATAACAAATCGTCTTTATAACAGTAAAGAAAAATTATCTGATAAATTCGGATAAAACAAATCGATTTTTATGTAATAACTTGAGCAGGTTTTTAAGCTGTAGGCTATAATAATGATAAAAGAAAATCGAAAATACTACTCTTTTTTTGTATTTTTCTCCGTAAAAAATAGGTATAAATGGATGTAATATAGCTTTTTTTTAAGTGTAATAAATTTTTCTAAGGTATATTTTCGTTATTTCTCGCGTGATTAATTCAATAGGTAATAAAGATGGACTTTTCATTTTGTCACTGGTAGATACAAGTTTATTTTTCTTCCTTCCCTCCCCCGTCTTTTTTCTTTGTTTTGTGTAGAAATAAATGTAATTTAGTACTAAAAGAAGAGTGACTTCTTGAGGAAATGCTGCTTGAATCTGAAAGTATCGACCTTTGATGTGTTTTTCCCCAGCAGGTACTTCTGGTTCGCTGTAATGGAGGGCGAAGAAGAGAGGAAACGGTTCCTTTATTGACATGTTACAATTAAATATCTGATACGTACTGTCGTTGC
Source organism: Centruroides vittatus (assembly GCF_030686945.1). Taxonomy (NCBI): domain Eukaryota; kingdom Metazoa; phylum Arthropoda; class Arachnida; order Scorpiones; family Buthidae; genus Centruroides; species Centruroides vittatus. Next base: position 3,603,379 of record NW_027122113.1, read on the forward strand.
CGGTAAAGGAAAGCATTTAAAACTCTGAAAAACAACTTTCCAACTGAAGACATGCTTTCATGTCAACATAAACAAAGTTTATCCTAGTCTTTTATCTAACTAGTAAAAGTTCTAAATCAGTTTTTCTTGTTAAAAATAAATAAAAAACTATATTACTTGTAAATTAACTAAAATATTTTAGTGTTACTTTTACTTAAATTTTTAGGAGGAGAGATTTTTGGGGTGGTTTATTTGCAGGCCTACACCATTTTGTTTCGGCTGTTGTATGGGTTTATATGTAGAGTTTTTAATAAATTTTGACTCTATCGCGCTCTGTTTCGTTTCATTATAAAGAAATAAAATGGCTGACGTCTCTCTTGTTTATTCTTTTATAAATCCCAGAATTTCGAATGAAAGTGAACGAAATTTTTTTGGAACGTGCATTATAAAATTTAAAATTTCACGTCTCTATTTGATAAAAATGGCTTTAAAACTTGTACAGTTTAAAAAATAACAAGTAGATTTTTAAATTAAAAATAAATTTTTATAAGAAAATATCTAGTTACTTAAAAAATATATAAAAAATTGCCTTGTTTACAGCGTAAGTAAACAAGGCATGTAACATTTTCTGATGTAATTTCAGTTACTATTATTGAAAGATTCAGCATTTTTTCTACGTTGTTAAAACATTTATACATAAATTTTTTATTAGAATCTACCGAAGAAAGAATGAATATTCACTAAAGGCAATCTCCTTTATAAGAAGTGATATAAATATAATAAAAGAGGAGAGAAAAAGCAAGAAGAAGGAAGGGAAGGAAAAAATGTTAAATCAATAGAAAAATTATTTTTGTAACAAGATAAACATATTTTTAAATATTAACTTATAAAAAAAAGCTTCTAGTTATTAAATTTTTCAATAGGGAAGGTCTTCAGAAGTGTTAACTTATGCTTATCTTTGTTGGAGGATGGACGTTTGTACAGATAAACAGACGTCTCCTTTCAAACATTCCTTACAATTATAATAAAACTATTTTAATAAAGTCGACATAAATAGAAAATATTTGAAAAAATGATATTATTTTTGAGTTAATTTAACACGTCGACGAAGAAGCAACTAAATTATTAAGAGAATAAAAACGAGAAAAACTTTTTTCCCCTGTTATTAAAATGTAACAAAGAAGCTTAAAGTAACGATTATAAAAAAATCCTTCACACAAAATAAAAATCATTTTTATTTAGTAAAACTTTATTCCAGACATTTTTCTTTCTTTAAACTTGCCAATTTAATTATTATATATTACTAATTAATAAAGAGAAATTAGAAATATTCTAACAAAGGGATGCTGTAAAAAAAGAAGAGGAGGAGGAGGCGGAAGAAGAAGAAGAAGAAGAAAATAAAGTTATTTGGTTCTTTAGCTTTTCTATTCACGCCCTGTTTTAATTAAACTCGGTTTATCTTCACGATTTGCACTTTTTATCCTCATGAATTTTTAAAGGTTTTATCATTTTCTTCTTTTTCTTTTCCACTTTTTGTTTAGTTTCTTCTTTGCAGAATTGATGCGTATAAATATTCAGCATTAACTTCCTTTTTTTAAACTGTAGTTATTTATTATATTCTAAAGGATCTACAGGCTATCATCACGTAGGTAAAACTTAGAAAAATTGAAGAATATTTTGTCAAGAAATACAAGAAAGATTTGTAAAAAAAGAAAAAAAGAATGATTTTTATAACGAGTGCAATCAGAGAGGACACTCGAGCATTGAGATAAAATGAACATTAATGGAGGAGGATGTTAGTAATCTGATAGGCAGAAGCAAAATGGTTCTGTAAGCCTCCTAAAATGAACAATAATCTTTGGACCAGAATAGTTAGATAGATCCGAAAACAGTTGTGCGGATAACCAAAGAGGATTTACTAAGAGAAAACCGATTCTGCTAATGAAAGGCCAACTTATTTTTTGAGTTCGCACTTATTTAACGTTGAAATTTCCATGTAAAACATAACTTTTGTATATTTTTAAACGTTTTGTTTGCTTCGTAAGCGTATCTTTTATAAATATAACATCACTTCGGAAGTAAGAAACGATGCTAAAGTTAGGAATGTCAAAGCATTAATATTGCACCATTAAACTTTTCTAATTAAATATTTTCAATTATTTTTCATAAAATCGCTAAACATTAATTCATTTCTGTACATAAATTAGCTACAACATCGCGTATTTTACAGAAGCAATCAACAGATAATAATGCGTTTGATAGCTTTACATAACCGGCGTGCTGCACTTTTAATAGAATCTGGCCACGGATGAAACGACGTTAACGAGCTTTTACTCCATTTTTTTTCTATTCTAAACACAGAATAATTTGAAGAATGAGTTTTTAAGGAGGTTGACTAAACTAAATCAATAAAAAAACTCGAAGTTTTCGCGAATTTTTGCATTTCTTCAGTTATCTGGAACTTTGCTTGGAACCTGAAGCATTCCCTCGAAACAGGGAGCTGTACAAACTTTACGACATTGTAAAAAATCAAGAAAATTGTTTACATTGGTGACGACTTTAGAGAAGGACGCAAATAAGTCTAATCAAGTTACCAACTTCCAAAATTTACCTCATATTCGGTCCTACTTTGATTGGTGTTCGTTCAGGCAATAAAACAAAGAGGAAGAGGAGCTCTACTAGAATAAATAATAAAACGCCTCGGATTTTATTTTTAAAATTTGGAAATATATTTTAAAAAGAAAAAAAGAAACTCGTAGATATAAATAATATAACCATCTTCTAGTTTCTAATTTATAAATATTAAATTCGTAAATCTGTAATGTTTAAAAATTAAAGAAAAAAGAAGAGGAGGAGGAATCGATTTTTGGTTAAAAGTGAATGGAAAGTAAAGTAAAATATAAAAAAAAACTGTTTTGTATATTTATCGATTCGTTATTTATTCATTTCGAATATATAGTTTAATGTTTGCATAATGCAAAAATAGCGAAAAGGGAAAGAAAAGTGGAAGAAACAATCTCTTCCCCTGCCACTTTTTTCGACATTTATAAAAAAAAAAAATAATAATAATAAAATTAATTCCCATTTTAAAAAGAGGAAAAAAGTGTTATATATGCAATTAAGTAACGTGCGAAGAGATAGGAAGAATACGAATTTTGTTTATTTTATCGTAAAGAAATTAATGACTGGATGCTGTATCAAACTCAGCATCCATCCTTATTCTCAGCATCCGACTCTTGTATTGATCGTACATCTTTTCTAATCACGACTCCTAATTAATTTTACTTTAGAATAAAAAAAGAAGGAAGAAGAATGCGATGTGTTACGTATACAATTAAGTAACGAATAAAAGGATAAGAAAAATTTTAATTTTGTTTATATCGGGATTAATAATTGGATGCTGCAATGCGTTTATGTACACAATTAAACAACGAATGAGAGATTAAGAAAAGTTTAAATTTTATTTATTTTTTTTTTTGTACGCAGATTTATGATTGGATGCTGTAACTTTTTTTTTTGCACTCAAATAAGGGAGGAGGAGGTGTTTAAATTTTATTTATTTCTCTGTAAAGAGATTAATGATTGGATTCTGCGTGGAACTCTGCATCCTTCTTATTCAAACTTCAATGTTGATCTTTCATTTTCTTGTGCATCTTCTCTAATCGCAACTCTATTAAACCAACCTTTGGATCAAACTCCTTGCTTAATAGAAAAGTAAAAACTTTGTCATTACCTCCAACCAGCTTATCACTGAGGCAAAGGAGAGAAATTTTTTGTTTTTTTTTCCAACTTTTCTCTCGACGTAGATTGAATTCGAAAGAGGGGGGAAAATCCAAAAGAAAGAAGAAGAAGAATAAAAAAATAAATAAAATAAAAAACTAGAATCGTTTCGGTAAAAAAAAGGAAAGCCTGGGGCTTAAAAAACCCTCTTATATATTTTTTTTATTTTTAATTTTTCAATTTTGAACCCAATAAATTTGGTGAATTATGGAAATGCTTTCTACAGCGAGAAATGCCTCCTGGCTAATTCTTAAAATTAATTTTATGTTTTTTTGAATAATTAATTTTTATTTTGTTTGTTTTTTTTCTTCTTCTCGTCCCTTCCAGTCTATTATTTACTTCTGTTAAAAGTTTATAATATTAAGAAGAGCGACTTCTACAATTTTGTGCTGTTGATTATTTGAGAATTTCCATTCATCATTAGCTTCGACACGTGTCTTCGGCTGAGTAGTTTATGCAGTAACATATCTTTTCCATTTATAACCATAAAATTTAGATGCAATATACATTATCTAGCACTCTAACTACATATCAGACTTTAGCATTGATGCAATGGTAAATTTTAAGGTTTTTTTTTAAGTTAAAGTTTCAACTTTTCTTACTCGAATATTTGCTTAAATAATCTACTTTTTTGAATAAATTATGATATTATAGAGGATTAGAAGGGTCTAGAATTAAAAAATAATAAATATAAACTAATATAGAAACAATTTTTTTATATATAAAAGGATGAAAAACTTAGTTCTAGTGGAGGTTAGGAGATTTTTGAAAGAAGTGTTGCAGTAGTTTGATTAATCGATAACTCGGTTGTTGTTTAATGTAACATGACTTCAAAAATCGATTACTTGACGTACAAAATTAGGAGTCTGGAAATAAATAATCGTTTTTTTTTATTTTTTACATTCTTTCAAGCCATTGAGAGGAGTGAGAAAGCGCGAAGATCCCATCTTCTAAGCCTTCAAGGTGTCTTAACTAATTTTACAGTTTTAAAGATTTTCGGAGGTTTTTATTAACAATTTACTTAATCTCGATAATTAACTAGAATCTTTAGAATATTTCTCGGATTAATTTGATGCATAAAACGTTAAAAGTAACTTTCCAGTTTAATAAATTCTGTAATTATTCTAGATTTTCTCAGCTTAACTCTACAACTCTAAATGCATCTTTATTCTTCTACAACGCTCCATCAAGTTGTTTATTCTCTGTAAAGTTAACTACGAAACTTTTAATTTTATATTATTTCAATTTACTTTGTAAATTTTTTTTATGTATTAGCCACTAAAATGTCTAATTAATTCGACGAGAGTTTGCTTTATATTACAACAAGTGTATAGACGAAGCTATATGTTACTCGCTCTATTAATATTGCAAAAGCTCTTATCTCATGCTATTGCAGTAAATGCAACTGGAAGAAATCTTCTGTGTTGCTAGGCAACGGAGGTAGTAACTAGATTGATGCCGTCTGTTGGCAAAACGTTTCCGTTGGCGTAAACAAATCAAGCTTCTTTCTCGCATTCTAAGCTGAGATCGTTAGGTTCTGAGGAGAAATTTCCCTTTTCTTTGCCTGTTTTTTCAATCGATAGGAATTAAATTAACGCTTATATGTAGTGTGATATCAGACCTATTCATCCCCAAATGCTACTAGAGCATTAAATTGGCCTAACAAAGATAAAACCAATTTCTCGTGTCGTAAATTTCAAAGCATCCATCTGGATGTTGGAATTTTACATTTTACAGTGATAAAACGCTATAATTCGATTGTTTATATAATAAAATATTGAATTAATAATCAGATAAAGTGTATTTTCGTGTTTAAAGTATCTAAAATACTGTCTTTAACATTTACTCTTTCAGATGCATCCAGAGCATCTTCCGCATCAGATGCTGAAGATGAAGCCAAAAATCTCTAATATTTAGAGACTAATTAAGGTTTAAATGTGAATTATTAGAGTAAAAATATTAAATTTAAACCCTAATTAATATAAATAAACGAGGTTTGAAATGAGACACTATACATACACCTCATTCCAATGCTTCTAGAGTAATAAATTGCTACATCAGGAACAAAGCCATTTCCGTGTGGCGAATGCTCAATTGTATATTCAAATATATTCTACATATTTCTCGAATTTAAATTTAAATTTTATAAAAAAAATAATCGATAATTTTTATATATATAAATATATATCTAAACTAACAAACTACGTTTAATCTTTAACGTAAAGCCGCATCCTTTCATCATTTTATGAAAGAATATATGAAGATAATCGGATAATCCGAATTTTTCTTCAAGTTAGAACAGATTAGTTTATAAGTATAAATAAAATATCTGAAGAATACATTTATATTTTATTATTAGAACGAAAAAAAAATGTATGTAATAACTACAAGATACATTTATTTTTATCTGGATAAAAGATGGAATAGATCCTCGTTTAGTTTTTCAGCATTTGGCGATTTATCCACTTCCATTAAAACCATTTTCCATTAAAACTGACAGAAGAATAATCCATAAATTACATTATAAATTAATGCTTCTTTGGTAAAAATAGGAAAATGTTCGTCACAGGTCGTTAGTCGCATTTAAATTTTAACTGTATAATTAATGTCGTGACTCTAGTCTCAACCTGCCCCTTTTATGGGTTGTAATTCTTCATAATACGTATATTAATGAGATTTTAATCCTTACGACTATGTTTTCTTCTGTGTTTTTGAATATTTTAATCTGTTTTCTAAGAGAATTTTAACTTTAAGAAGTGACCTTTTTTCCCTCTTTCGTCCTCTTTACACCTTACTAACAACAAGCAACATCTGTAAGTGGAGGAGAGAAAAATTCCGTTAAAATATAACAAAAAATAAAAAATTTAAAGTGCAGAGAATTTTAAAAACAATTTTTATAAAATATTCACTATAAAAATGAATATTTTATAACGTTTTTTTTCCAAATTTCTCATACGAACATTTGTAAAATAGAGACTTTAAAATGAAAATTTAATCATTACGAAACTGTAAAGTAATCATATAAATACTTTAATTAAAGTTTAGTAGACGAACAAAATACTTTAATTAAATGTTAGAAAATGGCTAGATGTAATTGCTTAGTATAGCAATTGCACAGAGAATGACTTGGATAAAACGTTGTTCATCAATGAAGATAAGAAGTGAATTGCTGTTCAATGAGCGATTGATCCTGCAGATACCTTGAAGAAAAACATTTCTACTAGTCATTAATCTATTTTTGTCAAACGTATTATCATGTATCTTCTACTTTTTTACAATTTCTGTACATTTAATCTACATAAACATTATAAAAATATATTTTCTAAAGCGTATTTTATCAGCATCCACCTCCGAAACGATCCTTCTCCAACCTCAAATTATCTAAATTAAACGTTTTTATACATTATTCTTGATCTGAAACCATAAAAACTACTTTTAAAAACACTCAAAAGTAAATATTTAAAAATATTTACACGTAAACGGAGAAAGAAAACTGAAAAATAAACGTAATCTCGTTGAAGGGATACAAAAAAAAGCAGCGATTAATGTAAAAGTATTTAACTTAAAATAAAAAAATATATATATTTATTTACAGAAGAGATTTGGAAATTATTAATATCAGAGGATATACAAAAGTTATATATAGAAGAGTCTTTGCCTAAAAGACTGTAGATTATGAATGTTTCTGCACTTGTGAACAACCAACAGCCTGATAAATCACAACAGACGTCGCCTTTAAGAATGATCATTACAAGAAAACGTTCAATAGCCTCGACCAATATCTTCGATGGAAGTTTGTTTGTGGATATAAAGCTGTGGAATCATTGTAGATAGATTATATCCCTTGATTTATGACTCACAGCGCTGTGTTTACAGAACTGAAACTCCTTTCCTCTACACGTCACTTTGTAATGGTTCCCGGGGTATAAATCCTTATTTGGAGCTTTAAAAAACCCAAACTTCCTCATTAGAAAGACTTTGAAGCCATAGCGAAAATTTATTTCTCCTCCACATTCCGAAGAAAACGAGGAATTCCGTACGAGACCTTACGATCTACTTACTGTTTTCTGGGTCCTCAGCGTGGATATTTGATAATTGGCATCGACTCTTTCCAGAAATGATAATGGGATAATGATGATGAAAAGAAATCTGAAGCTTGTAACAACGGAATAATTAAGAAGTTGAAAAGATTGATTAAACATTTAACGCTCTCATTAAGCAATGTTTAGATAACAGAGAGGGGATACCACGCCGATAAGGATAGATAAATAACTATTCTTGATAATTCTGGGAACAGGATCTCTACGCTTTCTATATAACCCTATTCAAAACTATAATTAGAAACGGGCTTACAGCTTTAAATCATTTGTTAATTGTTTTTAGTCTATAAGCAAATTGAAATGGGATTTGTGTGGGACGAGACCATAAAATCCCATAAAAATCCTTCGTGGTTAAGGTCAAAATGATAATTAAAAAAGCAGTGGCACGTTATCCTATGGGCAAACCATTTATAAGAAAATATTTCCCCAAAACATTCCCCCGAAGAAAAAATGTCTGAAGTCGACAACGTACATGGGGCCTATTTCAAATTCGCCCTACTTCAAATTCGCCCGGGCTCCATTAAGCTATAGCGCTGCGCCACTGTTAAAAAGAAGCCGCAAATCTCATAATTTTCTTGTAAAATATTAGAATAAGTTCTGTATGAGAATGAGTTACATTGCAATTAAGTATTGTCTCCATCTTTAATTCTTTAAGTAATTGAGAACGAAGTCTGTAAGAGAGAATTACAAAACAAAATTTGCGATCCTATTCACAATCATAATTAAGAATGGAATACAATTTTAGACAATTCCTTAATTGTCCTGGACCCGTCTTCTTCTAGAGAATTTTAGTTTAATGTAATAGAGCACATGGAACTTGACGTCATAACGATAGATCTTTTGAAAATGGTCCAAAAGTTCCTGAATGTCTACCGGAATGAAGAACGAGCCAGTGTATCCGGAGCATTGTTAAGATGGCTTTAAAGCTTCCAAGTACTTCACTAAATCACGGGAAATGGTGAGGTGAGCGAGAGTGTATCACCCGCACTCCAATTAAATCAGGAAATAAAAGAGAAAGCTTCATTCTTCTAAGATACTCAAGGTTGTCAAATATTGCAGGAAAGTTTTTCTGTTTTCTCTCCCCCTTTCTCGGCTTTTAAATTGTTGATGTCCTCCTGAAGATCACAAGCGTAACTTAATTATTCTAACTCTTTAATTATTGTACTCTAAGCGTATGTGGAAATTCTTCGCATTTGACTACTTGTATAAAGTACTCTTTACCTTTTTTCAAGTTAAATACACATTTTTTTTTAATTTAATTTTTTAATATTTAACTTTTTTTCAGTACTCTGTTATCTCGACTGTACTTTTTTTCGAATACAAAAATAATGAGCAAACAGTTCTTTACTTTAATTGCACTTTAAACGGTTAATTCCCCATAAAATAATTTAGATTTATTATTATTATTATTATTATTATTATTATTATTAATACAAGTTTTATCTTATTTTATCAAAAAAATAATTATTATCACCGTTAAAAATGTAAATATTTACTAATTTTAAATAGTTTAACTTATTTGATACTAGATGGAGACACTACTTTTTCCGTTTTTTTAAAATTTAAAATTTCGCATTTTACTTATGACGTTAACGTTTGCGTAATAATTGGAAAGTGAAATAACACAATTAAATCGAAATTATTGGTCTATATTTAAATTTAAAATTGACGCAAACAAAACATCGAATCGTGTAATTGGTTTAAAATTTAAATTGGAAAGTGAAGTCACGCAAGCACGTGAAGAAACGAATTGTCTCATTTTCGAATTTTTTTTTTTTTTTTATAAATAAGATGGCACTACTGAGGCAAGTGATTGGTCTAAATTTAAATTGAAAATGTGACGTCATATTTTAAATCGCTTATTGGCTATATATTTAAAATTTGATTTAAAATCTATATCGAGCGAATTCGAGATGGCGAATGATTTAAATGAGATTTTCAAAAAAATATAAATTATTTTTTGAAAATAATAAACAAAAAAGAATTAGTAATAATTTACAAATTATGTATACATAAAAAAATATGACTTATTTAATAATAATTTGAAAATTCCGTATTTTATTTAATATCCAATTTTTATTTATTTACTTTTTTTAGTTTTTCCAGGAAAAATGATGGAAATTTATGGAATCCGTTTGTGGGAAAAAAATGCAATTTTTCCTTCTTGAAAACTATAAATAATTCCTGTTTTCTTTTTCTCAGAAAGGAAATGACGGAGATATTACATCCGGAAATGGCGTATTTAGACGCCGCGTGGTGGCGGAAATCAGAACTATGATTCCCCAGGGAGACAAATGACTGGAGCTAACCGCAAGGAAAACGTCATGACATGGAAAACCGATAATATGTTTGTATGCTCCAAATAACTGAACAAAATAATATTTTTGTTAGGGAATTTAATTAAAATGAAATTTCAGTTTAATGGCCTCTCTCTCTCTCTGTGACGTCAGCAGTTAGCGCTGCGTTTTCTTATGACGTCTACATATCTAGCGACCTCTATTAACTTGTTACGATTTTTATAAGATAATTGTTTGCAATTATTTAATTTGTGAATAAAATTGTATTTTCAGTAACGATGCAGCAATTAAATAATAATAATAAAACAAATTACATATAAATACTGTATTCTGCGAAAAAATGTTATCTGTGACGATTTTACAGTAGAAAAATCTGTATGACACATTTGTTAAGCCCTAAATCTCGGGAATTTGGATGAAGCCAAAAGAGTATCTTCCGCCATCTTTTAGAGATTTATTGTGGAAATTTTAATAAAATAATTATAAGAAGTTAACCTAATTTTTCTTAATAAAAGAAATGAAAGTACAAGCTGTTATGCCCTATAGAAAATTAGAGACAATCAAAAACTGAGAAAGCCAATATCTTTGTAACCTTCTTTCAGTTTAGAAAGTTGGAATAAGTTTTGTAAAGCCTTTATTCTTTATATACAGTTAATAATTAGTTATATAGAAGTGTTGTTTGGATTTGAAAAGTTTCCTTTGAACACTATTTGAGAGTCTTTATGTGACTTTGAACGTCTTTATGTCACGATCTTTGGGCTTCCCTTCATCCAATGCTATGAGTCGCCAGATGTTGGCTGCACTATTTCAGTAATGGTTTCTTTTTTCATCATTTCTGTCTCATGATTTACACGGTCGGACGACAGCTGGTGTGTCCCCAGCAGACTTGACAGAAATCAATGGAACACTAATAGATGCATGTAACTCCTGGAATAACACCTTTCTTCCTTTACAATATTGCACTTATCTTCATCTCTTTAACTGCATCAAAGTTAATCACAGCTTCTAAATTCAATTTCTGAAAGATAAAATAATAGTGAAAAGTTAATATTCTATTTATTAAAATTATGTTTTTTTAAATTATTATTATTATATAAATATAATTTAAATTATCTTTACAAATTTGAATCAATTTCTTCTAGCGAGGAGAATATTTATTTTTTTTCTCTTTTACTTTATTATTTTACAGGCCAATTAATATAATGTTTACTTTAGAATTTTTGTAAAGTAAATTTTTAAAAAATAAAATAATAATAAATGCAAATGCTTTCCGCTTTTAAAAACTATTTTAAATTAATTATTAATGAGTATTAAATAGGAATAACATAAATTAGAAGATTCTAAACGATCAAATTCCTTGCAAAATCTCCTGAGGTTATTAAAACATGAACACAGCTTATTAATATGGAAACTATACATTAAGTCGATGCTGTTAATGCGGCTTTCTGATGAGGATGTTAAGCTGGCTTAGAAATGACAGTCCCGAAGGGGATGGACCTATAAAGCTTCTAATAGAACCCTTGTATGTATTGAATTTAGAATATGCACCGATACATCGAGAGTCGAAACAATCGCTTCATTAATTTTGATGAAAACCGAAACATCTTCTTAATAAACTCTCCAAACTAATTAAATAAGTATAAATTGAATTTGTTGATATTTAAGATTCATTCAATGCTCTAAATGAGTCTACACCTATGAAAAAGTCTTTACAATATAGGCAATCTCAGTCAATTTACACAAGCAAAAATTTTCATTATAATTAACTCCATTGTTGATTAACAAAGTTGTTATTATGCCTTAAAAAAGGCAAGGTTAATAAACTTTACAGGCATAAATTTAATGTAAACAGTTCGTATTTTTAAAGCATATATTTAAAGGTGATGCTCGTGTGATCCGCATCATCGAAATGATGCGGATCACACGAGCATCATCTCTATGATAAAGAACACATTAAAATGATTAAATATGCCGCATACTTATTATTTATAATAAATATTCTAATTTAATCGATAGAATTTATAATTCAAATTAATAAGTTTTAATAAAATATAATATAACAAATAAATAATTTCGGTTTATAATAATATTCAAAATTTATTTTGCAACGATAGATGTTGCATATTAAATACATTTAAAATTAAATTTATAAAGTGAATATACTGTAGAATATTAAATTAAATATTACTTTAATTCGTTTGGAAAGTTAAATTTAGTGATTAATATTGAATTATTAGGAATAAATCAAAACAAATCGGGAATATAGAGAATATTATATACCCATAATTCATGTCAAAAGTGTAAGTTTAATAAGTAAAATTATATATAAGAAAATTTTAAGTAATTACGCTAATTGGGGATTAAAATTAAATATTTTCCTCTTAAATTAAAGATTCGTTTTATAAGATTTATCATTCAAATCCTAAAATAAATAATTTTTTAATAATTAACTGTCCAAAACCAGCCTTTGAAATGATTTTTTTCTAAGAAAATAAACAAAATACGTTATAGTTGCTTTACTTTTAGCATTAATTAATCAAGAAATAGTTATAAAATGTAAAATTATTTATTAAATAACATTAAAAAACGAAAGATAATTTTACTTAATTTGCGTTTCATGAAAGCTGCCATCATAATTTTCCTACAAAGATTACTTTAAATATAAGAAGAATAAATAAATTTTTAAATTTAAAAAAAATATAAATAAATAAATTAATTTATTCGAGAATTAATGTGCACATTACATAAATATTTTAAAATGAAAATACGACGAGTAGTAAGCATTAAGAATGCATAACGCTCCTCGCACTCCTTGCTTAAATTGGAAAATTCAAATTTAATAAACAGCTTTTATAATAGATTATATTAGAATATTTTATATGTAATTTTTATTAAAATATTTTAGTTTTAATAGAAATTTATTTCTATTTAAGATTCATTCAGCCGCGAACAAGTCCATTTAAAACAAGCATTTTCAACGAAAAAACCTCCGACATATTTTTTTTAAATCATAATTTATAATAAGTTTAAAAGGTTTATAATAATAAATTAAAAAATATATTCAATAACTGTATTAATATGATAATTTAAACTGAAGAGAAAAATACATCGGTGACGTGTATGAAAGGATTTAAGTAGAATATTCGAATTTAATGAATAAATTTTAATGATTTTTTAAGAGAAAACTTTAATAAATTATAAAATTTCTAATTATATCATTAATATGAATATTTATTTTAGTTTTAAAGAGCACGGCCGGATTTGCGCATAAGCCAAACAAGCTACAGCTTAGGGCCTCGAGTTATAAGTCTACAGCTCAGGGCCTGGCATTATGAGTTTATAGCTTAAGGCCTCATATTTTTACACGAATCATTATTTGATGGAGGGGAAGGGCTTGTCGTAAACTATAGTTTATGGCCGCAACAATAAGTTCATTCGTGTAAAGGGGGGGGTATGATAAGTGGATAAAGTTCACTCAGTGTGTAACGAGAAATGAAAGGTATTTAAAGAGAAATCTAGTAAAAATTAAAGAGAAAAATAACTAATTAAGAAGATAAATTTTAATTTATAAAAGCATTTAAATTATTATTAACACGAAAGAGTCTAATTACGTATTCACTTTCAGTTCATAAATTCGACCCCGCACGTAGCTTTATCAGGACATTAAACACCAACGACTCATCGTTCGTTATCGCCCAAAACGATCCTTAATTTTACTTCTGTAAAAACCCGTAAAAGATCCTAATTATTTATAACTTAAACAGCGATTAATTTGAATTACATTTCGTTCAAACCTCGTAAATATTTTACGAAAACGCCGGGGTTAAAGTTGAAAGGGGTCAACGACTCCCGCGTAAACTCCTCCTCCTCCTCCGTTTGTAACTTAAAAGTTGAAGTTGCATAAATTTCATTAAAATGCTCTCTTCCTTCTCGACTCATTTCATTACCTGGCAATGTTAGAAAATTTGCATATCTTCCACTATTTAGATTGTTATCGGAGAATCGAATAACGTCATTCATCGCGATAGGTAATGCGTAACTGGTTAAATTGGACTGATAATAGCTTCCACATTTTCTGATAATGTCGTCGAATAAGATAATAAAGCATATTTGATTGTAGGAGTCGTGGGAATGACGTATAAAGATTCGATACTCCTAACTACTACGAGGGGATTAATCACCGTCACTTCTCTTAATTTATACAAAATGCAAAGCTTATTATAAACCCTTTATATAATAAGATCTTTATCTTAAAAATACAAATTAGGAAATCGGGTATAACATCGTTTATTTATTTATTTTTATTTTTTTCTAAAAACGTAGATTTGTAAGTTGTGATGGACGTTTCGTTTCTCAATACCATTTTCTATGAACGCGCGCGATACGTCGCGTACTTCTGCGCGATAGTAGAAAACACGTTATCGATTGATTAATTTTATTAACGTAATTTAAAGAAAGAAAAATAAAAAAAAATTTATTTTTGATTATGTTTTAAATAGCATTTGTTTTTGATGATTTTTTAAAGTGAATAATCATTTAAAAAATATTTTAAAGCATTATTGAAACGTCGCCTTCGGGCTGTAAACGAGAATAGGCACCTGTTGAATGTAAAAATCTTCAAAAAAATGAATAATAAAACATAAAAATCTATCTATTATCTTACTATTCATTATAATTAACCAAATTTTCAAAGATTCAGGAGAAAATTATTAAGTGCAACAATAATTTTTCTACTAAGAAATATTTTTAGTTTAATTCTAATTACAACTTAATTAATATAAATAATTAATATAAACTCCAATCGATATTTAATTAGTAATTAAACTCTAATTAAAATACATATTTTAAAAAAAGTCTATAAAATACAGAATTTTAACTGGAAATAAACATTGCGCGCGTCGCGTCGCGTCACGTCTCTTCGCATTATCTATGCAACAAAGCGTATAAATGGTAAAAAGAATTAATTACAATTGATGCACATGCAGAAAATCGTAAAAAATATACAAAACAAACGTCTCTATTTTTAAAAAAACGTATAGAAATATATACAAACAATGTTTTTTTATGGATACACGCCGTAAGATATACAACGCTAGGAATTTTTTATTTATTTTTTTCATCGTCAGAAATTCCAACATTAGAATGACTTTCACGTACATTTTGCAACAATCTTTATTATATAATTTGCTGTGTTTTCAATTTCCGAGTTGCTAAGAATAGAATTTGTTATGTCAAAATCAATTTGACACTTCAAAGTCACTTAGGAATAAAGACGTGATGTTACCAATAAGCTCCGTTAATGCTGTAATATTTAATAATGGAAAGAAAAAATAAGATAGAAATTTAGAAAAATTCGAAAAATAACTAATAAATTAACGAAAAATATGAAAAACATTCCATTTTTTTCAATTGAAAAATCTGGGATTCACCTTTTTTTTTTTTTAGGTATGTCAGGTATGGATTTCGGGTTCAAGAACTGCATTGCAGACTTGAAAAAATCCTTTTTTCTTCCTTTTTTTTGTGAGAATTATACGTAATCTTATATACTGTTTGTATTTCAGAAAGAGAAAACAATGCCTGGAAGGCGAACAGGAAGATGAGATCCCTGGAGATGCGATTGTTTGGTGTGAGTAGAGAAGAGGATCGATGAAAATGAAATACTTCAAAATTTTCAAATCCTACGTGGAATTTTATAAATTAAATAATTTACAATAATTCGTTTAGATACCAAGAATTTTCTTATAAAACAAACAAGAAAAAATAAATAATAATAATAATTTTCCTACAAGAATCCATAACTTTGTATGGCGGCGGTATCTAAATTTTTATCCATTTTAAAACAAATGAGATTTTGAAATGGAAGCTCGGCGTGTGTGTCTGTGCGATAGACCTTGTTAATAAATGCTTCCATTGGTGCCTCTCTCGTAAAATATGACGATGCTATTCTCTTCTCCTCTACTCCATTGGCTTCTACTGTAAATTGGATTCATAAACTGGAAGTAAGAAATATATGTGGAATGATTAAAAGACAAAGATGTAAAAAAAAACAAAGTTTTATTTATCTTACTTGTTGTTTAAACGAAGAATAGAAGTGTAGACAACGACAGGAGTTGAATAATAAAGGAAACTATGTTACATCTCAAGCATGAATGATGGAACGACGCTATTTTGTTCACTTGATGAAGTATCTTTCTTCTGCTTCAAACTACATCAAATTTCAACAGGTTCCTTCTTCATTATTCAAAGGTCGTAAATAATAAAATTCTGAAGAAGTTTTATTCAGCCAAAACTTCTTTTTAATACCTTCTAATCTCCTTTTGGAAATATGATAAATTGAAAATTTGTTATGGGGGTTTTACACTTTTTTTTATATTACTTTGGGCTTTTTTTTAATTATTGTTATTATTATTATATTCTGTTTTCAAGCGTGTCTTGATTGTTAGTAATATTAATTTTGTAGTCGAGCATCTTTCAAACATGTTTATTTATTTATTTTTTTATTATTCTTTTCAAACACCTTTTTTAATTATCTCAATACTTAGAATATGATTAATTTTGAAGGTGGTTAGGTTCTTCAAGAAACAACAGAACTTTTTTAAAAGTCGTTTGATTTTTCTTTTACTTAGTTTTTGAATTTTTGTGGAAGTAAATCAACGTTTAGAAATGATTTTAAAAGCCATAACTTAAATATTTTATATGCTTTTTTTAAAAATAAAAAATGTAAATTTGTTGGTTCGGTTTGATAGGATAAGACAATGCAAAAATTGGGCGATCTGCCAAGGGGTTATTTCTCAGGAGGACTTTCTATGGGAAACTGGTCCCTATTTAGGTGTTAGACACATGAAGAAAACCCGAATAACTTCACATGGCCAGCTTGTAGGTGAGGTTTGAACCCGTAACGAACTTTTCCTTCTTCTTCCTATTGCCCTTCCTCTTCCTCTTTTGTGTCTTCCTTTCCCTCGTATTCATTTAGTTCTTCCTTCTCCTCTTCTTCTTCTTCTTTCTCATCAACCTCCTCTTCTTTTTCCTTCTCCTCCCCTGGAGACCAATGTTTAGTGGTTTTATCCACTCAGACATTGGTGAGCAAATATGTAAATTAAGAAAAATTTTCTATATTATTTTTGTGTATATCAAGTGACGCAACCAAATTTTCTTTGTATAATAAATCATCTTTAGTAAAATTATTTTAAAATTTTCTTTGATAAATTTAGAATTTATCTTTTTTTTTTTTCAAATAAACTTAATGCAGTATTTTATTTTTATTTTTGTTTCAAATTTATTAGAAATGTAGAAGAAATCTTTTGAATTTCAATTATATTTTCTGGTTAAACCTAAAAAAGAAAAAAAATTACACAAGAACAAATAAATATCTCATTTTAGATCTGATATTTTCATGTCAAAGTTTTTAATTTAATTAATTGAATGTATATATTTATGTTTGTTTCGTTTTATAAATCTTAAAACGTATTTATTATTAATTAAATTGTTATTATTAATAATAATAATTGAAGTAATTAATTAAATTATAAATAATTTCATGCATTTTAAATTAAATTATTTGAAAGGTACAAAAATACAGCTCATTAATGAGTAATGTGTTATATGATTTTATGAATAAAAATTTGTTACTCGTTACTCATTAATGCCGATCTTTTCTAAGGTATTTTTATACATATTACTCGTTAATAAGAATCTTTCAGGAAATTTTCCTACAAATTACTCATTAACAGGGATTTTTTAGGAAATTTTCTACGTTTGCCCATTAACGGGATCAGTTTTAGTGAATTTCGTCTATACATTACTCAATAATGGAAAACTTTTGGGGAATTTTTTTACACGTCTTACTAATGGGGATATTTTGGGGAAAATTTTCTACACATGCCCATTAATGGTATCAATTTTAGGGAATTTTACCTATACGTTACTCAATAATGGAAAACTTTTGGGGAATTTTTTTACACGTCTTACTAATGGGGATATTATTGAGAAATTTTTCTACACATGCCCATTAATGGTATCAAGTTTAGGGAATTTTCTACCCATTACTCAATAATGGGGATCTTTCGGGGAGTTTTTCTACACATCTCACTAATGGAGATATTTTTTGTGGGGAAATTTTTCTATACATTACCCATTAATGGAGTTCACGTTCGAGAAATTACATTAAGCATTAATGGAAATATATTTGGCAAGAATGAGAAGAAATTCCGTTTCACATTCTGCCAACGTTTCTAAGTATAACCACTCTCAGATCCATTAAAACTGCATTAAAAATAAGCAACTAAATCTTAATATATATATATATATATATATTTTAAATTTGAAATAAAAAAGAATATATTTTATATAACATTTACGAATGTTTTTCACTTCCGAATTGATCAAAAATTACGTTAAAAAACGGGAATAAAACATTTGGTTCATTAGAAATGTTTTGTTAATTTCGACTGTCAAGTATTGAAGAGTATGCAGTGAAAGAGCATCTGTCAACGGTGTGAAAAGTCAGTTTTAAAGGAAAAAAAAAATAAAAGAGATGGTTCAATATCCAAGTTGAGTGGCATTCGCTGTCACAGGCGTCACTTAAAACTACGTCCCTAAGCCTTTATCCCAATATATTGTTGACATTTTTCTACTTGGAGTTTTTTCTTGGATGAATCTTTTGCAAGTCGATTTTGATGGCGGATTGAAGAAGATGGAGTTGCCCCCTCTTCTTCTTCTTCTTCTTCTTCTTTTTTTAATTTCTTTTTCTTCGTTCTTTCATCTCGGAAAATTAAAGTTGGCAACAAATCTTGAATATTTAATATATTCTGATGCGCTGTTTAATTTTTAATGCCTTCATGAATTTAAAAGCGTTAATGTATCGGACTGTTCGTGATGAAGTTTCTTCGAAATCTTGAGTTATTTCGATGAAATTTTTGAAAAATTTCTTAGTAAAATTGTTTAAAATTTATCTTAAAACTTTTTTTCTTTTTAAAAATTTAGAAGAATTTAAAGAGTTTTATTTCTAAATGTATTTATTTTTTAAAAGAAAAGTACAAAATTAAAATTTATTATTTTGAATGGGAAAAATGAATATAAATTCGAGAAATTATAAATTTTGATATATTTTTCACAAAAATTTATTATTTATCGAAGAGCTTTTAAAATTTAAATAATGGTTTATGAGATAATTCCACTGTAAATAAAAAAAATTAATAAAAAATAATAAATTAGGAAATTTATTTTAGTTTCGCTTTGAAAGGCGAAAGAAGAGAAAGAAAATGACTTTCTGCTAAATTTTTGTTATAATTAGAAGCGTGAAAAATAAATTAATCATGCGAATAATAAAGAAAATAAATAAATAAGATAGCGCTTGCATAAGAAGTGATGGAAAGATTTTGGTAATCGATAGACGAGCAGCTAACAAGATTGCAAGATCAAAAGGTGAATTCTGCAGCAGCAGTTGCCAGAAATTCGATTATCTTCTCACATAAACAGAAGCAGCGAGAGGTGAAGAGAAAATTACGGTTTGGCTGACACAGCAATCAAAGAAACCATCAAAAGATAACTTGAAGTAATCATCGTTTTATAACTAAAAATAGCAAAATGATATTAAATGTGCCGCTTGGGTGTTTTTAGAAAGATTGGGCGTAAACACGAGAGTGTGTGTGGCTTAAGAAATAAGTAAATGCACATACCTGCTAACGGGCTCTGTTTATTTTTGAATTTGGTAGAAGCTGGAGAATGATAAAGTTCAATCGACGTTAGGAACGAGGATGCTGAAGAGAAAACAAGTTGAGAAAGCCCCAGAGAAGCTAAATAAAGAAGCCATCCTGAAGGAATTTGGATAAGAAAGAAAGCATTAAAAAAATCTACCAGTGGACCTCGAAAATGATGAAGTTCGGAAACTACTAAATGGATTTTCTGGAAGAAGGAAGAGGGAACAACTTATTCAAATACACGTAGTTTAAATGTTCTCTATTTTGTAAATTTAATAAAGTTTTTAAAACTTCTTTATGTAAGTTTCTGTAAAGTGTTAAATTGATGTCGAAGAAATGAAAACAGTGTTTTGAAGTACTCTTTACTAACTACGCATTTTCATTGTCAGGAATTTTATGTGGAAGTTTTCTATTCCACTGTTTCAAAATGGCGGATCTTCAATATGTAACCTAAAATTTTAATATATACGAATGAAATTTTATTTTTATGTATACATTACTGTAATATAGGGTAATATAGATACGAAATATAGGTTTTATTGCTAAAGTGAAGCTATAAAATGCTGCATTTTACCAAAGTAAGAATCAAATTTTCTTGATAAACAAGTAACATTAATGTATAAACTTAGAAAAAGTCGTAAATAAGAACATATTGAATCTAAGCAGGGCCAAATTTACTCAGAATCTAAACAAGTAACAGTTCAGGGCCTCGTATCTTAAATTTATTATTATTGATAGGGCCTCTACAGGTCTAAATCTAGTATATAAACTAATCAAGAAGCAACCATAAAAACCTAATTTTTTCATATGTCCGTCTACCGAACGAATAATATTCTTAATAAACTGCATATCTATCTAGTAGAAGTCTAATTTGTATAGTATAGCTCATATTTTGGATATTTTTTAAGTATATATAATGACAAAATCTTTCAGTTGAAACGTGGACTGGTGAAATATTCTCTTTCATAATGAAAGGAGTATAAAAAAAAGACATTATGTAATGTAGAAAGAAGCAATGAAATGTCATTTTTATACTACAAAAAATAATATTAGAGCAATTTAAATTCAAAAATTTTTAAATAGATTTGAATGCAATTGTAACGAAACAAAATGGCGACCGATCAAACACGCCTTCCAATGATAAATGGCCCAAAAATAGCCTTAAATAAAGATTATCTTAATACTTTATATACAGTAAATTTTACTTATAAGTCCTCTTTAAAAATAATTATAGGAAAAAAAAAGAAAGTAATCGTTTATTGAAACTGCAATCCTTCACTAACTAGTTATAAATGATTTAAGATGAATCAAAATATATTAAATTTACTGAAGCAGAAATCACTTGATGACTTCCTTTATAAAAAAAAATTCTCTTAATGTAAAATGTAAAACATAATACAGAAATCATTTCTTACTTTAATAGATTATCGTTTTTATTTATTAATTTTTATTTTATTTACATAGAAACAACTGTAAATAACACTTCAATAGACTAGAATATATTGTTTAAACATTAATAGCTTCGTATAATATTATTCTTATATATAAAAATCTCAATTATTCTTTAATAAAAAGAAGCCTTCAATAACTTTTAAGAAAGCATCTTGTCTTCTTAGAGAATAAAAGTAAAAAAAAAAAAAAATGGAAGAAAATCATCTCGTTCTAGCAACTGATCCATGAAATTGCTTCGGTTTAAAAACGACTTGAAGTTTTCTGTATTAGTGACAGTTTTAAAATATTTTATTATCTTAATCGTCTTTAATAAAGAAAAAAACACATCTAAGATCTAAAGTTAGAGATTAGAAGAGAGGAAGAAAAAAAAACAGGCAAAGTAAGATACCATTTCAACTTTTTTAAGTTCTAGATGATGATCTAAAGTTAGAAAAACTCGACTTTTTAACAAAGAGCATAAATCCTATTCGGATAATGAAAATTTAAAATTGTAACAGGCAAAGAATAACTATTATTAACCATGATAACTAGGTTAATGGAAGAGAATAAGAACTGGTTCGTGACTTCTACTTTCTGTAATTGTGTATATTTGAATTATAAGATTCGTATCTTTTGAAAAATATTATATAAAAATAAGTTCTTTTTTTCTTCTTCTTCTTCCGAATAAATTTTATTGTAGATTTTTCACAAAAATATCAGAGGTTTTTATGTTTAATAGCCACTATCCGTCTAGAATAGCCGGAAAAAGATTCCCTCCGTGATTATGATGTTTCTGCAAAATCTTATCTTGTTTAGTCTACTAAGTTTGCTTTTTGCATAATACAATCTCGAGAAAACTTTAAAATATACAGGAAAAAAGCACAGATAACAAGAAAAAATTTGGAAATTTTGTTAGAAAAGAATCTTCGTTAGCGCTTCACAAGTTTACAATATAGAAAATCATAAGAATCAAGCGAACAAACTACAGCTTATATAAAACTAAGAATTAAATATGACAAGCAATTTGTTTCGAGGACTTTAAAGACTTTCATTTTCATTTGTAATGATTCTATATTTGTAAATCTTTAACTGAATCTCAGAATGGTTTTGGCAATCTGAATTCTCGGCATCATCAGAAAAAATGAATATTATTATTAAAATATATATTTACATTGTTATTATTTTAGCTGTTAGGACTTTTTTAACTACTTCTAACACGAAGAATCTTACTTCTTCAGCAGAGCATATTCACTTATCTAACCTCTCCATCTTGTTTTGCGTCAACCTCTGTATCTATGACCATTCTGCTGCAAACCTCCTCATCTATTATTCTTCATTCTCAACAAGTATCCTGTCCATTCTCACTCAATACTTTTACTTTTAGAAATTATATCCATCAGTTTTCTTCCTCTTCTCGATTTCTTATCTCCCTGTTCTATTTTTTTTTTTATTTTTTGATAGATCTAGATTGCTTCTAACTTTTGTCTTCGATAGACTTTCTTACCTTTCAGCTAGAACTACATTAAAGTAAAATTGAAACAGCCATCAATTTTCTTTTCAAAGCTATTATAACTTTTCTATTATATATTAGTATTGTTTTCAATCAAGTATACAACGTATATATTTTATAAATCACACAAATTCACTTAAATTTTTGTTTACCAAAAATATATTATATATCTTAAGATAAAACTCTTCAATAAAATTATTGTTTTCTCGTCTTACGGATCAGATTCTGTAGTGGCCATTGAAAAAATAAATCCTATAACATTATACGAAAGTGTGATTGATAAAAGAAATCAGAATTCCAATATATTTGTATAACTTATACCCATATTAAGTCCATAACATAGAAAATCAATGTTATAATCAGTTTGAAACGTAGTAGACTTGTAATTTAGTGAGTAGATAACATAATTGTTCTATAACATACTCATTCCACTGTAGAGTAAAGCAATAATTTAGCAATTCCACAGAAAAAATAAGCCTATAATTTAGTAAACTATGCATTGTAATTGCTATCATTATTGCAATGTATGTAAGCATTGTAGATGTCTATTTTAGCGTGTGCATAGAAGAATAAACTCATAATATCATTGTAAACCATAATTTAGTAAGTCTATAGAAGAGTAGATTCATACTTTAGTGATTCCACAAAAACGGATCCATAATTTAAGCCACAGTTCAGTAAATCATTAGCATAAGTCTATAATTTAGTAAATCTATTAAAGAGTGGTTCTATAGTATAGCATAATATTACATAATGTATTGATTAATTACGTTATGAATATATTAATATCTTCTCACTGTAATTAGATCATAATACATCAAGTAAATCTACCACAAAGTATATGATATATTAAGTGTGCAGTAGCATAGTAGATTTATAACATAACATTAGACTCACAGAGTAGATTTATTTATTAAGAGAAATATATTTTTAAATAATTTTCTTTAATTATAAAAAAATAAGTCATATTTTTATTAAAAATTTAAAAAATTCAACATTCAGAAAGGACTTTTAAAATATTTAATTCTCAATTTCATGCTTTATGCCATGTTGAATAACTAATTTATCGCAGTCTTCACCGTTACATATTAATTTTACAACCTAAAAGTTGCAACAATAATTTATAATTTATGAATTTTCTTACTGAAGAACAAGTAAATTTATCTATCTTTTTATTTACGTATTAATTTTAAAAATCTGGAAATTTTTTACACCATTTTCTCCACATTTTATTAATATTTTCTTTACGTAAAAACTCACCAGATTTCTCTTACTTCTCGCGATAATTATAAGAGGTATAAGAGGTTATTTCTTCGAAAACTAGAATAATTTTATTCTCTCGGGAGTGATTTTTAAGTATAACAAATATTAAAGAAAACTCAAAGAGAAGAGAGATTAATGGAGGAAAACGTTGACCATATATAATTAATGAATCTTACAACGTGTAGAGAAAAGTTGAAAGCAACACGAGATGTTAGCAACTTACTTCATCTAAAATCGATAAAAAGACAAAAGTTATAACATTATGCAATCGATTCCAACAACATAATTTCCATTTGTTTTTATAAAAATCACTAAAATAAATTAAGATTGACAAAGTAAATTTATTTCTGGTTTTTCTCTCTTCCTCCCCCCATTCAAATCTGTTGAATTTTTGATTTGAATTGAGGATAATTTAATTTAGTTTTCTGCTCTCTGCCTTTTCCTCTTTCCTTCTTCCTTCTTTTTTTTATTCTTATTTCTTTTCTAAAATGAATTTTTTCTACCCATTTCTTTATTTTTTTCAATTTGAATCTAACTTACTTATGATAGAAATATGATCTGATATCGGATGAGGAGGAAGATTTTTATCGATTGTGACAGATGAAACTTGTTACAAATATTGATATTCCGTCAATCGGTTTAAGCGGAAGTCAGTATTTTATAAAATTCAATAATTATATGATATAAAATATTAATAAAATGTTCTTTCTTACTACAGACTCTACGTAAGTGAAGAGTTTTAAACTCGAGATGCGAACTTTAAGGATAAGATTTTAAAGAATATTTATAAATTCTTCGATATTTAATTATTTTTATACAAATATTATAAAATTGATTGGATCAACTAAAAATGAATAGTAATAGAGACAACGCTAGACTTAGACTTGTTGTGGCCCTAAGCTATAACATATAACGGGCCTTTTCTCCCACCAAAATTGTGATACGTGTAAATTGTGAGGCTTTAAGCTATAAAATATAACGTGCCTTTCCCTCTACTAAGTTATGATACATGTAAATTACGAGGCCTTAAGCTATAGACTCATAAGACAAGGCTCTAAGCTACAGCTTGTTTATATGCATAGAGATTTCATATAGTAAAAGCAATATATGAATAAAATACATTAAATTTTATCATTTTATAAAGTTTTATAAGAGAAAAACTGAAATTAAAAAGTTTTACTTTAATAAATAAACAAAATTAAAAAACTAAATTATATAAAGATACATTAATACAATACGAGTTCACCTGCAACTCGAGAAACTTTTTCTATTTCCTTCGATCGTGGGTTCGGTTCTAATCAATTAAATACTTCTGTTAGAAATTTAAATAGATGAGTAATTTCTAAATTAATCTTTACATTTTCGAAGTTTGATTTGACTTGACGAAATAAGGCAATGCAATACGAAAACGATTTGCCTCCCGTGGGGATTTTCTATGAGAAACTGGCTCCTATTTAAGTGTTACACGAATATAAGCCCGGGCACTCACTAACCCACCAGTCAGATCCGAACCCGCGACAAACTACTAATGTTTAGTGATTTCATCAGCTCGGCTACTGATGGTACCCTTTCAATATTACTAACAGATAAACACAGTAATTTTATGGAAGAATACAAGAAAGGACTGTTGACGATTGAGAACCGAACCCACATTCCTGAGATTCATTTATTATCTAGCTATGTTAGCGCTGTCATGGAGCATTAGCGCATTAAACATAAGCAACAAAGATACTAAATAGCGTCACGAATCCGAAAAATTTGCTTTGATTTACCGTGACTAAAGGCATTCCTATGCCTTTTTCTATGATTTATACAATCTTACTTACATTTTAAACGTTAATAATTCAGCTAAATTCTTGTTACACGAACGTAATTCAAAACGGCACGAAGCAATTCGATTCAAACAAGAGTTAAGCCGATAAACGATATGAATTAATGACATTTATAAGAAAACAAATCAAAATATCTCTTGTTATTTAATCAAATCACCATTCGTTAGAGCTTAATTAATTATTTAATACCAGATATTGGTGATTTAAAAAGGATTTGAAAGGGTATTCCATTGTATAAGATTCTTTTATTTAAGTTAAAGAAGAGTTTTCTATCGGAATTGTCGATTGAAAAGACGTTCTTCCTTTAATTTTTTATATAAAACTTTCAACGTGTAATAGCATCGATTAAATACGAAAATACGTCTTTTCATCATCAGTAATAATTCAGCAACGTCTTCCAAAAACTATCTTTACTAAACTGTTAAAACATGTAACAGGGAAGTTCAATAGTGGAAGATCCACTAACACTTTCTCTCCTCCTTCTTTTTTTTTGTTTTAAACTCATCTTTTCTGGAAAAATCGATAAAATTAATTAGTGTTTCTCTTAATTAGGTTGAAATGAAAGGTTTTTGTAATCTGTAATTTTTTCCATTCCTTCGTTTCTTGAATAAAAAGTAGCGATATATATTCAACTGTTGGTTTTAAATTTAGAATTTACCTGAAAAAGAAGGAGGAGGATGGATTTAATTTCGATTTTTTTATATATATATTATTTCTCCTTCTTCTTCTTCTTCTTCTTCTCCTTCTTCCTTTCAGCTCAAATAAAAATTTTCGATTAAATTATCATTTAGATTTTTAATTATTATTCTACGAATATTCATGAAGCAATGAACAAGTTTTTGTATTTTTATAAAATTGCCTGATTGTATCTCATTTTAATGTGGATGAGATGATAATTTTTTTATATATATATATAAAATTTTTTTTATGTTGGATGAAAGTAAAACAAATCTTAATCATATCTTAAAGCTGTGAACATGTTTCAGAATTTTTTTAACGTTTAAACAATATTAATTATCCATGTTAGAACTGGAATAATAATGAGGTCGTTGGGATTCTCTAAAAAGTTGTGAGAATATTCGAAATTAAATAATTTTAATTATTAAAGAAAGTTTCTAACACGTTTGAGAGTCTTTTCTAGTTTTAATATATTTATTTATAAAGTGAAATATATTCCAGAATTTATGTATAGGTGGGTAATAAGCAGCAGAGTAACAAGAGGTTGAATTAGAACTTACAATTTACATTCACCCCCGTATTAATGTGGATAAAGAGTAATAGTAAGAGTAGTTCTTTATTGTGTATGTATTTTTTGTTTTATTTATTTATTTATTTATAAAGGTAAAGGATGAACAAGGATCTTCATCCCTTATGTTTTGGGAACCCCTTACCTGGCCACTCTACCCCTTATCTCCCTGCTTATGCTACTGATACGATGAGACTATTTAATGTTAGACTGTGTTAAGTAATTAAAGGCTGGAGAACTGAAGAGAATCATGCAAATTAAAAGAAATTTTAAAAAGAAATGAGAATTAATCATCACTTTAAGACAAAATTTACTTGAAAATTTGTATAAAATAGAAGAATCGTTTCATTAAAGCTATAAAACGTTTGAAAAATGTTATAAGAAGTTTATAATTAAATATATAGCTTACTGTTATTAAACTGCATACACACTTTTTAAAATGCGTGGAAAAAGTATTTTATAAGCTTTATAAATATATTATTTCAACCGAACAATTCAAATTTATATTTTAAAAAATAGAACGTAAATTGTTAAAGAATGGAACTGTCAAAGTTAGAAAATAGGAAACATTTATAGCTTTAAACTAATTAGTTGAGTTAAATTCAAAGATTTTTATCAAGAAAAATGCTTTCTGTAGAGAAGGAAATATTTAAAAACTTTCAAATAAATTGGAATAATCTTAATCATTGTTGTAAATCTGCGGACAAGTTTGAAAATTCATGAGTTACGTAAGAAACTATGTTATACAAAATTCTAATCTGTCGTAACATCAGCACGGATATTCGGATTCTAGATACAAAAATCCATGTTCCGAGAAGTAAAATATTCAAGAAGGAAAGCGTCGAGAAAGCAATAAAAATTTTCTAGACTTCATTTTAGTATAAACTGCTGATGAAAGTCTTCCGCCCTTTTCGCGTTTAAGTTAAAAAAAAAAAAATAAAGTAAAATAAAATAGAAAAAAGGAGTTAATAAATCACCTCACGAGATATCTCTTCTTGTTCAGACATTTAATGATAGAAAGTGTTCTCTAAGAAACTCAGAAATCCTCACGATTGCCTTGTAAGAATGCATTTTCCCTGAATGATTTCTTCCCCTTTTGACTTCTCCTCATCTAACGACTCTTCTAAATTACTCCAAAACAAGTTTTTCTTTTTTTTTTTTTTTTAAAAAAGAAGGAAATTTTAAAGTTTAAATTTAGAAATATTTCTCCCTTTTTTTTCCTTTTAAATTTATCAATTTCTCTCGTCACTTAAAGGATAAACTTTTAATGCATTTTTTAAAGTAGAATGGCGCGTAGTGTATGAGATTTTACATATTTTAAAGTGAAAAAAATGAAATAATTGTAAACGATATTGGTTACAAAACAGATGTTGAATGAAATAAAATATCCGAAAATTTTAGGAATGTTAGTTAATGTTTCTTGGCACGTATTAAAGCTGAAATTTTACAGATTTTTGGCATACCACTATAGGAATTCCAATCTTTCTTAATGACTCGAGATTGAGGATTTTGTGTTATGCATTATCGCCATATTCGCATTGTTAATTCCTTGCAAAGTTATGAATTAAGATCTTTCTACATTTGTCATTTAATATAGCAGTAATTTAAGAAAATTCGATGATAAAACGATTAGTTTTAACATATTTGATTACGGAGAGGAAACAGAAGAAGAAGAAGAAAAAAAAAAAATGGAGACAGATTTAATGAGTTTATCTTTTCATCAGAATTTTGTGAAATGAGAAAGGCAAATAATGTACAAAAAATGTATTTAAAAAATAAATATGTCTCGCTTTTTTAAAGATTTCTTTGTTAGATAAACATTTTGCACTCGCTTTACTCGCTTAAGACGGTAATTAATTAGAAAAACTTCCCTCGTTTAACGAGTAAATGTCTCCAATCGTGGAAGATTAATAAAATTTAAGTTTGTTTTTTTTTATTATTCATTTGTAAGCTTAAATGTGAATTATTAAACTATAAATACCATTAAAAAGGTTTGTATTAATTATAAAGTAATATTATCGGATGGACAGTTCATTCTTTAAAGCAGCGATAAATTTTCAGAGAAAAGCGACGCGACGAAGCGACGTCGCATCGCGCGTATACTACAGCGACTCGATTTCTCTATCTCAAATTCAACGCAAATTTTATTTTTAAAATTATAAATAACAATTTAGTGTATATAAAACAAATACGACAACATATATTATCGAATATACACGAGAAATTACGAAAATCGCCAGAGACGAGCGACGCGTAACGCGACGACGTCCCTCTTTAATTCTACCACCTAATTAAAATAATTAACATTAAATTAATTTATTTTGTGATAAATAAATTTATAAACTTATCTAAAATGTAATTTTTTTACCATTTTTTTTTTTAGTAGAAAGCATAAATAATAGAAAAGAATCCATTTTTTCACCCAATACTACTTTATATGTTAAAACGTAAGTTGGAAACTTTATAAATTCGAGATACACCTGGTTAGAAAAAAGAGAAGAAAAAGAAGAAAAGAAAAAAGGAAAATATATACTGCAAAGCGTGTATAGAAAAGGCATAGCAAGTAAATTCCGATTTGGGTGTTTGTCCCGAGATGTTATGTTCAGATAGACAACAGGTTCCTTTCAGACAAGGCCGAGTTTTTCTTTGAACATTTTAATTTTAAAACGATTTTCTTGTGATATTTAAATCGAAGGAGGTGTCTATATCTCTGTAAGAGTCAAATGAAATATTCAAGAGGAGGAATATGTTGTTTGTCACAGATCCAGGGAGATTTGTCAGTCTATTCTCTGCCGCCTGCGCTTTTAAAATTCAAATAACTTTTTCTGTTTACAACCACAGGAAAAATAAATCTCGTTTCTTCAATTTTGAACATATATGAAGCGTTATATTGGTAAAAGATAGCTTTAACATTTTTATTAGTACTCTTGGCAAGTTTTTTTCTATCTACAATTTTATTTTTAAATTATTTCTATTCTTACTTTCTTCAACTTAATGTTATAAATGTTGTCTTCGTTAATTTGAAAATTCCGGTTTCAGTCTTTAAGAATAGTTTTTTAATTGCGAAATTTTATAAATGTGCGTTTAAATTGTTTAATATTTAATATTTAATTAATTAAAATATATGTCGCGTATCCTTGGATTTACATTACTTTACTAGCAAAGGTTAAGCTACCAACGGTTGCAGATTTAATTTTTATTTTAAGACCTCTCACTCTACGAAACGGACTCGTTCTATCCTTAAAATCGTCAAGCTGGCCACGTGGAGTTTTCCGGGTCTTCTTCACCTTTGTAATCCCTAAATAGGGGCCAATTTTCCATGGAAAATTCTTCTGCGAAGTACCACTCCTGAGCAGATCGCCCACATGTGTTGTCATATACAAACTGGCCTTAGGTAGGATAAGTACTACTCCTTCGTCTCTATGATAAAAGATTACGGTGTTAATAAATTCATTTTTAATTTTTAAGGAGTTTGATATCAGGATTATCATTCTATTAATTTGTTTTCTAGTTATTTAAGTATGTTAAGTTATTGATGTGCTTCCTCTATAATCTTCTGGGAGCTTCCTTCTCTCTGAGAAGTTAACTTATATACCGGATGATCGTAATCTAAGTACTCATATTTAACGTTGTTTAAAGAGAAATTTAGCTGTATAATTGCAACCAAATTTGGTATGATGATATTTCTGCAGAAAAAATTAGTTTCAAAACATGCCACTGTGGCATTTTTGGCGCTGCACGCAACAAACATTTATTTGTACAAGATGTTATGCAGAGATCTTAGTGATGCTCTATGTGATTCCCATGTTGAAGATGTAAAATATGTAGGCGATTGAACAGCGTGTTCAACGACTGACCATAATTAACCTTCCGTGATGCTTATCAAATGCAATGTCTTGCGAGTTATTCACAGAAATATCTTTCGCATGTCTCGAAAGTGTAACCATACCAAATAGTTGCATTTGAACTGCTAAACATCTCTAAACAGCGTTAAATAGGGGTGCTTTAATTACGATCGCCCTTATTAAACAAGTTATAAGAATGCCTAAAGTTAAACTTGGTTTTAATGTACGAAAAATTTAAAATTTTCTAATCAACGTCGTGTTTAAAGACACAATTTTTGTCCTTTAACACGTAAAAACATCGTTACAGAGTTTGCTGAATAATGGTAAAGTCGTTTACTTTCCTAGACAGAAACGATCGATTTAGAATTTTGATCGATCATCGCTCGATCGCCTATAAACAAAGGATGCATTTTATGAGTGACACATTCATTCACAGAATAAATTTTTGGAAGAATCGATACAGCACCGAACAATATTTATGTTCCTTTTCGTTATATCAACAACGAAGAAGATAATGGCGGATTTCCTACGGATCGATTCTTTCGTGTTATAAGACTTTAATCTTCATCTTTATAAGAATTTGTCACCTTTCTTTCTTCAATCAATTTTTTTTTCTTTTTCTGAAGCAGATATATCGATTGTTGAACTCAAATTTAGCATCAACCACCATCTGAAAATTTTTTTTATCACTCTAACAAATGGCTGATTTCCAAACTAATGCACATTTAGAAAAGCTGCAATAAAATATTCGCTGACTCGAGTCATAACATCGAATTATTAGAAAGATTTATTTCCGACATTTCTATAATATAAACCGCAATAAATTTCCAAATAGATTCTCTCTCTCTTCTACGGCGCGTGCCGGAAGCGACGCGCAGAGGACGAACCAAGGTCATTGATACGACCTTGAAGCGTCCTTCAACGTGATTCGTCATTTTCTAATGTAAAAATCTGCCGGTGGCGGAGCTGCGATTGGTTTTTTTTAATATATTTTTTAAAAGATTGATTACTCGGAAACTCGAACCGGATCTAATAAAGAGGAGTTAACAGCTAAACATCACATATTTTGGCTTCTTGCAGATGATGTTTGGAAGACAATTGGCCTGTCAATTAATGGGCTGACATTATTGAACGAAAGCAGAAAAAAATCAGTTGAAGACCTTTTAGGGATTGTCTGCAAAATGGATGGCTATACAAATAATCAATGATGTGCCGAGTTTCTTAAGTGACAAATCATATCTTATTTTATTTCGGACGTTTATTGATGTCAGCTGAGATCAATGCTTTCCTATTGACTATTTGTCACATGTGCAGAAGTATGTCGAATTTTTAGAAAATGCTGTTTTGTTTAAATTTTATTCCATTAAATGCCTCAGAGTAACATCTTATGTCTTCTACGTCGCATTACTTCCAACCACTCTCGATTTATCATCCGATATTCTCGACTTTTTCGATCGTATTTTGTACTTTAAAAAAAGAAGAAGAAAAGTAAAGAAAAAGAAAAGAAGAAAAGTTTAAGATCTAAAGAAAAAAAAAATTAAAAAAAAATAATAATTATAAAATATCAAGAATTCAATTTTATTTAATTAAATTTTTGAAAATTTTCAAGGTGGAATAATTTTAATTATCGAAATCATTTGCGAATGAAATTCTCTTCAGAAGTTCTTCCACCTGTGAATTTACTACAGAATATCTTAAATCCGGTATATATTTTTTTTAATTGTTAGTAATGAATGTATGGAGTAGTTAAAGAGAGAAAAGTGAAAAGGAACTCTAACTCCTTCTCCCTTCTTTGTCTTTCCTCGCCATTAAGCTATGTTTATTGCTGCAGAACACAGTTCTCTCTACTGTTACGTCCTGGAATTACATTGAAAGTTATTTATTAAGTAAAATCCTCAAGGGACAAACAGTATGCTTTTTTTCCTCTTCTTCTTTTCCTTTGTTAAGATTTAAGCTCAGTACTAAATAGACTTTTCTGGTTGGATAATGTCTAGCACTTTCTTTTTTTTTTGGCATGTGTTCTATCTTCACACCTGATAAATTAATTCTTTATTAATGAAACATAATTTTAAAATTCTATAAAACATATCGGAATAAAATATTTTAAAATAATATTTACACCTTTAAAAAACGAGAATAAAGCGGTGGTGGCTCGTAAAAAGAGGAAGAGTTTAGTTAGAAATTTATAAACATAAAATAAGCTACTGTATATATATGTGTGTGTGTTATTTATTATAAAGTGAATAAAGACTATTCAATTTTATTACAACTCCATAGAACAAGTAAATAAAATGAAGTTTAAAGGTCTGGTAGTAAGCCTATAATACCATCATATATAAATCTAAGAAGTAGGTAAAGAACTGAGATGTGTTCGCAATTTTTTTCTTTTCTGTATTATTAACAAGTTTAAGATTTTTTTTATAATGAAAATTACATAAATACAGTAAAATCTGTCTAAAACGGACCCTCTACAAAACGGAAACCTGCTTAAACGAAAAACATTAATCACGGAACGGAGGATTTTCTATATAAAATATTTATACAAGAAGGTAACCTGTCTAGGGAGGAAACGGAAACTCTTTGGACACCAACTGCATAACATAACCTGAGTAAACGGAATTTTTCGGCATAACAGTGGCTAAATTTTAAATCATATTAAAGCACATTTTAAAGGGTTTTTTTACGGATTTTTTTCTCTCTGTGTACTACATATACAGGTTCAATATGTTTTTGAAACATTTAAATATTTTTTATTTTTATTACAGTGAAATGGGGCATTTAATGAAATAAAGTCAAATCTCTTTGACTATTGACGGAAACATAAAATATGGTCGTTGTTCGGAGGTGGTTGTTTCAGTTATTTTGTACACATTTAAAAAAGAAACGTTTCTAAAAGAATGGCCGCCGTTTAGAGATGGTCGTTCGACTGTATATGCTAAATGAAGTAATCAACATGCTGAAAATTTGCTTGATCTTTTTTCAAATTTGAATTTTAAATTAAAATGGAAAAGTAAAGCAGCGTTTATTTTGTTTTGTTGTGGAAAAAAGTGTAGTATTTCATACTTTACATAAACATGTATGAAGTATTTATATGAGGATCTACATCAAGACATTTCGTACTTCATATTGATGATATAAAACCAAAATTTCTGTCAAATTTACTGTTTTTGACAGCTTATTTCAATATTATATGCTGGAAATTTTACTAAAAGCTCGATAATTAAGTTAAAAAAAAAATAGAATTTCGAATCTGCAAACCTCGAAACTGACAAGTAAACTGACAGAATCGGAAGTTTAAGCGCTTACAACCCGTCGTATCAACATTACAATAAGATAATGCTGATTACAAAATACACATTTACTCAATTAATTGTATACAAAATGAATACAAAGAAGTAATATCAAGATAGAGACCAATGAATAATCATAAACTAAACTTAGTACTATATAAAAGCAGGCCGTTACTCGATTTTATTCCCTATCTGGAAGCATTAAAGGAAGATGAAAATACCGACTAACAACATGTGAAAGGGCCAGATTAGCGAAATCAGTATATACAGTAGTGTCTTCATCACTCTAGAAAGGTTAATAACCAAATTTCTGTCGTGGCCTCGAGGGACGAATCTAGTAATTTAAATTTCAAGCTCTGAAATTGGGTAAGAGGAGATAACACGTGCATGGATAGTTACGAATTGACGAAGGGAGAGACACCAACTGCTGATTAGCTCATTTCTATCGGAGCATGAAACTGGATCAACAGGATAATTCGTCAATGTCTTCTCTACAGGAAGTGAACAGGGTACATTTACTGCAGATACTCTTACTTTACCATTATTTTTTCTGTTCTACCAGTCGATATGAGAAGGGGGTTTACACCACTCGAAACTTCTAATAAAAGTTTTAAAAATAAATTATAGAAATTTAAGTAATTAAACTACTTGTGAATTTTTGTTTTGTCAAGTCTTTTAGATGGATTTCTGTATTATTTTTTTACTGTTTCAAAACATATTTTCTGTAGAGCATGTCATCGTTTACACAGATTATTCCGTAATCTTCTTAATGGAAAGATAAGGTGGAGCTTTTTTGAGAACTTCGCCGCCTTTAATGGATTTACCTGAATGTACGGCATTTTATGTGCCGAATAAAAGAAGATTAGCTTCATCTAGTTATATATAATCATTAATTCGATTAAAGTTAAGTAGATAATATAAATAATTCGATTGATCAATTTTTATGATGGAATATTTCATAAATATATTAAACGCTATCTTCAATCGAAACAATTCTTTTATTCTTAACTTCATTCAATTTTTTTTATTTTTACATCACGATAAATGATGAGAAAATGACTTTTTTCTATTTTTTTTCTATACAAGTAACGTGAAAAATGCCTTTATTATGCTTGTTAAAATCCTTTAAATCCGATCCGTGCGACATACTATGCAATGAATGTTGCTTGTCTGACATAAAGAAGAATCGCATTTTTTCTTTAAAAAGTACTAAAATAAAGTAAAAAAATGATTTCCTACGTTGGAGAAAGGTCAAAAATTTAATAAATCTTTACATTTTTTCGATAAAATCCTTTCATTCACACTACATCATCAAGATGTTGATCGGTAAAGTTAAACTCTCTCACTCTCTCTATCTCCCCCTCTACCTATATACAGTATATATATATATATATCATAATTTAGCAATCTCTAAAGGATAACTGTGGTCGTTAACAGTATTTCCTGTTTTTTTTTCATTACTTTTTCCTTCGTTCTTTCATTCTTCTTCACACTAGAAACTACTAACAGAGAGAAGTAGACCCTATCGATGCCATCAGTCACTCCCTATCAGTCTTGACATACGATGTCGATGGGGTGAAAATGGCGATTGAAGTGGGTGAAAGATGAGGTTGGGATTCGTTCACGGCTTTCGAGATACAACAGTTTGGATGACTTAATGAAAAGTTTTATCTAAAAAGAAAATTTTTAAGTAACAAACATCATCATCGTCTTAAGTTGAATGGATCAATCTGATAATCAAACAGTTTACGATGTGTACGATGGGGGTTAAGATGTAATTGTAACATTGGTTGTTGGCCCCAAGGCGCGCATTTGATTAAACTCATTGCTGTAGATAAAGAGCTGTTAGTGAGTTATAGTTCAAATTTGAGAGTTAAAAATGTCATTTGGGAATAATATAGCTTTATGTGATTTACATGAAGCTATTCTGAAGATGACAATTGGAAGCTGTCGGATGAGGTGTATAAATTGTTAATGAGTAGATCAAATTCTTTTTTCCTATATAAATATGCAATATTTTTAAAATAATAAGCTCTAAATATCTTTCTGAGATAATTTTATAGTTGTTTAGTACATCCATGACTTAAATTTTTATTTAAAAAGACGAAAAATTATGTAATGTTCAGCGTTTCAAGTCGCGTGGCGATTTACATTTACCTCCAATTTTCTCATTTTTAAGCTTTAAAACAAATATATAACCCGAAAGGAGAATTATAAAATCTTCTAAGATGATATTTTAATCTTTAAAGCTAATCAAAAGTTTAAAATACACAAAAAATATAATGAAAAAATCCATACGTAGTCACGCATCGAGCGACGTATCAATTCGATTATCCAATACAAATGACTAAAACTTAATCTATTTTCTTAATTAAACTAAATTAAAAATTACTAATTTACTTAAAAATGAAATTTAATTTTAATTAAACATTAAGAAATTAGAAATTTCATTATATTTGAAATGAATACAATCGTAAGCGCAAGTATAACCGCTAAAGTACAGTACAGTACGTGTATAATACGAAATAAAATTACTAAATAAGCTTGAATTATTTATATAACTTATATATAATTTTTCCTTAAATTAAAATTTAATTTATGAAACTTAAGTTTAATTTAATTAATAGCTTCAAAAGAACCTCTTGGAACGAATACTAATCATATTTAAAGCATCGGTACGAACCTTTTTAAGCGGTGCAAGTTTAAAGATTCATTTTAAAACACAAAAGAAGCCGGAGAGAAAACTTTCTGGATTAAAAAAGATCACAGCATCTTGTATAATGTTTAGAGAAGGTAGTGTTTCCATTAAAACGATCGGGGAGAAGCTCCGACGTGTAGTGAGAGCAGATTGGAAATCCTTCCAAGTAACGTACGTCATCAGATAAACAAACGAAACAAACTTTGTTGAGCTTTTCTGACCTAAGATTAGCATATAAATCGAACCTGTGCCAAGTGAACTTTTCCACGTTTCCTATACGATTCGAAACATTCGAGTTCTTTCTTCTTCTTTTGCATGTCAAAAACATGTAAAAAACCCGTTAAGAAGATTCACCAAATTACTTATACCATGAATCATTTTGGAAGTGAATGGGACACTTTCATCTTTCAAATGCTATTTTTTCCAATGGATACTCTCTGTATTAAAACGGTGAAAAAATATATATTAAAATGATCCTCTGGGTTATTAATGACTCTTAAGTTTAAGTGAATTTAAAGAAGTTTGAAAATAAAAATAAAAAGTCGACTTCGTACAAATGCCTTTCTTCTCTCATCGATTTAATTCGGTTTAAATATTTAAAAACTCTCCTAAATTGTTTTTATAATTAATTATTTTTAAATTAGGGACGAATTTCGTTCTTAAAAATCTTGTTTTCGATGCATATACCACGTCTAGAAGTCAGAAAAATGCGTTAAAAATTCCCTGCGAAGAGGCTAATTATTTAACTGTGGCTTGAAGAAACCTAAAAATTAAAGTTAAATTTAATAAGATTCCTGTAAAATTTAATCGAAGAGTCGATGGAATACAAACAAGTTCAGGTTAAAAGGTCAACCATCTCCAGTTTGTCTCATACATTTAAAACCATTAGACGAGTCCAACAAATTACTTAAACAATATCAGTTTACCGATATGAGATCCTAAAAATCTACAAAGATCAAATTCCTTTATTGTTATTGTTATTATCATTATTATTATTAAAGGGCCGAAATTAGTACAATTACTGTCTAAAATGCTCATATTTCTAACTCTTATTGCTTACGTCGCGCACGCAACTCTGTATGACGATTCACAAAATACTAAAACCCTGTAAGATATGAGGCCCACATCCTACGCTTATCATCGAGCCAATGCTACATCTTTATCTTCGGTAGTTCTTTGGTAGTTCTTTCAAGCGATACTTTATACAGAAACGAAGAAAAGCACCCCCAGAGCGATCCTCTGACTGCTCAATTTAGCTGAATCCAAACGTTGCACACACAACTATTAAAAAAAGGAATATATATATAATAAAATTCTAGAAAGTCTTCTAATCAAACAAGATTTTTGTGAATGCAATAGAGATGTTGATGGCATACAAATGCGTTCGGGTCAAAGGGTCAAAGCGAGTTTCAATTTTTGCATCTCAATCTGCTAGGAGCCATCAAGAGCAGATCTGTGGGTGTTCGGCGCCTCCAATAGAGGAAAAGAGAGAGAGAGAGAGAGAGGAGGAAGGAAAAAAAAGAAGTAAAGCATTAGTCTCCATCTTAGCGATTCTTCGGATGCTAGAATAAATTAAGTTGTCCAGCGCAGCTGCGGGCACCAACTAATTGAATGGGTCTTGCAAAAGCACGATTACTTGTCGTTCCACCCACTTTTAAGAAGTTTCCTCTTTACGTAAATTGTTACTTCTGATAATTGTCTATTAAGAAATTTAAATCGAATAATCCTTTAATTACAATAAGTTAATTACGTTTAAAAGTTAAAACGGTTTCAATTTATTATTATAGTTTGAAGAGCCATAAGTTGGGGTGCGATCAATGGCGAATTGGTAGGAATATTTCCACTTGTCAGGCAGCCTGAACTGTCATCTCCACATGACAGATGTATTGGAAAGAGAAGAATTTTACAGGTTTATATGAGAAGGTGTTTAGAAGTCCGGAAAGCAGAAATGCTTTTGGATCGCCTGTAGAGCTTCGACTCTTTTGTACGAACATTCTGTTAGGGACAGCCTCTGATTGTATTTTGTTATCGTTCAGTTCTCCGCATCTTTATAGAAGCACTTTCTTCTTTACAAAAACGTATGCGATTGACAGTGATTAGTACTTTTTATGTAGGTTATAAGTGACAGAATTTTTTTCTTCCCTTTTTCTTCTCTTTCTAATTTGGATTTTGTCACCTTTCGTGGTCATTTTTGATACCTTCTTTTTAGCTTGTTAAATTTTTTTTTAAATTATAAGTTTTTTAATATATATATAAATTATTTGTTAATTTATGATAATTATAATATTAAAAAATAAATTATTTCTGTCGCTCTTTTCATGTGTAATTGAGATTTTTGCTGTTTTCTTCGCTAATTAACTGTTTTAATTTTATAAGAAATTTCGATTTTGTTTTAAAATTTCGACAGAATTTCGCTTTTTTTTAATTTTAGGAGCATTTTCACGTTTCTTTTTAAAAATTTCATGAGAAATTTCGATTTTAATCAAAATTTTTAACAGAAATTTCGATTTTATATAAAATGTTGGAGAGAAATTTTAATTTTATTCAAAAATTTGAATAGAAATTACAACGTCATTTGGAAATGTCAAAATAAATTTCAATTTTATCAAAAATTTCGAAAAAAACCCTCCAATTTCATTTAAGAAAATGCGAGAAAAACTTCAATTTTTAAAGTGGAAAAATTCAATAGAAATTTCGAAATATTTTACAATTTAATCTAAAAAAATTTAATATAAATTTCAATTAAATTTTTAAATTTTAAGACAAAATTTCATCGAAAATTTAAAGAAGAAAATTGAAATTTTCGGAACAAATTTACAAAATAAAGATATTTATTTTAGTTTTTATTTTAAATACGAAACAAAAGAAACAAAAGTTCATATCTGTATTATAAACTCAAATTCTAAAAAATTACATGCAAACGATCCGAGTTACGTTTATGAATTTAAAATCATTCAAACAGAAAATAAAATTCGCATTCGTCCATATTATAATACCATTTAACAGTACAGTTTCTTCAGAAAGAAAGAAAAAAAAAAGAAAAAAAAGAGGAAATTTTCTAACGATGCCATTAAATAATTCAAAGCTCTAAAAAAATAGGAAAAATATAACAGAATAAATGTTAAATATTCAAAAATAAAATAAAAATAAGAAAAAAAAATTTTACTCGAGAGTTGACTGAATTTTTTTCCTATTTTCTTCTTCTCCCAAATCAGTGCCAACACTCAAGAAAATTGCAATCGCAGACGTTAACTCTTAAATGACTTTACAAACAGCTGACAAAGCAACAAAAAAGCAAAGTCATTCGACTATAAAAACTATCAGAAAAATAAAAAAAAATTACATCCTACGTTAAATAGGTAGAAGCAGAAATGGATCGTCGCACCTGTAACAGGTAGAAGTAGAGTTAGATTGGAATAGAGAGGTCATCAAAATGGCACGTGTCCTATTAAAGGCTGGAAGTAATAAATGGGTTGAGCAATGACTGGAACCAATAAACGCACGTGACAATATTGGTTGCTCCTGTTATTGGATGTTTCTTACCCCCCTTTCGTCTTCGACTTCACCCTCCTTCCTCCCTCCTCCTCCTCCTCCTCTTCGTAAAGTTCTGAAGCTGACAGTAAATTGTCGAGCTGTCGTTTCTTTTTTTCCACTTCTGCACAAATTTTTCTTGGTACATCGACTTGTTTGCTTTCAAAGTAGTTGTTTTTACACTTAGTTCTTCATAATTTCTTTCCCGTTTTTCCACTTTTGGTAATGATAAAACTCTATCTGCCATCGTAATAAATATCGTGATTAATGGAAGTTAACGATTTCTTCCTCATCTTTGACGTGTTATATTAATTCGGAGGGCGACCATGAAACATATTTGACACCATTTTTTAAAGGGAGAAATGTTTTAAACACTAGAAACATCTAAGTTAGAGTGTACACAAAACACACTTTACCAGTTCTTTGTGTGTATATTCTTATACAGATGTATGTGAGATGTATGTTAAAATTTATCATATTTATGGGTTTGTAAAACTCATCTTAAACTTTTTTTTGTAATAAAAATGAAGTTTGAGATGACTCCAACAGAAACTTCTTCCCTTTTCTTGTCATTCTTTTCTACTGCCAGATGTAAGACGAGTGTGGAATTTTAACCAATATAACCTCCTTAACGCAGATAAAAAAAGATAAAAATTCGATTTTCAATATCATTTCCGACATTTACAAATTAGTTTAGCGGAGACATAAAGAAGGAAGTGGCAAAGGTCCGACTACGGCTCCTAAATCTACAAAAAGGACGCATTCAAAACGCCTCTCATATGTCAGAAAGCTATTTTGGATTGTGAAAACATCTACAGAAGAATCTATTGTGGCCTCGTACTTAACTTTTTCTTCAAAAACGTCTTACAGGCGCCGAATAATGATAAAGGGCCTAGCACAAGATGGCTACTTGCCACCTTTCCTTTCATCTCTTCATCTCCAACCATTAAGAAATGAAAGTGTTGGCCAACTTTTAGACACGACGAACGTTATTTATTTATGAAATTTTCAATCGTCGCTCCGATGTTTCTTTAATTAATTAACGAAATTTCGATAGAGAATTCTTCAGAGCGGGCTAAAAATAGCAAGACAGAAATTTCGGACAACGTAATTATGTTCACACTCCAACGACACTTTTATATAAGTCATTATTTCACTCCAGTTAATTGGATTACAACACTATCTCCACTAACTACATCGTTAGTGTGAAGAACGTCCGTGTGTCTGCATTTAGTTTTAATCGATTTAAATGTCGATGCTTTAAGATTTTAACAAGAGTAAAGAGTAGAAGCAACGATAAAATTGCACCCGTAGATGATATTAGCCTAGCAAATGTTTGAGTCAGCAGTAGCATTGACGGTGTGCGGTCATGCGTTTCTGCAGTCTGAACCCACACCTGCGTCTATTACGTCCTCATTAGAACGTAGGAGCTGTCACATCTGCAGTGGAGCCATTAGCTTATATGGCTCCTCAATTGTCACCTCCCTCAGAGGAGACATACATCTGTACAGATCGGATGACAGCAGAAGCTGTTTCTAGTTTATTTTCCTACTAAAAATAGCCTTTAAATCAATTAAAGGATTACACGAATCGAATAGCACTTTAAGAATTAATATCCGGAGCGCAGTAAAGGGTTATAATAGAAATTAATCCTATTAAAGCCTATACAATGATAGTAACATGCTATCAGAATTACAATCTATGGAATTCAAGCTATATCTATAGAAATTGAAGATGTTTATAGGCATTAAACTGGTGTAATGGGGGTACGTAGAATTAGTAACTAACAAAATTTGATATAATTAACGCCTTCTCACAGAACATAGTATCTTCATCCTTTATTTTTATCTTTATAGATGCCGAAACCTTTCAGATTCATTTTAGATTTGGAAATCTCCAGTTTATCTCTAGAAATTCTAGATTACGCATTAATTAAAATGTATATTAAGCTTAAATTATCATTGAATTGTCTTCTAAACTGTCACCTCTATTGAAACACTGTAAAGATCATACGACATTACGGACGGTTTCCTGTTTACTCTCTTACTAAAAATGGCTTCTAATTCATTTTGAAGGCTGGCCGGACTCGAACAACACTTTTACGAAATTATTATTCAGTCTACAGTAAAGGATTATGAAGGGAATTTATGCTAGATGCGCGATTACGCGCTCGAATGACTCGCAGACAAAGATATTAAACCCTTCTCCGGATATTGGTAGATGAGAGCTGATTAGTTTGTGTGCAGCTACCACTCGATACAAATTATAGTCTCCTCCTGGATGCTGGAAAAGCAAGAGAAGAGAAGGAAGAATACACACAAAATGGATGTCGTTTGAAAGGAGGTCGCATCTTTGTGATCTTTTTCTTTCTTGAAGTTCATTTTCCATCGAGTTCTTTTAATTATCAACCGAATTCTTTTTAACCGGAGCCGACATTAAAGGGGTTTTATTTTGTCGAGTTGTAAGCAAATGAAACGGGTTTATACGGGGTGCACTCATTGTGTCTTATCTCTCGAATGGAGTGCAACGCATCAAATTATCATCATCAGCCATTAGAACGATGTACCCCAGGGAATTTCTGTGAAGACGTCATCTCCGTAGAGTGGACATCCTGTTGTTAGTCTCAGTTTAATGATCATCGGATGTCCGTCATTCAATGCATTTATTGGATCGTCTGATCCTTTCCTTTTAACTCCTCTACTGTGATCGTCTATTGTCTAGAAAATTTATATTGTAGTCGTTTTCCTTCTTAATGCTTTCTTTTCCTTCTTACCAGATGGTTTTTACAATTAATTAAGCAATTTAATAATCCATTTAAAAGCAATTTATTGATTGTTCGAAGGTAATGCCTTTGGGGTTGTTTCGTGTTTTATGCGTTGTAATAAAAACGGATTCTTCGTTTTCTCCAAATTTTGTTCTGTTTTAATTGGATAAACAAATAGAATTCCATCGAGAAAATTCCGTAATTAAGCTATGAAAATGTTCTCCTTTTTTTATAAGGTTTATTGTTGCGCTCTTCTTGATTATCGGCTCCATTTCTGTAGGTTCTAATTGTATCGCTTGTAAAATTCTTCGAGTTTAGTCTGACTTTTTTGCTCGTATCGAATTAAATTTCTGAATTTTAATTGTTTAACATTTTTTTTGAATCAATCTCTGCTTTACTTTTATAAAGTTTTATTTTTACAATCTAATTGCTTTAATTCCCATTCTATACATTATTACTTGTACCAGTTCTAGTTGTAATTTACATACTAAATTAAAATTGGTATATCGGACGTCTAAATTATAATTTAGCTAGCTACTAATGACACCAATTCTAATTAGAGTTTAGATTCTAATTGTGCCATTTTAGTAAAAATTTATATAATAGGTAAATTTTTCTAATTGGTATTTAGATACATCATTCTAATTCTAATTTAAGTACCAATTTTATCAGTTCTAATTCTGCTTTAAATATAGTTTAAACACACGAGCGATCTGCCAAGGGGGAATGCCTTTTTGAGAGGACATTCTATAGAAAATTGGCCCCTACTTAGGTGTTTGGCACGCGAAGAAAATCCGAAAAACTCCCGTGTTTAGTAGTTTTATCCACTCGGCCATTGGCGAGAGATGCTAAATACATGTTTAAAATTATAATTTAGATACTAGATACACCAATTATAACTCTAATTTAGGTTCTAATCGTGTCAATCTAATTAAAGCTTAGAGAATAGGCAAATTGTTCTAATTGCAGCTGTAATCGGTTGTAATTCTAGCTTAAGAATCGGTTGTATCAAAGTACAATACAATTGAAATTCGAATTCAGTTTAAACATCAGTATCGCTCCCAATTTTAGTTTAAGCTGCAGTTATATCAGTTCTAATTCTGTTTTAGTACCTCGGATATACCATCCGTTATATTGTTCTACTTTTTCGAGATCCATTAATCCACTAGTCATTCTGTTACCTCCAGTTGTATAAGTTATAATATATCTGTCGATAATTCCATTGGATACACCCATTCACTTCTAATTCCAGAACATTTTTAAGCCGTGTCCTGTCGTTTCAAGTTCAGATTTTCTTAAGCTCCAGTTGTTTTAGTTCTTCAGGCTCAATTGTAGCGGTTATAGACGTTCTATAGGCATTTTTTATAAGTTTTACGATCTTC
Organism: Centruroides vittatus; assembly: GCF_030686945.1. Lineage (NCBI taxonomy): Eukaryota > Metazoa > Arthropoda > Arachnida > Scorpiones > Buthidae > Centruroides > Centruroides vittatus. The sequence goes on from NW_027122113.1 coordinate 3,648,025, forward strand.
TAAAATATTATTCAACCCCTTTTTCTTTGTCTAAACCGATTTCTCCAAAAATCTTTCAACCGTCAGCTACGAAACACAAGTTATCTAGATGTAGTTGGCCAACGATGCGAGAAATGTAACTGGTCGACCATCGTAGTGAATAAAAACTTTAGTAATATTATAAAAAAAAAGTGTAGAAAAATTTCGAGTGGTCCTGCCAATTCACAGTTAAGTAAGTAATTGAAAAGTTTAAAAAATAAAATAACAAAAATATTATTTAAAAAAATAGAAATCACGTATTTAAATCCCTTCCCTTTCGTCTTTTCTGTTCACTTCCTGTTCGATTATTCAGAAACAAGCAAGAGGAAATGATTTATAAAAATTCAAAATAAATCTCGGGGCGTACATCTCGACTGATTTGATCCTGTAAAAGCATTTTGATATATTTTACAGCAATTCGGAGCAGCTGCTAGAGATCTTTATAAATCTGCAACGAATTTACGTGCGACATTCCGCATATCGATAACCAGTTTGGATTTTCCTAGGCGCTTAGAAGACGAGGAAATAGCAAAGAAATAGTCTATCTGCATCATTCTTTCTTTATGATTCTCTTTCGGAGAGTTTAATTCCTGCAAAACGTTTATACACACAAAGGCATTGGAACGTACGAACGTTAAATGAGAGAAGATTGAAAAGATGAAAGTTCGATTCGTCTTATGAGTTTTGCTTCTCCGAAATTTAACTGTTATTAACGAATTAAATAGAGTATAACGAGGTATAAAAATAAAACAAGAGATAAACTAAGAAGTAATAGTGCAAATACTCCATCAGCATCATTCTTTTCTTTATGATTCTTCTTCTCTAGAAACATTTAATTCTTTCAAACGTTACTGAAATCAAGACTTCACTTATTATTGTTTTTTTAAACTTAATATTTAAGAGATAATTAAATTAAAGACCAAAGATATGAAGAGGAAAACTAAAAATCACATTCAAATATTCTTCCTGTGCTCATTTAATTCTTCTTTCGTTATTTATTTACGAAAGTAAAGGTGCCATGGACTCTGGATTCCTCCTTACCGTATAGAAGAAATAGAAAATATCCGCATCCTTCTTCATGATTCAAAACCTTCCTTCTAAGTTAATTCAAAGCTCTATAAACGTGAAAGAATTAAAGAAACAGAGATTCATCTCATCTTTGTCGCTGTTTCTCCAAAATTTAACAGTTAATAATCCATTAAATCGAAGGAGAGTGAGCACAGATAAAATCGAAAGAATAAAATTAAAAAGGAGATGCATCATTCTTTCTTTACGATTCTTCTGGTGAAGGATTTAATTTTTACAAACGTCCCATTGAAAGACAAATCTCAATAAATGAGAAGGGACTAAACAACTAAAGATTCAAAGCTCATCTTCTAAAATTCGTTTCTCCAAAATTTAACTGTTAATAACCCATTAAATCCCATAATTAAAATGATTTTTCCAATCGATCACGTTCGTTAAATTGTTCGAGAATTTATGATCCATGCAATTATCTGAGAGACATTGGGAGTAAGATTTCACCATTTAGCCTTACATCAAACAAAGTAAGGCGATTTTTTTTCCTTAGTAGAAACATTAGATAAACGACTTCTTCTCCAAGAGTAGATCATTTATATTTCCTGAAGTGGCTCCACATGTTATTAATCGTCGTGTACTCCAGCAGAACAGTAATGCATGGATTTCTTCATTTGGATCGAATTTCTCTTTCCCAAACCAGAAATATCATATTAATCCGATTTCAAATTTTTATACAGGAATATTTTTCTTTAAAAATCTTGTCGAGTAAGCAGATTGCTGATCTTTAATTTTCATAAACTTTCTCTCTTTCTCTTCCTCTCGCTTCTCTCCTTCTCTTCTTCCTGAGCATCTTCGATTTTAGAATGGACCTATAAATCTCTTCTTTTCCTCTTTTTTTTTAACTTGGTGGGTGGATAATTTACTTTTCTGCTTTGATTTTCATTTAAAGGATAAACTCGCTCTTAACCTCAAATTTATTTTTCCAGCTAGAAGACTCCCTTTAACATCAATCTAAAAACCCAAGAATTGTCAGCAAACAATATTTCCAAAGACAGAATAACCATAAAATATATATAAATACTCACCCATTTAGCTTAAAAAATGTTTACTTCTTTAAATTTTCCATGTTTTTGATCGGCAAAACTTATTGAAACATTGCAATATCAGAAATGCGCTCTTCATCAAAGAAAACTGAAGTAGTTTTCCCAAAAATATCTTTTCCGTATTAAAGATATATGTGTATACATATAAATTTTTTTAAACCATTTACAAAAATAAATCATTTTTTTTAAACTAAAATTTAAACTGAATGTTTGAAATCTCTTGATTTACTGAAGCAATCAAACTGTTGAAGAGAGAGAGAGAGAGAGAGAGAGGAGCAGGAGTAGGAGGAGGAGAAGAGGAGGAGGAAGAAGAGGAGGATGAAGATTATTGAAATTCTAAAGAATTCTTACTGATTGAAATTTTACGACAGGTAAATTCGAGATTGAGTATAGCAACGTTTAATATATCCACCATTTTTTTTTTATAGTGGAAAAAAAAGTTAAGCTGGCTTAAGATGATGGAGTAGGTAAAGTTGAAAACTGGAGTTTATCCTTTTACTTTAAAATCCCAATTTTAAGATGGCTCTTATCGTTTTTTGGCATCTTAAAATGTAGACATTAACAGTCAGGCGAGAAATGAGGTGTTTTTTTTTCCAAGGAAACTATAAAAATGAAGACGTTTAAGATTAAGGTTTACCACACATTTAACGTCTATTAGATGGTTCAATTCCATCAAAAATGATTCTCTAGACTTTTTTTTATATTAAAGAACCGGTTGGTTACTGATGCATACAGTTTATTTAAAGAATTCTTCTTTTTTCCCCCTTCTAAACTTTAACAGTTTTATCGTTCTTTACTTTATATCGAAAATAGAAGAATTGTAATAAATAAATATATATATATTTTCCTCTTCCTCCTCCTCCTTCTTCTTCTCCTTTTCACTTCTTTAAAGGTGGCAAGAAGGATTTAATTTTATTTCTTCCATTCCAATACTTTGCAATTTAATTTAACAACTGAAATTTTATGCTCTCTTTCAAATGTGAAAATTCGTTGAAGTGAAGTAATAGTTTTATTATTATTATTATTATTATAAGTCTTTATTATAATTTTTACGTTGAAAGTAGCAAAGGGATAAAGATTCAAGTCATGCAAAATTGAGTGTAAAAATTTACGGTTTTATTTCGAACGAAGTCGATTTTAAACCGAAATTTAAGTAAAAATATTATTTTTATATTAAAATTTGTATTATTGTAGTATTTAGACTCGTTAGAATCACTAAAAAGCATCATCAAGTGCTTTAATTTTTACATTTTCTATGAAGATTTAGGTTAAAAATTTGTAATTATTAACATTTTTTATCAAGATTTTAAGTTAAAAAATTTATATTAAGATGAGGATTTATTTAAAATTAAAATTTATGTGAAGAACTTTTATTCAAAGTGTCAATATTTATAAAGGCGTTTGCATGTTTAAATCGAAATTTATGTTAAAAGTTCTAAATAAAATTATATAAAAATTAAAATTTATGTAAAAATTTCTTTAAAAATCACAATTTTAAAACTTTCAAATAACTTTTTTTTTGCATTTAATTCAATTATTAAATTATTAAAGTTCAAATAAAGTAAAATTCGTGGGGATAAACATCAAACTTTAAGAAATTTTTAACTTAAACAACTGCAAAATTCTTGTAAAAAAATTAAAATTAAAACAAAATATTAAATAAGAAATAAAGAAATTTTAAATTTACTTCCTAAATTAACGTTTATTTTATATAAATATCTAATTTATTAATATATAAATTAGCGTTTAATGTCTAAATTTATAAGGATTTTAGGGCAGATTAGAGAAATCTGAAAGAGTTAATCATATAATAAAAATGAAAAAGCTATAGAAATGCATTCTTATAGGAAAGAATGGGGTAAAAATACGGCAAAGAATAACAAAGAGCACAAGTAATAGCAATGTAGTTGGATAGTGTAGATCAGAGAGGACCATTGCAGAACTAATGGGCCAGCTTGTGTTAACACACCGTCACCTAAACCACATGTGCCAAGGCTATTAGAAGAAGAAAGAATCCACTTGGAACAAGCTGCCACCATTCGATTGCTACACTTTATCGCTTGATTGTCAACGGTTAGTGCAAACTGGAATAAAGAAACTTTGTTATTCAGCAACAGAGAACAGGATGTTCCCCAAAAATGCTGAAGAAATGTCTTCCTCTTTGACTTAGAAGAGGGGAGGGAAAAAAAATTATATATATAAAAACAGGAGATAAAAGGATGGAAGAAGTGATGACACGATAAATGTGCAACATGCTGTGACCTAAATATTGTCTTTGCTTCCTCTATAAAAGGTCCTTTCTATATCTATAAAAAAACATAAAGCTGCTTCTTCTTCCGCAAAGATTGAGCTTAAAAGAATGTTTTTCTAAATTATTCTACGTATTTATTTATCAGAATTGTACTTAACTTAGTGAATTTTCTCCATAGATCTATATATAAATATATTTTCACATTGAAAGTCGCCTTGAAAGCAAGAACCTAAGGCATCTTGACTCTCTGGAATATGCAAAAATGCAGTTTTTTCTTATATAAATATATACATGTGCGTATTTTATGGCATTCCGCACCTTATGGAATCTACATTTTTGATAGATTTTGACGTATATTTTTTCCTGAGACTGGTAGCATTTCAATGCTTCGTAGGCTCGAAGGGTTACATCTCAGAAACAATTCCATCGATCTAAGTGAAGTAGATTCTTAAATAAAAATATCAAGAGAAATGAAAGACGTCTTTCCTATAATAAATGTCAATAGAAAAGTCTTCTCTATCCCTTAATTATTCGACGATTAGGATTTTTCTTGTCGTATTCGGTGACAGGACATCAGAGAAAATAGCTACTCAACATTCCCTAATTTGACAGCTCGTTCGTTTCCTGACTTCTTCGCTTCAATTTAACGAAAATTTCTGATAAATATATAATTTTCTATACTAAAATTTGACGCTAAAAATAACTAGAGCTCATTTTGAAAATTAATTTTCAGAAGAACTTTAAAAAAAAAGAAAAAATCGCATTAATCTTTTCTCCTCCAAATCCATCTTAAACACTAAATTTCCCTTTATGGATGCCTTAAATCTTTAATGTATTATATTCCCGAATAGAACGAGGTGATATAAAAATATACGATTAATTTTTATATAAAAGAATTTGTTTATTATACATCTGTTCAGAAAGTAGCCATTGGTATTCTCAACGAGTGACAACTTCCATCGATCCAGATTATGAGGCATCCGAAACGACCAACTAATCGTTGGCCATCGTTCCACGAATACATATGAGCTTTAAGACCTTCTATTGATCGGCTCCTGGTTCAGGAAAGCCTTCGAAATCTTTGTCGTGTTCGAAAAACTCCTGTGAAATACCTCTACAGCTGCTGAAGGCATGGGAACAGTTTGCTCCAAGCAAAACTCTTCTTATCCTTTTGATCCTTCGCATCAATTGAAAGACGTTAGAATCTTCACCAATCTTTAATCCTGAAAAAGGAGTTTAGAATTAATTCTAATTTGTATGCTTTTCTTGAATAATTAGAGATTTTTTCTTATACTTTATCGCTTCATAATTATCTCAGCTGTGTGATCGGTAATATTTATCTAAGGTATCTTCGAGGATAATGGATATGTGTAATATCTTCTCGCTTTATTAAACGCCTATAATATTAGATTCTTAGTACTTAATGAATGGTAAGTAATGGTTATCATTCTTATAACACCCTAAATTATCTTGTATCTTTATCAACTCTGGGAATCATGAGTATTAAGCTGTGCAACACAGAGGATAATGGATATTAGTGGCATTTTCTCCAGTCAAGAAGCTTATAACTAAAGGTTTTTCTTAATAATCTCAATTATTTAACATCTTTATCTACTTCGAGATCAACTTTAATGGTTGTTAAAAGCACTTTTTTACGTTTTCTTGAGTGAATTTACTGAATCTATAATTGGTTCTTAGTAGTAAATGAATGGTAGGTAATGACCCAATTCTTCTACCAATCTACCATCTTTATCTACTATTAAGGCTCTTATTATCGAAGTTATATCATGAGTTATGGATAACTAAAGATAAATAAATGATACTTTAGCTTAGATATAACTTAACTAGAAACTTATCCAATTTCTCTTATAATTTAAATTAAAATTCCAATCAAAATTCACTCCCAAATTAAATTTTCATATAAATTATTTAATGGTTATCATTTTTAGAAAATTTCGTTTATCTGTCTGTCCGTTGCTTCAAATTATTAAAGCTATTTTACATGATAATTGTACTGTATCAAAATTATCTAATTATTCAAAATTCTAATTTAGATTATTATCTAAATGTCCCTCTTTAGTAAGTCTAATTATTTATGGTTCTCTACGGATAATGATGATTATCTTGACGAGTTGAGTTACATTATTTAGTATTTTTTAAACGTGTAATTAAGTAATTAATTATGTTTTGTTTAATTAAGAATTATTAACAATAATTTGAATTCTTTTTCGGACCGTATCAAAGGATTTAGGAGAGGATTTAATGGAGGAACTGAAGAGATATAAAATAATGTGTACATGATCTCTAGTATAATGCTGAAGAATAAGAAACTAACTTACTAATAAAACTTTCTCATCTTGTAACAACTTTCGACTTGTATAGAAAGGAGGATTAAATAGAAATTTATGTATTAATTATGCTATTAGGGTATTAAAGGAACTATATCCTCTTAAGTAATAAATATTTTATAAGTTATTATGCTTAGAAAGTCTTCGTATAACCAATTCTTATGGGATTTGAAAGTTTCCGATCATATTTTCAAAGTTTTTAACCAATTACACGTAAAATTTTGTATAAATTAAGCGTAAAAAATTTAATAAAATTGTATTAAAGTTTGATTGAATTGTTTGTGTAGATTGATTCGAAGGAAGTTCAGGCTTATTTTTTTGTAGATTTCAATCAAAAATTTGCAGTGAAGCCTTTGTTTTTTTCTATTTTATTAAGGGGTGGTGATGAGAACTGAAGGGATATTTTTTTAAAATCTATCACCCGTTTCATATTTTTAATCTAACAATACTATAGAAACTTCTTCTGTAATAGTTTTTTTTTTCGTTTCTAGTCCCCAACTTTCTAAATTCTGTGCAGAAAAAAGCAAGACACGTCCACTTTCCGCCAAGTTGGGTAATAGTTTTCGTCGGTGGCAATTTTATGACGTAAATAACCTCACCCAGGGACCATAACATGGAATTCGTCAGCAATAACGACCTACGAATCTAAACAAACACACAATGAGCACCCTTTAGAGAGGTTTTTGATGTTACCAACCTTTTTTTATCGTCAGAAAATAAAATTTTTCGCATTATACATTATGTTTAAGTAATAATGAGATTGTAAATTTGCCAGTATTTTTTCTTTATCCATACTTTAAAACCATTATCCTTTAATGAAATGCTACGTTTTACATGCAATTTTTTTTCTCCAAATTAATTTTAATATTTTACAAAATCTCCTCCAAAATTGATAAAATTATACAATTAAATTAATTGTATAATTTTAATATAGTTTACGAGCTTATTAAAAAAAGGGGAAAAAGTATTGTGTAAAGCGAGCTTCACTGCATAGTTTCGAACCTTGCAGTGAAGCCCACCTTTATTGAGTCATTATAAAAACATTTCTACTGCATTAATAATAATGTTGTTAGTCCAAAATTATTATAATACATAAATTTGACTTAAAAAATACGAATTCTTGTATAATAAAATAAAATTACGAAGTAAAATTAAGCGAGTAAATTAATAAAACTACTTTTTCTTCTTCCAGGAGTAAAGATATTATTACAGTAATAAAATTTAATTGGAAAAAAAAAAAATGGATTTTAATTTTTGTAAGTTAATAAAAGGGAATATTTTATATCAGTAAGAAAATTGTGTTATTTAAAGAACAACTACTACGTTAGTAATTTTATCAGCTTTACTACCTTCGATAGTTATTGCTGTACTGTAGAGGTAAAAAGTTACGCTCCAACTCATCAGATGTATAACGAATACCCGTATTTCTAAGCGAATGGCCTTTACATTCTTTCCAAAAAAATTCCCATTTGGAACTATAGATGTTATCGACAGTCATACATCTATTTTGTGTGAAAACTTTGAAAATCCTACTTTAAAGCATAGCTCCATGCAAACGTCAATAAACGTCCTACTCTGTAGACGTGTTCAGAATTTCCTATACTTATACGTATATTTGACGTTTCTGTACGCATTCGACGTTTTAAGAAACGGGCTAGCATCATTCGTCTTTATACTTTTTGTCTTTATCTTATTTATTCTTTTATTTTTCATGGATTTTTTTTTCTTTTTATTTCTTCTCTAACTTGAAGAGAATGCGTGAAAAATTCTAATAAATTTATCTAAAATCGTTAATTTTTGTGTAGAATATTTTAAAAATGTAAATAAATTTATGTGTGTAGAATTTTTATTAGTAAAACTTATTAAATCAAACAGTAACTTTGCAGTGAAGCCAACTTTAAAGATGTTTCCTCTTTTTAAATTTGTTAAATATTTATTAAAATTTATTTAAATATAAGTAAATATATTTAGTTATTAAACAAATATTTATATTTAAAAGGTGATTATATTACGTAAAATAACATTAAAGTCGAGTAAGAAGACGTTAAATTTTTGAAAAGTCTAACTACAAAATCCACAGTTTTATAACATTAAAAAACATACTTTTACTTAAATAAACAAAATTAAAATCAATTTTAATGAAATAAATACTTGTTGTCTTTATTTACATATACGAAATTTCCACTGAAAACAACCAAATAAAATTGATGCGGCCTCCTGAAAACCTCAGCGTTAAGTGGTGTTTACATACGAATAAAATCATTAAGAAAACACTTAAAAGTTTGATTTTTTTGTAGAAGAGATTTTTTTTCCTTATATATAGATATAAATTTTTTTTTTTGTTAGATTCTATTTAACTTTCTCGAGGGACGGTGTCAAAGCAAACGAAGCTAACAACACGACAAGGAGTGTTGCTACAAGACAGGAAAACTTTCTCTGATCAACGAGACAGCTGTTGTCGTTAAGTCAGACAAGATAACGACAAACTATGTCATCCTCTCTGTCCGCCATCAAGCGAAAGAACTTTTTCTTTGTTTTCTACTTTTACAGCGAAAAACTTTAATCCGAATCGATTAAAATGATTAAATCGAATGTTACAAACAAGCAAGAACAAAAGAAAAATTTGGAGAAAAATATTGCTTCTTCAAGTCATTGTCACGTGTTAAGTGTTAGGGGAAAAAAAGCGCTGGTGTCTTCGGAATTCTTTCCCATTTTTTTTACTGGTTCTATTGGATCTACGTTATAAATTTCTGTATCGTTAGTTTCAATGGAGAAAAACACGTTCAAGTTTAGCAAAAAAAATCAAAAGGAAATCCTAATTTTAAATAGCATATAATTTATTTAAATTGCCAGTTAATCAACAACTATAAACTAAGTTTCTGTAAAGGGATAATACACCTGAAAGAAGACGATCCCGTGTTGTAGTAGTGGGTTCGGACCTCACTAGCAGGATCTTTAAACCTGCTAATGAGGTCTGAACCCACTTTTTAAGTAATTTATCGAATATTCTAACCAGTTAAGCTTTCAAATACGCAATTCTTCTGTGATTCTTTGTCTAGTGAAGAGCTTGACACTGCATCTTCTCTTGGATCAAGATGCATTTTTTTCTGTTTGGATATCTTACTTTCTACGTTTGAATGAATGTAGTAAGACTCGAGTTTTATCTGTTTATTAACAATATCGACCATTACGCGAATTAAAGTTTTGATTCAGGAAAAAAAACTGAATTTTTCGCATTTATTTTCAAAGAATGAATGCAGAGTTATCACCACTTCATCACGTCATAAAGACATAAAACTTAATCAAAAATGAATCGAAAAGAGCAATTGACTATTTGTTATTGCTATATTAATAACATTTTCATGATTTGTAGCAGAGTAGAAGAATATTTTAATTCATCTCGAAATACACTTCACGTTTTTTCTTAAAGGATTTTCACGAGACTTCTATCTTAAATATCACAAAACCGGCGAGTTCTAATTAGATGATTGAAACTTTTAACAATAAATCTACATCTGACGACACGTATTTAGCATTCTTACCGATTTTTCGAGTGCTATTTAAACAAAATATCCGATAATTGGCCACTCGAAAGTCGTCGTCTCGCACTTGTGGAATGAAGAACTAAGGTCTTTTCAATAACATGAAAACCATTCCAAGTCAGAATTCTTCATCAAGGATACCAGAATCCTTGATGTAGATTTCTCAGAATTATCTTTTCTACATTTTTAAGCAACCCGGATACTAGAATTCATATTTATGGTATCCAAAATGCAGAAAAGCGTAGAAAGAGATGCTTGTACCCTTCAGAATTCTTTAAGAATGTGTCTTTTCTACACTTTTCTGCATTCAATGCATTCAGGATACAAAAATTCTTAACGAATTCTGGTATCTAAGATGCATAAAAATATAGAAAGATGAAAAAAAGTGTAGAAAGAAGATGAAGAGAAGTGTAGAAAGGTGATGTAAAAAAGTATAGAAAAGGGATGCAGAAACGTGTAGAAAAGGGTGCAGAAAAGTGTAGAATAGATATATTTTAATGTACCTGCGTCCGAAAATGGTAGCGATTTTGTTGCATAAGTGGCTGGGAGTACGGAGCGAAGAACCATCTGTCATTGGAACAGAAATAGTTAGATTACTCTTGTCCAATCTGTCAAACAATGACAGTTGGAAGAACCGAAGTTGGATATATAAAATTCAACCTACAGGAAAACCATTAAGACTTCACTCCCCTCAATAGCTTTACGAAATCAAAGAATGAAACATTACTTGACAGAAAAAAGAGTATTTTATATATATATATTTTTAGTTTCATCTTCTTCATTTTACAAACTGTCAAAAGTTGTCTAAATACAGCAGTGTATTTTTTCCCCCTTCTTGTTCCTTAGATATCTTCGCTTAAATATATCAATGTCTTAGTAATTTATTGACTAAGGAAACGTGTATTGATAATGCACTTTATTTCACAAAAATATCACAGAAAACTCAATAGCCAGTAAAAAATTCTTAATGCGGGTAAGGTGAACAGAAGACAATTTTTAAATATATATATTTATATTTATATATATATAGAGATACTCAATATTGTCAAATTTTTATACAGAATATAAACGATTTATACAGCCAAAAAACAATATTTTTAAAGGTAAAAGAGCATTTGACAGAGGAACTTCTTCGTGGGATACAATTTCTTTAATATTGGAATTTACCCAGTTGTATGGTTTTTTTGTGTTTTTTGAAGGGTTGCAAGGCGACTTTTGAGCAAGGATCAGACATCCTAACGAACTTTTCTTCGACACGAACCATTTATATTTACAAATAACACACTTGTTTTTTTTAAATTCTAATTTGCAAACGTTATCACAGGGTTGCACAACGGTTCCCGGAAAGGCACCGATAATTTCCAAATTTATTTTGTGTATTTTGGGTGGAGACATTCCTAACCACTTTAGTCTTTCTCTTCTGCACCTGCTAGAACTGTATTATCACTCGGGTACTTGGAAACGTGGGAGAATTCTCCAGTTACATTATCCGCGCTGCGGAGATTCGGAAGGCTCTGCAAGAATTGCGAATCGTTGGCTTCGAATCCTGGTGAGCTCGTGATTTCCGGAGATGTGGATGAACTGACTCTTCTTCCATCCATCAAGCTGCTAGAGGATCTTTCGGAATCGGTCGGGCTGTGTATACCGCTGTATGCCACCTGTGGTCTGAGATAGGTGTCCCTCAACAAAGGAAGATGGCGCGGTCGGGGAGATCCTGTCAGCACTGCAGTCAAGGAACTAATAATGTTTTGATTGGAACGAGTCGAGCTCTTGCGGTCCCAACCCGAACTGGGGTCGTACTTTTCCACTACTTCGTCGTCGATCGTTTCGTATATGTGGTCGGACAACGGGGGTGGTCTCTCTTGATTTTTTCTGTAGTTCCTAGGGCATTCTCTCCATCTAACGTGTTCTCGTGGCAGAGTCGAGTTCTTTCTCCATCTACTAACGTAATCAGTTGTGTAAGTTGGTCCGATGATCTGTACGGGTGATGAAAGTCTATCAACCCCACTTTGGCGGAGGTTTCTCAATGGGTGCTCTTCAGCTTCGTAGTTACTAAGTGTGACTATAGACAGATGGTCTGTAAAAAACGAAAATAAAATCGATTAAAAAGTCCAATTATTCAGTTTCGATCTTAATTTTATTGTTAATTAAACATATGCCACTCACCTGGTGTGGTGCAGTGAAGAAGAGTAGCATTTGGCGCCATATGCTGCTGTGCTATGCATGAGCTCCAACTCTGATGGTGTAACTGTAAGGAAGAAAAAGAATAATAACCATAAAAATCATAAGCAAGAAAAGAAATATTTTATCTGCCATCTTTCCTGAAGGATTCTCATAATCAATGACGTTTCAGCTAGGATTTACAGCACAATTTTTGTCCGTCTGATCGCACATCAATTTTCATTATCGAATTGATTGGAAGAGGAAAGAGAAAGAGCGAGAGGAGATTGGAGAAAACGGAAAATTATCCGACCAGAACGCCTTTAAATATTAATGTTCTAAGTAATTATAAATTATATCATTCGGAATTAATACAGAAATTATCTTCTTTAAGATAATTTTCTTTAGAATGTATGATCTAATCTCATCCAAGGACATTAGTTTATTTGTAGAATTAGTTTCAACCCTGGCGATGTGCCAGACAAAGAAAGAAAAAGAAAAAAAAAGAAAAATAGGATTGATTGAAGAAGATTTACGAATCTTATTTTTCTTTAAGGGATTCCTTTTTAAACTTGATAATCGTCTCTTAGGAGGATAACAAGTTAATAATGGTGATTATCCTAAATGTAAAATATTAGAAGTTAAACTTAAGTGGAAGATGCTGCTTGGGAAATTAACTTATAAAACTTAATAAATGATGATGAAATGCTAAGTTATATATAAAAATTAACTACAGAAAAACAACTATTGAGATGTTAATGACGAAAATTTAGCATTTAAAATGTCTTCCGAGTCTAACTAACAAGCATGAAGATGATTAGAATTTGTTATAGTTCTAATGGTTTATCCATTATTCAGATGAGTTAAAATACCATCAAAATAAACAAAATGATTTTAAAACGATGAGGAAAACTCGCCGGAAATCTTACTTCATGGTTTTTTTACTTTGTTTCTGAAGAAACTTGTTGCACTGTGATAATATACTAGAAGATAATTAATTGGATGTTTAGAATTATAATTATAAAAATGCCAAAATATTATCCTAAGCAGGAAATTTAACATTTAAGCGGCACAATATTGGCAAGTAAGATTCTCTTTACTTATCCCTTTAGGTCTAATTAAAATACCTGATGCGGTAAATTACCTCTCGATTATCATGTGTCAGCAACGTCTGTGGTCCCTGCTTTTAAACTCTTAGCCCTTGGCTTGTTTGGAGTTTAAATTTTCAATTAGATTAACGCTGTTGTTTAGATTTTTAAGTTTTCACGTACTCAACTTCAATATTTGCATCAAAGTTCAAGCTGAAACTGGAAATTTTCTGAAAAACCTACTGAAAAATTCAATGAGAAGCCTCCAATTTGTATATTCTTGCATCTGTATCGAATGTTGAACCCAACATTCATATTCAGTAGTGAATTTCTGGAGAATATATCCATTAACATGCTCAAGTACCATAATGAATCTAACTAACTATCTGATAATGGGCTATATTTAGTTAATATTAACTAGAAATCTAGTGGAACGTATCCTGATAGTATATAGTTAAGTACTGAAGTGTTAATCATCAATGCTATCCAGGAATGTAGCTGATTAATATACAGGATGTTAACTAATGCTCTTTAAACAAATACCTTTAATTGTAAAAACTAAATGAATAGTTAAAGGAATAAATAATGTATTAAGATCGTGATTTCGGTTGTCAATTAAACTAGACTGAGTCTAGTTCAAGTGAGAACCGAACCCACGACTTTTTTTACTTCTTTGTAAGAACTTTCCTAACATTTGTACAAGACATTCATGTTAATATTTTCTTTACAAAACAACCATTTAAACTTAATTTTATTCAATTTTTCTTCGTTTTTATTATATATTTTAAACGTATTTTAAACGATCTTCCCGGATATATACTTTCATTCCAAAAATTGAACATACCCAGGTATTGCTAAGAAAACCATTAAGACGTTGAACATAAATTAAAATACATAATATCAAGCATTTAATGAAATAAATATAGAAAAAATTCTTGTAAAAATTCGCTAAAATTTAAGGAGAGGAAAATAATAATAATAATAATTAATAATAATAACTAAAGGGATGAATAGGATTTTGGGAAGTTTGTGGACGAGATGATGGTTCGAAACTAAAGAAAAAAGTGGGACGAAATGAAAATAATTCGCAACAGCTGTTGCAATACCTGGAGACAGAGAGGTTGGGGTGGGAAGGCAGGAAGTACCCACACTGTGCTGTGCAGATCCTGCGATGGTCCCATGGACTGGCTGTATAGATGGGACCTGCTGTCACGACTATGGTTTGGGCGGAAACATTCTGGCATCCATCTTGTCTTTCTTACAGACTTCTGCAAAGCTTTCCTCACCTGAAAAACACATTTCCTGTATGATTAACTCGTATGGGTGACTACAAAAATTAGTCGAATCCTTACTTACCTTCTCGTTCTTCACACAATAAAAGGAAAATATTAGAAGACCCAGAAGTGAATTTAAAGACGTGAAGATGTAAGCTATAATGGTCGATTCTTTATGTAAATATAGAAGAGATAGAGCCCAAGTCGAACCGAGAACCAGAAGGACTAAAAACGCTTCGCTGCTCCAGACCCTGTAGGATAAGATATATTTAGAAATGGTCATAATTAATCTGTTACATATATGTTTTTACATATAAATATATATATATAAAGTGAGAAGGAAGGCACGGTAGCCGAAAGAGATAAAAACAATTTTGTCAACTCGATCACGTGGGATATGGTTACGATGTACTTCCTCCCTCACTTTAAAATAAAAATAACCTTAAAGAATCCCAGTAAAAAAAGGGGAAGATGGAAATAGGGGAAAAGGAGAAAAGCAGACTATTGAGAAAGATCCTTACGTGAGACGACGGTTGATATGTGATAACGCATCTTCATCACTTCAGTGAAGAGCAGGCATGCAAAAGAGGAACCGATTAGTCTCGACTCAGTGAGCGACTGATTACACGCGAGAACCTCCCAGTTAGCTTGGCAAAGTAAACGTTACTTAAACTTTAACATCCTAACGAGGGTGTCCCATAAAACCTCTTTATTCACTCATCTCGTTAATTGTTTAAATCGAATTGAACTTACTTGGCACTCGTTAATTTCGTTTGCTCCTTATTTTTAGCTGCTATGGTTCCGTTGGACTGGCAGCATATCCTACACAGGATCAGGCCCAAAAATAACATGCTGGCCTGGAATTTTTAGAAAGTGATTATTACAAACCATCTATTCTTTTACAGACTAATGTAAAAATTTTGCTAAGTAATGTCATTTCCACGAATTTATTAAATTAAAATACTCTTCACCATCTTAAATCTGTATGAGGATAGAAAAATAAAATTTAGTTGGCTCAACTCTTCAAAAACTAATGATTTTGTTATAAAATCCATATACATACGTAGGGCTTGTTGTGGTCCAAAGCTAAAAAACATAACAGGCCTTTTCATCACTTAATATATGTAAAAATATAAGGCCCTAAGCTTTAGCTTATGTGAAAATCCGGCCCTACGCATTGTATATTTTCCGTCTTATTTTCTATCCTTAAAGAACTTTATATATAGACTCTTTAATCTAAGGATCATTGAATTTGAATGTTTAGGATCCCTTAACAAATTAATAAAGATCTTGGTAGGTCCTATAAATTTAAGATATTTTATCGAAATCAGTTTTTACTGGAGTCATTTACGTTATCAGATGTATTCATAAAGTATAACTTACCATCGTACAGACCATAGCTGGACCAACGAAGCTAAATATATAATAATTTTCTACTCTTAACCAGCAGTAACGCTCGGTACCAAAACTGTAAGGGTCAATTACTGCAGAAATACCAACCACCAACAAAGGTACTCCATAAGCAACTGTGTAGTACCACTTCAGTCTGGATTTTTCGGACTCGAACATTTCAACCAGCATGACATAGAGCTGAAAACATTCCAGAAACATCCAGGCGAATGCCGATAAAAGTATGTAATGAAGAAATCCGGAAAGTATGGAGCACACAATTGGAAATTCCGTTTGGTCGATTCCACCAACGAAGATTGCTTCCCCTAAAAGGAGACATAAGCACAGGTTTTTGTGGATGGTTATCCGATCGGTTTTCACACATCTGTAAAGGGAAATAAAGCCGAACGTTTTAATTAGAAATGGACTACTTTTGCAACAAAAATTAAGCTTCAATTATGCAAATTACACGAATTATTTTTCAATTAAAACAAGCGCCTTTTGTCTCCATGCATTATAATTTACTAAAACAGCTGATTTTTAAAGTGAAAATTACTAAATCCGAGTGTAATTTCATCCAAAAAAAATGCTTGACAGTGCAAAAATATGGTTTAAATTCGAAAGAGAACCGAATCCACGTCTTCCACTGATACGTAAAATAACTCTGATCTTAATATTAATAGAATAAATTTATTTTCTAATGAGATTCTTGACTTTTTCCTAGATATAAAACACGCGATTTCTTTACTAAAATTCGCTCGTATTTATTAAACTAAATTTAAAAAAAAACAGAATAAATTCAATTATTTTCGCCTCCTCAAGTAACATAAGTTAGATTTAGGTAAACAAAATAAAAGTAAAATTTTCCAAACTTTCCTTAGACTTGCGTGTAAATGAAATTGTATTCTGCAGTAAGACTTTTTAGTAAGAAAGAAGAGGAAATAAATTTTAAAATTAAATGAATTTTTATTTAAGTAAAAACAAATTTTCCCAATAAAACAGTCAATAAGTACGGGGGAAAAGTAGAAGTAATTTATAAAAACAGGAGGTGATGAAAGCTAGAATTAGTTCCATTCTCTTCCAGTAAAATGTATTCAATTTACTCCTTATTTTTTTCCATTGAAGCTGAGGAATAAAAGACGGAAAAGTTTCACTTTCTATTGATTAAGCACTTTCTTCTTTACTTCCGGAAGAAAATACCTCATAAGAAGATATAGCCCTTTCAGGTGCAAGACTTCACCCTTCTTAATTTGGGAGTAATCTCCGTAACCGGAGTGACCCGGTCAGGGATTCTTCATCAATCACACTTCTCTTCAAAGGAGAAGAAGCAGAAAGAACAGAAGAATAAAGAAAAAATAAAATAAAATAAAAATAATATAAGAAAATAAAACAAAATAAAAAATTCCAATCTGCAAAAATCCAACTTTTTAAAATTGAACAATATAAAACTTACCTGTAAAATTGTAGCAATAGTAGAGTAACCAAGAGAAATAACATGCAGACAGAGCATCCTATATATGTGATGATACGTAGAATGAAGGAGTTGTGGAGAGTCATCTAAATGGGAAAATGAAACAAAAAAGAAATATATATATATATATATATATATATATATAAATAAAATATAAAACACATCAGCATGGTCCTCTCGATAAAATTGTTAGAATTCTACTGGCCTCCTGCCAACTCTATTCCAAACAAGAATAACTTAGATAGAATCTAGCTTCGTGTAAATAATGAGGTTTATAGATCCTTCTCTTTCAGAAGAGAAATCCTTTTACGCCTTTAAATATTTTAAGATTTAAAGCAACTTTTTAAGAAGAAGAAGAGAAAATAAAATGATTTCCTTTTGTGTAAAAATGCTCGTTTCGATTCTTAGTTAGGATCAAATTATCGATTTTGTACAAATTAGATCTTCTCATCAACGATCGAAACCATTTGGGATGATACAAGATAGCTTGCTTCTTTCCATTGATTTGTGATAAAAATAAAAGAAAATCGGTGAAAAAATTTAATTATTTTGATAAATTTACCAATTTTCCTTGCTTAATATTCATTTATAATATTCTTAATTGGTTAAATTAGTATGTAAAATCTCAGATTGAGTACGACTCTTTAAATCCCGATTCTTGAGCATCATCCAAAAATTAAATTCTAGAAAGAAGATGATTAATGATCACCCTTTCGACTTTGACTCAAATTTAGTAAATTTCTAATTTCGGAAAATTTCAGCACTTTAAAGATAATTAATTCAACATTCATGAATAATGTATAGTTTTATGGAAAGATTTATGAGAGTATTCGTCTACCCCGCATCTTCTAACAGGGTTATTATACTGATTATCGCCCATAAATTATCAAAATTTTCATTATTTGTATCGCAAGCTTTCAAAATGGCGCCTTTAGAGAATTTTACAATTTATTAATTTTTTAATAGCATTATTACTGACTTACTTTTGTAGCATTGACATCCATAATGACTGCGAAATTAGTCAGATGCTCGCACTGGCATACAGTGTGAGTCAAATTAGTGCGGATTATCCAGCATCCATTAGTAGACCATGCCCTAAATAATGTAATAAATTTATATACTTTTTATGGTTTTTAAGAGGTTAAACTGTATAAAATTAAGCTTACCTGATGTTAAAGTCCCAAAAAACGCAACGGGGATTAGTTACATTCTCTTCCTAAAACGAAAAAAAAGGAAAGAAAAGTAAACACTTAAACTGCATTTATACCATAATGATTGTTTTAATAGCAAAACACAAGTAGATACATAATATTTCGAGTAATATTGTTATATATATATACAGTATATATAGCCGGGAGGTATTGAAGAAAATTTGATCAAGTTACAACAACAACATTAAACATTTGCAGCACTCCAAACTGAAAGGAAAAGTGGAGAATGGCAATATCTTTGATGTATCCCTTTCAATTCGTCCATGTGAAAACATTACAGTCGATACGCTATCTTTCAAACATATTTTCGAAGAAAGGAAAAATAAATGTTGTCGTTCCATTTGCTTTATATATATAATAAAGCAGCGCAGCTTTTACAACTTTATATATTTTAAATGCACCGACCTGTATATGCCTGAGGGATATCGTCACAGGATGTGCTAGTCTAATCACGTGATATCCGTCTACAGATGCGGATAAGAGTCGGCTATTGATGATACGAGTCCTGTTCTGGGATCGATCACTCTCTTTTATTTTCGATACTGGGATGGCAGACGTATACGGTAGTAGATCTACACCCAGTAACTCGTCTACTTTGTTGTATGCCATCAAAAACTAACTTTACCATCCCTATAAATTGTTGAAGGGGGGAAAAAATCGAAAATTGCTTCGTGAGTAAAGTTAAACATTTAATGTTTGATCGGTAAATAGTTTTATTGATTTTTAGGGGAGTTTTACCTGTTGACATACTTTCAGTCACGGCTTGCGTTGGAAGAAGTAAAGAATCTTCCATCCTCATCCATGGATTCCCGTCTATATCTTCTGCAACTGGGAATTTGATATCTGAAGTTGACCACGCATCTACTACACGAACTGTCATTACTGAGGGATAGTAAACAGAATAAATAAGATATAAATCGATCATACGTGTTGCAAAGCATATTAATTTCCTACTTACACACATTACTCTGAGATTTGCTCAAATAATAACGACGATTGTGAGTGTCTGCAACAAGCCATCCACTTCTTTCCAATCCCTGAAGGAGTCCTGAAGCAGCTCTTTTTTGTTCGCTCGGAGGTAGATCTTTCCAAAAATTGTTTTCGCTATCTTCTAATAAATTGTTACTGATACCGAGAATGGACTGGAATATAAAAAATATATATAATAATAATAAAAAATTGAGCTTTAAGCTCCTATCAAGAATAGCCGAATCCAGATTTATAATGATGGAAGATATTGGAATATTTCCAAAGGAAAGATATATAACAGGGTAGAGGAAACATTTCTTAAATTATTGCTTCTCCTTATCAATATATAAATCCTTGTAATGCTATGAATCCTCGGCGAATGATGCACAAGCGCTATATGTCGACTTTATATAGTATTCTTTACTCTAGATTAATGTAAAGTGCACCATGTTTTAAAGCAATGTACGAGTTTACTTTCGATATTTAAGTAGATATATATGTAATTGAATGTCTTTCCATCTCTGTACAGTCTGTCAGTAACGCTCTAAATCATAATAAATAATCATTATATTTGATAAATTTCCTTTCTATATCACAAATGTAAAAAGATGCGTACAAATATAATTATTTTTTTGTGATGTTTTGAAAGTTTTTAACAAATTGGAGACAAATCATGGAGTTTTAAATCCTGTATAATGTCGCAAATCTCACGAAATTAGACAAATTTAGCTATTTAAAAGAATGAAATTTGTGTTTTTATTTTAAAATTTGTATCTTTATAACTTAATAATGACGTGCATTAAAAAATATACACATTTTTTATAATCTTACAACTATATTTTAGGGAAAAAAAGCAGTTTTTTAAAGAGAATCATTAAGATATCGACCGTGCAAAAGCTACTTTTCCGATATTATTTAATATAAAAGTAACAAGAATTTAATTTTTTTAATTATTTTTATTATTTCCAGAACATTTTTTTTATCTTAAAATTAAAAAAAGTTCGAAAACTGTGCTCATTTAAAGGAGATTTAAAAGAGTTTCGACGTTCCATCATTAACTGTGAAGCGTTGAAAATGAAGAAAAACATATGAAACTAGTCAAGAAATAATAAATTTTACTTGAAATTTTAAATATATAATTTATTATTAATGTAGTAATAAATGTTTTATACAAGATAATCGATAAAAAATTTCATTTTTTTTAACTTTAATGTCAAGTTATTTTACTACTTCGAACGAGTTTTTCATCGTTAAACACGATCAACTTTCTGTTCTAAATGCCATTTCTTCCAACGATTTAGCCATAGAAGAAGCTTTTAATGTCTAAATTCTTTTGTATTACGTTGTCGTTAAGTAATAGCAATTTCTCATTCCATTCTGAACATTGTAAAGATTTCTAATTAGGCAAAAAAGCAATCTGTCCAAACCGAAGAAAAATCGATAAGAAAGATAGAATATAAGAAAAAAAATCGTAAGAGAAAGAAAGAAAAAGAGTGGCTTTAAAAGATTATCAACTTAAAATTTTATCGGTTTTGTATCTATCCGTTTATCTTTGCGATTTTTCATAAGAAACCAAAACAGATTTCCACAAGAATATATTGGAAAAATGGGATAAGGAAATGATTCTCTGCCATTGGATTTTCATTAGAGTTGTATGTCGCTTCACTTAGAATGACGAAGAATGAGATAACCAACTTTAATTCTTCTCCTGATCGAGATGAAGCTGGAGAGAAGAGAGAAGAGAGAGAGAAAGTGAAAGGGATTTTTTCACTGGTTGCCATAACAACAATTGAAAGAGAATGCGTACTTCGTTTCCATTAGTACCTTATAAGAATTAAAAGCGAAATTACTCACTTCTAGGAATTCTTCTAACAATTGTTGGCGCTGTTTGTTGTCAGTTATATCGTGAATCCTGTCAGCCATCTTGGATATTAATTTGTGAATCAGCTCCATAGTTTGTAACACGTCACCACCGTATAACGGTTTAGTCCGTGTGATGAGGGCTAATTCAGCAGCGATGCTTGCAACAGAATCTCCATTATTTATCTGTAAAATAAAATTAAAAAAGAAAAAGTAAAGCTTAAGACGATTATTATCAATAATCTTCTGACAGATATGATAAATTTCTTTATCTTTATTATATTTTTACTGCTTACAAAGGTAGTAGGAAATATTGAAATATTACGTAGATCAACAATAAAAGATTTATTAAAAAGAGGACATTTTGTTGCAATGAATCATTTGTTGTCAGGATTTATTCCCCATTCAGATATTTGTAGACGAGATTGTACCTGTCACATGTAATATTGAGAGACTCAAATGCATAAACAAATGGCTAGATATACAGAAGTGCCTTCTATATATATATTAAACAGTAGAGAAAGAAGTTTACCGGTTGCTATTCTATGATTTATTCCTATCTGCATCTGAATTTGACAGCTGCATGTTCAGGAAGCACGATTGCCTTCAGGTATTTATGAAAGAGACAAAAAATATCAAGTTTTCAAAGGATAAATTTCTTAGTAGAAAAAAGGAAAAATGGCAAAAATAAACTTTAGAAAAGCGTAAATAGCACTCCCAGTTTCTGCTATAGTTATCCATTTATTCCACTCTGTTTGCTTCATTTGTTGCTGAGTTATCCCCAAGTCAAAATGTCAGGATACTTTTACATCAGATAACGTTAAGTTATCTAAGGTTAAAATTTGAGAACAATAGAAAATTGCTTGCGTTTTTTCTTCTTATACAGAAATATACAAAATAAGAAATATTTTAAACACTAGATTATTATCTAAATAGAAGAGTTTCCAGTCCATTTTTCATTTAAAACTAAATAAAATGCTATTATTTCGGATCCTAAAAAAAGAAATTTATGGGTAAATAACGTACAGAAGTTTTTTATTTTAGTTAATTTATATAATTTTAAAAGTGTTAGTCTGTTTGTCTGCTCGTTTTCGCTTCAAAAACAAAGTGTAAAGGAGGAAAAAAAAATCCTCGTTTTGTGATAAAATGGCATTTCTTATAATCGTGAGAGTGTCTTTTCTTTAAATTAAATTATTTTGGCTAGAAAATTCAAAGTAAATTAATTTTTGTGCAGAAAATTTATATTAATTTTTAAAATTTTACTGTGTACTTTTTTATTTATTAATAAAGTTCAATTTTTGAACTTTTTATCTATTTATATAATTATAAATATTAAACTAAACGTATGTTTTACGTGTGTTTTAAACACGTAAACCAGCGCGACGCGTCCTGGCGTCGCTGGCGCTCGCGACGCGCAAACATTAAAAAAATTATAATAAAAATAATTTAATGCAGAATATTATAAAAGATCGTTTATCTAGGTGCGAAGTTTTATACTTAATGCTTTATTAATATTTTTTGGCTTTCTTCTGTAATTTAAAAGAGGAATAAAAAACTTCAATAATTTAGAAGATGCGCGCCGCATCGCGACGTCACACGCGACATACTTTTAAAGAAAAGAAGAGGCGCTAGTTATTTATAAAAAAGTACATTCATGTGTGAAATCGTTACAGTTACTTCATGCATATGCGACGATCTTAAGACGAAAATAAATTTAACAGGCTACTATTTTTAATAGGCAATTTTCTCGATAAAGTCGAACTTAACATCATTACGGAGAGAAAGCGAAGCGACACAAAATGTATCGCATAATCTCGTCGTTAGAACAGTAAAACAGCTACTTGAACGTTTATTAAATATGCATATGAATGAAATGGAATATATTACTAAACTATTCAAAAGTTGCTAACACCATCCACTTACTCTAGCTTTGAGATTCTCGATCCAAAGAGAATTACATTCGCTCAAATCGGGATGAGCGGGATACCACGTGATCGACGTGGGACTACACTGCCATTTTGCCACCCCTATAAAATATAAACACGCATAAACATACCTCAACTATCAAACGTGATGTTTTTATTAACGAAATTAACAAACCTGAAGCCCCTCCTGGGCATTTCTGCGTTGCAATCTCACCAGCTTTGGTCCAATTCCACACCATGTTTCTATATACAGAAGGGGGGCAAAATAAAGTAGTCGACGTGGTTTTCGGTTTCAAAGTAGTGGCAGGTTCTGTAACGTTAAAACAATTGATTAAATGTATATAAACTTGTAAAAATAATTGAAATTTTATTACTTTGTTTACCCGTCACTGAAGTAGTATCTTCAGAGGTCTCGCTCCAGACGGTAACATTTCCCTGGTTAGTAGTCGAACTCATAAATGACGTTACCCGTGACGTAACAGTCCGTGATGTAAGGGTAGATAAGGTAGAAAGCGGCCATGTTGTGGTTGCGGTGACTGGTCTGGTGAATCTTGTTAGGGGGATGATGATGGGTGGTCGCGTTGTGGTAGTGGTGGATGTTGTAGTCGTGGTGCTCGGTATATCGATAGTCGTAGTAGATTCTGAAATTCCGAAGGTAAAATTATTTCCTATACATCCATAATTAACGTAATTAGTTTCAGAATGAGTTACCTGTAACGCAATGATAGTGAGCTTCTAAATACTTGAGGGTACCAGGGCAGGGATCCCCGAAAACAGAACTGGAAGCGGGTAGACTGCAGCTTTTCTTCATACCGCAACTTTAATAAATAAACGTAGAGAATTTGAATCGATAAATATTGCAACTAGGATCAAACAGCGAGAATAATTTTAGCTTCATTTACATCGATTGATATTTATGAAAAAGAAACGTTACGAATCTCCAGAGAACCCAGTTATTCTCCTTTGATTGTTTTCGCTCTTTGATCTGACCTTAAATTAAATTAATAAGATTATACTACAGCTAACTTTAAAAATAAAAATTTTTAAACATTCATTAATTCTCCGACATGACTGGATCTTTATATATATTTTACATAATGTACGCCTTTGATTAAATGATCAAGAGATCTTTGAAGACACAAAAGTTTAGCATATTTTCTAAATTTATTAATAAAATAAAGCTTATAAGATATTTTATTATTTATAAAAAAATATATATATTTTGTTTTAAAATGTATTAGATAAAAGAAAGAATTGGGAGTAGTTCTGTTTTAGATCATCAGAATCAAAGATAATATTCAAAAAAAATGACAAGAATAAAATAAAAAATATAATTTAATATTCCTTGTTTCATCTTAATGTAAAATTTTTATCATATTTTTTTATATAAAACAATAAAAAATTGTTTAAACAAAGCGTGTGCATCTTTATTTTCTAAAATTCTAATTGAATCGAGCAACCGAATTACGTTGATAAATCAACTAAATCAAAGATAAAAAAATTCGTGTTTTGAATATTATTTTCAATTTGTAAGAACTTGAATATTATTATTCGACATTTGTTTTGATGAAAATTCAAAGAATTATTTAACTTTTAAATAAATTTACATGCAGAAGACCAATAAAATCCGTGTTTAGAAAGCTACAAACTGGGGTTAGTCGTGAATTATCTAAAATATTTACAATACCATCAACTCGAGCTCTATATATATATATAAGAAATTTATATCGATATCTTCACATCTATATAAGAGTTATCAGACGAGGATTCGAGTTTCGAAAAATCCATTTTTTAAGAGACCACAAAATATTTTTTACGAGTGTTACCCCGACATAAATCATGTTTTTCTAAAGGAAAAAGTCGGTTTTTCTGCTATACAACAGAAAGACTTTGTGATTAACTAAATGAAGCAAAATATAAGCCTATCTCTGTCTCTCTGTATATATATATATATATATATATATATATATATTATATAGAGAGAGGGGTGAATAGAAAAATTCTGTTATTAAAATGCCATCATAAGAAGGAAAGTTTTTAAGATTTCCAAGAGAAAATTTTAGTGGTGAAGAAACATAAAGAGATCATATTTCACTTTAATCTTCCGTTAGATGTTGTGAACTATTTGGAAAATAATGCATTTTGCTTTTGTAATATTCCCCTTTTTTGCTTCAATTCCTGCAAAAGATACCCTGTGGAGTTGGAGATATTTCACAATATAACTGCAAGTGAAACGGGAAAAGGGGAACTGGCAACCAGCACAATAAATCCGTGGTATCTCTTGCGTCCAGCTTCCGGGGATCTTACACCTCGATACCTTTTGATCGACCTGTGCTTTATTTGTAAGAAGTGCCAAATGTCTGTCAACCTACAGCCTTTCATATTGATTTATATACCAATGATTTTCCTCTTTTACATTTACACTGATCTTCATCTAAAGCCATTGGAGGAGCTTCAAAATTTTCAATAATTAAGCATCAACTAATGCGATTTCTCGTTTATAAAATAAGAAAAAGTAAAATGGAAATTGCATCCCTTTTTTTCCTTCTTTGATGAAAATTTTATTTATTTAACAATAAAATTTCGTTTGGAATATTTTATTTGTAAACAAAACGGTGATAAATTAGGTTTTAAGTTGACGACGAATTCCAGACACATCGTAGAGAGAATCAACAGAATATAATTGAATTACGAGTAGACTAGATGAATGCGTAGTTTGCTAAATTTTTATATGAATTTTGACAATTAAGTTGGTCGTATAGCCGAGTCTATGTTAAATAATTATCTCAAAATTAATAAAAGGTAAGCGGCGCGTGAAATACAATGTGCCAGGTGGGTTATTTTAAGTTAATTATAGTTAGATTTTGAATGAGAGTGGATTATATTTACATATACTTAAATTTGCAAAGGTTTCAAAAACTTACCTTTCGTGTATGACGTAAAATGATCTGTGTGACGTGCAGTCAACGCTCCAATCTAAATTTCCATGTTCGTTGCAGATACTGATGCTGAAACGACCGTAATTTGCACGTACTAAGCGAATTAAATAACCTTCTTCGCATGATATTCGAAGTTGGCTTCCTTCGCAGGCATACGCTGTCCTGTAGCGAGGAAGTTCTGCAAGGAAATTTGATCAAAATTACACATCTACAAGTGCTGTATTAAGTTCTATATTTTTAAATATTCAAAAATTATGTCCTTTTTTACGAGAAGGCCCTTTGTAAAAAAACTAGTTTTACTCGTATCCGCCATTTTGTTTCAAGATGGTGATTGTTTTAATAATTACAAGTCATATTGTGTTGAATATTAATTTATTTAAAAAAATAAAGCGCTTCTAATTGTTTTAATATCTAAAAACAGTTAAATTATTAAACAAAATTAGAATGAATCTCTTAAATTAACGCGTGGATGCTTTTACAAATTAAATATAAATGCATAAAAATTTTATTAAATAAAAACGTAGATTTAAATTTCCTTGCCATTTAAATAGCGAATTTTTACTTAATAAAATCCTTATAAATTTTTAAAGAAAATAAAGCAAATTTACATGCGGCTCGCGCGCGACGCGACGCGACGCGACGCGTCGTGCGCTTACATAATTTGAACCGGTTTAACGAATAAATAAGAAACGACGAGAGAAAGAAAGGAAAAAAAATAAAAAAAGAGAAGATAATACATAATTTATTTTCTTATTTTCTCGACTCTTTATTCGAATATTCAAACGATAACCGAATGAAAAATATGCAGAGGGAAAGTAGCGCATTATTCATTGGTTATTCTTTTTATCTTTCTGGAAATTTGGGCGCGTGTAGCCCATACTACATCTTGTACTTTATATAATATCGAGTGTGCAAGAAGCGAACGACCGAGTTACACGATGTGACAATCCAAGTCAGAAACGACCACCGTATATAGGAAGCAGACAGAGTGGTTCACTGATATCTAAGCTCAACACAGACAAAATCACTGTCCCTGCACATAACAGGTAGGGTGTCCAAGATGGATGACTTCAATTTTAAAAGGAGTCGAAGTCACGGCTCACTTGTCCCTAGGCCACCTGGCTTCAGCAATCGCTCCTCGTCTTCGATTACCACAATACAGTCAGAGAAACTTCGACAGACTGGTTGTCTGATGTGTGAACTTGAAAATGCTGGAAGAATAGCCCATTCATTTCCACTTGGGGTGGAATTGATTGGGATGGATATAATACACTCTACTACCCTGGCTAAAATTGCTTTAACTTGGAATAAAAAGCGATAAATTTTAAAGGAAACTTCGAAGGAGTGATGCTACTCAACGTCTTTATTTCTTCTTTTTGTAATTAAGTTCGAATTTAAAAGTATAAATTCGATTTAATTTAGGCTATTACTTTCCCTCTGTATATAACAGAGGGAAAGTAAGCCGATCGTTCAAAAAATGACTCTCAATGGTGCGTTATAGCTTCGTGGGACCCACACAAATTTCAATTAGATGGCCCCATGTACGGTGTTAACTTCAGACATTTTTTTTCGGAGGAATTTTTTGGGAAATATTTTGTTATAAAAGATTTGTTTGGGGCCCCAGGCGATTGCTCTTTTTCGCCCATAGGATAATGCATCACTGATGACCCCCAAGATTTTTACATTTTTGGACTCAGGAGACCTTGAAACGTCGAGAAATGCAAAAAAAAAAATCGGGTTTTTTTTTCTGTATGTATGGATGTCAGTGTGTGCGTGAGGAGGATACGATTTTGTTCACTCTCTTTAAAGCTTACTTACTTCGGTGCATTTTGTTGAAAATTTCTGAAATTTTGCAGGGAGGTTTGTTTATTAGGGGGATTGATGCTATTAAATTTTGGCGGTTAAAGGTCGAGGGGATGGCGAGATAGAGAAGATCGTATGTCATATCTCGAGTAGGGCAGGACTTAATGACGATTTTACTCATTAACATTTACAATTTTTTTATAAAAGCATCCCTACCCCAACATTAAGCTTTTTGCTGTTTTATAATAATTAAAAAATATAAAAAAGCTTTTAAATAAAATATTATAACAGATGGCACCATATGGGCAGTTTTAAACGTTGCCCGGAAAGTTAAGCAACTAGTTGCTGGATTTTTTAATTGGTTTCCTATCTATCAACTCAAAATCTCATCCACTTCTAATAAGTCTGAAACTTTGAGGTCCTACCTAAGTCCAATGATAGTTCATTTTAATGGTGTTTTAGGGGTGGGAGGATGATGGGCCCGATAAACGTAACCAAATGTAGAATTTAATCACCCATGCATATGAATACACTGTAGTGATGTATACGATGGGGTGGAGCCACCCCCATCTTTTACATCAATCTCGAAAAAACGTGACAAGTCCAAGCGTTTATTATGTATTTTTAAATATTTTAAAATATATTAAAATTATTTAAATAATTATTTTAAATTCCGAGACGAAGATGGATGCAGAAAATGAAGAGAAAGAGGATAACCGAATGTTCCGGTTAGAAATCTGATCTTCACAGGAACTGTCTGAAATGTCACCAAAATGTAGACAAGTGTCGGGTTTCTACTGTTTCGTTAGAATCCAATTTTTGGTATAAATTCGATGCTATTTCCTTACAAGAATTGTAACTTTGTTTAAAAGATTAAAGTCGTTTTCTTGTTCATTAGCCATTTCCATCTTAATGATTTTTACTTATTAATTAAATTTTCGTGATTGTAAGACAGAACTTAGGAGAAGACAAGATCTAAATTTCCAGGCAATATGAATATATTTCTACAGAAAATTAGGAGCCAAAACTAGAAGTTCGAGAACATATTTTTGTGAATTTCAATTAAAAATTTAAAATTCTATATTAGGATTAAAATTAAAAAATATTTTAAGGGTAGGATTCCTGAATATAGATATATTTAGAATACCTTCCTATAAAAATAGATTAAATTAAGAAATTCAGTAAGGATTTTATGTTAAAGTATGAACTGGAATGGTTTAACATTCTATATTAAAGCTTAATTTCTATTTTTATAGTAATTAAAGTAAGCGTTTTTGTAATTTTTAACATAGATATGTACAGGCTACTTCATCCTAAGAATAAAAATGATAGAGATGTTTCCTCAAAATGTCTGGATTCTACGAACATGTTTGGAATACCAATAAAGAGCATTAACAAAAATGTTCTATTTTGGTGCTCCAGATGTGTTTTAGAATCCAAAAACATTTAAAATATTCGTAAAACCAGGAATACGTATATTACTGTTACTGTACAGTATATTAGTATTGACAGTTTTCTCCATGAGCGCGCCTGTCTTCCGGCTTTCCTATCATCTACATATGTATAAAGGATGATTTTTTAGTGATTTATAGTAGAAAAGACAATCTTAGAGTCTCCTAAATATATTTTAGCACCTTACTAAAGTGAGTATCTTACTTATTTTATCCAATACAATCGTAAAATTTGTTATTGTTACAGTAAAATGAAAATAGTTTGTTTTCGTATGAAGGCTTTTCTTCTTCTTGTTTCTTTACTGGCAATTGAAAAGCTTTATAAATATTGAAGCTTTCTCCTTATATCTTCTCACATATCACCTTGTATAAATATTTATAGAATAGGTAAATGTAGTTGTGCTTTCCATCACTGCAACGTTGACGTCGAGTTCGATTACCATCCGCAGAACTCATAATGTATTGGAAACAAAAGTTATTTCTTTTGTCAGCTTTGTTTTATTTATTTATGGAAAACTCATATCGTCTATCGCAATGTAAAATAGTTTTTGGTCTCTCTCTCTTTCTCTCTCTCTCTGTTAGCTTCTCTTACTCCACGAAATAAATTTGAATTACTGTTGACAAATTCGAGTTATGTTATTGATTTTAATTAAGAAATTCAAATTGAAGAGTTCCGAGTTTTGTGGATTAAATTTGAAATTTTGGAAGTGTTTTTTATGCATTT
This sequence comes from Centruroides vittatus, assembly GCF_030686945.1. Classification (NCBI taxonomy): domain Eukaryota; kingdom Metazoa; phylum Arthropoda; class Arachnida; order Scorpiones; family Buthidae; genus Centruroides; species Centruroides vittatus. The sequence continues at coordinate 3,678,571 of NW_027122113.1, forward strand.
TTTAAATGTTTTTTTTTTACTTGTTACACACCTAAGTTCAGCAATGAACGTGTGATCAATATGTAAATTGATTCATTTTGGCTTATTTCTAAGCATAAATTGATTATTTGGCTTACTTCTGAACACATACTGATAGATTTTGGCATATTTCTGAGTGAGCATAAATTGATTAATTAAATCCGTTTTTGAGCTTAAATTTTTCAATTTAGTCTATTTTTGAGCAAAATTTGAGACAAGTTCTGATATAAGATGTCTACTCAATAACTGAAAATTTGTTGATAAAGAACAATATACACGTGCTGTAAAAGGGAAAAAATTCATAATTTGACGAGAATCAATGTCACATTAAGCTAATAAAGATGGAAAATATGTAATTAAAAATTCATACGAACTTTTCGAGACTCGAAGATTGAGCAGTTTAATGTTCGAAGCGAGAGAAGTTTAACGTCAATCCCGATTAAAAGTTTTTATGAACGTCGGGTTTCACTGTAACGGGGTCCGATTTCATATGCCTAAGACCTGTCTAAAGTCATGATGAATGACATCCTAAAATTTGATGCAGTTTTTTTAGGTAGTTTTCAGCGATGAGAGGACTTTTAGATACACTTTCACACACATATCGGAATATAACATGCAAATATAACATGCAAACTTATAATTACATACGCACTAGTTACATAAATATGTTAAAATCTTGTAGTTTATTAATTAAACCAGTATTCGATGTATGTAGATGAAAAATGTGAGCACGTTCTCATTGAAAACAATACAAATAAACAACCATAAATTTTATTTTATTCTTATTTATAGCTTGAATAACCTCATTTTACATGATTTATTTGTCTTTCTTTAAACGTAATTTACGAATTTTAACAAATATTTAGTTTAAGTTGGATCGACTCAATCCTGAAACACGTTCAAAATTATTCTTCTGACACCCTTTTCTAACGTGAATAGTCACACCCAAGTTTTATATAACGCGCAATTTGCAATTTACTATTGTTGTAATAAAGAGAACAAGTGCTTATAAATATACCCATTTCAGTATTGTGGTTCTTCTATTCAGCCAAATTTTGATATGAACATTAATTTCCTCCCTTTAACGTTAGCTGATATATCGAGGTTAATTTATAAGTCGGCCTTTGGGAAAATTTATTTATTTATTCTTCATAAATTCTCCCAACTTCAATTAGTCTTCGAATCACATTTTTCCCGATATTGTCGACTTTTCTATTCAGTAATGCGAAGGGGTTTGGACACTTGCCCAACTGACAGAGTATTTTCGGGACGAAACCATTGTTAGAACAAAATTCCAAGTGTGTAGAACCGCTCTGTCTCCAACGCCTCTACAGCCCACAGACCAAGCCTAACTACCCGATCAATCACCCATGAAAGAACCCAGGGTCATTTCTCACTGATCTCTCCCCACGTCTTGGTATCCTTGGCACCGTCTGAAAAGGAAAGTGCCCTCCACTTTCTACCCCCCAAAAAAGAAAAAAAAAGGACATAAGTATCGTAATGGTTGCACTCTGAGTGGACTTCACAATTATGATCTGATATACCACTAGAAATCGAAGAAAGTCGGACTTCTATTAAGAATTCTACCAGCATACCAAAAAGCGACAACAGAGATTTTAAATATTAACACGTCGTCGTTATCTTAAAGATATCGTCCATAACAAAATTTTAAAATACAAAATTAAAAAAAAATAAGTTTTATTAGACATTTTGATTGACGACATTCCTAAAATCTTGGAAAATTTTTCACTTCCATTTTTTTATTGCCGCTGCCGGAGGTATTAAAGTATTATTGAATAAAAGAAATGACAATTTGTCACAACTTGCGAGACCTTTCCATGAAAGAATAAAAAATAAAAAAATAGAAAAAAAAAATGCTAGTCAGTCGATATGTAAGGGTTGGAAAACTCTTAAAAATCCAAATCTGCGTCGTTCTTGTTGAGAAATGACAAAAGATCGACACTTAGGGTACAATGCTTTTGACCCAAATACGTCTACAAATGATCCTTACACTATTATCTCCGTCACACGTTAATAAAAGGAACGTTGTGGATCTAAGTCTTCATAATGTCAAAGTTATTACCGTAATTTTTTATTCTTATTTTTATTTTATTTTTCAATTGAAAGAAATCTTTCACTACCGCCGGTTCTTAATGGTAATTATTATTATTATTTTCTTTTTATGTGTCTCTTTCACTCGCTGTAATGTGTCGATTTCGGATTTTATTATTTAACTCTTAATTAAAATTAAGAATTTCCTCAATTACAAAGGATTGTAATTAAATGGATTAATATTGTTCTATTTCATTTATTGCAATAAATCTCGGTTTCATTACTGTAACACGTCAATTTCAGTATTAATTATGTTTAACTGCTAATTACAATTAAAATTTGTGTCAATTTCATAATTAATTGTAATTAAATTAGTTAATGTAGTTTAATTTTATTTATTGTAATACATCTTTACTTTTATTTACTAAAATCCATAGATTTGAGCATTAATTAGGTTCGAATATTAATTATAATTAAAATTTACATCATTTATACATTTGATTATGATTAAATCGATTAATATTTCATTTCAGGTATTACAAGAAATCGCGATTTCACTATTCTAATACACCGATTTCGGTGTTAATTACGTTTAACTGTTAATTGCAATTAAAATTTGTATCGGTTACATAGCTGATTATGATTAAATTAAGTTAATAATATTTTATTTCACCGTTGATTTCATTTAAGCTCGCTAATTGAGTTTTCGATTTCGCATGTATCAATTTCATTAGCTTCAATTTACAATTCTTAAGAGTTAAAATAGATTTTCAATTATATTTAGAAATGCAATTATCGTACGGAATAAGTTTTAAATTAATTTACTATTAAATAAAATGTAATTTATTAAAAGTTTTGATTTCGAAATAAATAATTTCAGTTCCTATTATATTTAAAATTTGCTTAATTAAAATTAATTTTCGATTTACTTTATGCAATTAATTACTTAATATTTTAATTTTGTATTTAATCTTTTAAATTCGTTAATCTTTAAGTGCAATAATATGCTTTTCGGATTAAGCAAAAGCTATATTCGAAAATTAATTATATCATAATATTTTATAATTATGATCTTCACGTCTAATTACACATAAGCTAACATAAGTTTCTGCTTAAGGGCTCAAGCTAAGAGACTGTGGCTTAGGCAGGGTCATAGAGAGTTTGTATGGGGCCTGGGGCCCGGGCCCCTTTCGCCATTTTTTTCAACAAATGAAATACAGTACATAGAAAGTGGAGAAGAGCCTCTTATACGTTATGAATCAAAATCTAGTCTAGTCAAATATTCATAATTAATTTATTTATATTTTATTTTACTTAATTACCACCTTAAATATAATTATCCATAAAATGATAAAGGATTATATTTAACATATTAATTGATTTTTCGATTTTGCACACACGATGATCTTCATCGGCTACTTTAATGCATTTTTAAGGAGTTAAAATGCATTTATAATTACATTTATAAAGGTAATTAGCCTTCTGATGATATTTAATGTAATGCTGAAAATAGTTTACCATCTACGTTGATAAATGGTATTAATTAATGCTTTATTTTTCACCCATACAGAAAAGTCTCAAGTGATAATTCCAGCTTTGTTATATCATTTAAAGTTCTAAAAATCACAATAAAATTATAATAATTAACATTTAAATCGAATTATTCATAGTTAATTAACGATATATGATTGGCAGAATCGATAACATAAATCAGGAATTTGAATAATTTCGAAGATGGACAAGTTAATTACGTTTATTATCGTAAGATAAAATATAAATACGGCCAATTTCGGATGTTGTTTATTCATTAATATATATTTTTTTGGAGTGGGAGATAAAATATCAACGCAAATTATCATCCCTATCATCTCTTTTAAGTGATTCAGGATTATTTATAATATATAAAGCGATCCGTATCAAATGAAGACAAATTACAGGACCACGTTTACATTTTTAGAATGTTTGCGTGGGTCTTAAAATAAATCCTGTTTAGTCATTATCCTTAATTGAGTCATACGTGTCAAAAAGGATTTATTTTAAACACGAGTTGACTAAATCAATGCGGATAACTTAAGCGATATACGATGAACTAGGACAGTTCCTCCCCCCTCTTTTTGCTTTTTCTGGATCTTCTAGTGACAATTTAGCTTCGTTTCTATCCAGAAAAAAAAAGAGAGATCCGAGGAATGAACTACAACTAAATCCCAAAGCAATAATAGTGAAAGGATGGTTCTAGATTGGTAACATCTTACGCTGCTACACTCCATTGAAGCGTTCAGAAGTTGCGGTGTTTAATGTAGTCTTTTTTTTTTTTTTTTTTTTTTTGCTCCTGGTTATCATCTATGGCTTTCTATGACTCACGCATCTATCAGTCGTGAGAATTTTGTACAAATTTTAAATATTAACTCTGCATCAAGAACGAAACAATGCTATTAAAAATCCATCTTGGCTACTGAAAATAATCGCAACGAGTAATTTGTACGCCACGTTTCTATGCAGAAATCGGGTGAGAAGTGTAAGATACTTTAAACAAATATTACTTCGGACCGAAAAAAAAAAGAGAATAATCTGTCAGTACAAATCCTCTCTCTCTCCGCAATATGTAGCCTGGGGATATACTGTACAATAAGTGAGCCTTAGCGAAATAAATAAAAAAATAAAAAAAAGAAACCCCGGGTAGGATTTTTACCACAGAGATTTGCCGCCCAGAGTGGAAAGAGATTGCCAGTAATCTCTCTCTCGGAGAGGGGTAGTTTCCTCTGACGTCACACATCGATTGGTTAAAAAGTGTAATTAGTATCGGTTGGATGCGGCAAACTCATGTTTAATCATTGTGAAATATTTACATCGCAGAATTTTACGTTCTTCTAAAGCAATTATTTGAGATCGAGAAGATATTTAGAAGTTCTTAAAGTAAAGTTTCTTAAACTCCACTTCTTACACGCAAAAAAAAAACGTCTGTTCTAATCTATATCTTCTATGATATACATAGCTACAATTTACTTCGATTTCGTGAATTTTTTAAAAAAATATTTAATTTTATCAAGTGAAATTTTTAATATTTAACTAGTACTTTATTTTTTCTTTCCATTTAAAATGCATTAATTAAATTTTGAAAGGTTTTTTTTGACATTTTTAAACAATCTTAAGAATTCGAATACGCCAGAGATGATGCTGGAAAATGATGTTTAGAGACAGAGGACGGTCAAGAAAAGCATATTGTTGGAAGATAATCTTGGAGAAGATTTTGGAGAAGGGTTAATTACTTTCCTAAATCGATTGTATTCTCCCCAATCGTTAGCAAACGTTGCAAACAAACTGTATATATATATATGGCCTCGTTCCAAACCACTTAAAACTATGGGCTTCTTTTCTTTCTCTTAAAGTAAAATTGCTTAATGCAGAAACAAAAAGTATTGGACTTTATTTTTGGAATATAAAATATTGACAAATAGGAAAATTCAACTTATAAAACAAAAAAGAAAAAAATATATTGTATTTGAAAGATTTGTGTGTGGAGTTGTCACGAAGACTACGGATCAAATACAGGAGTTGGTAAACAATTTTCTAAAATAAAATATTAATAGTTTAATATTTTTTATTAGAATTTAAGCTATATATATGATTAAATTGTTGTTTATTTAAATAGATAAAAACAATTGCTATTATCTAATGGTTCAGTACGTGTCGTGCCTGACGCGACAGTACGCGTCACGCCGCCTAGCGCGCTGAATATAGCTTATATACTGTACTTGTAATACAGTATTAATATTCTGTTTTTGCACTGTGATAAAAATTCTTTTCTATATTTTGAAACTCTCGCATGAATTTTTAATAAACGAAAAAACGAAATTTATAGATTATTAACTTCTATTGTATGCACGAAACTATTCACAGGATGGATCATGGATCACACGCAAAAAAAATACATTATATATATATATAAGTTAAATAATTTATTGCATTGTATTTTAATATATATCGAATTGCGTTATATTTAAAAATTCTGTTTGCTTCACAAAGCAAAAATTTTCCTTTATCTTGTCACTTTATGAAAGATTTAGTGTGTGAGTTCGAAGCGACGCGACACGCGGCGACGCATCGCGCTTACCGTATCCTCCAAACAAACTAGTATAGAGTTAACCAAAATTGTTTAATAATATCCCAAAACTAATCAAAAAACGAAATGGGAAAGTTGTATTCGCAATTATATCATCAGAAACTCCATCTAGAAGAAGAGCCATTAAGAATCCTTCTGTAAGATCCCATAGAAAATGCTTCAAAACAAAAAAACAAAAAATTCCTCCACAATAATAACCGTTCAAAAATGGCCGTTCATAGTGTCCATTAGGCAATTACAAAAGAGACAATGCTTAATTGTAAGTAAAGAGAATGAAATCAAGCGATAAACTAAAGGAATAATAATAGTAGAGCGAGTGAGAAAGAGGGAGAGAGTGTCGTCTTGTAGACAAGTTCTAAGACCATTATAAAACTTTATCTAAATGAGCGACTGCATTTGGATATCTATCTAGATTTTAAAATCCCTTTTCCTTTCAATAAATTGCACCTAGTGAGCCAAATTTAGCGTGAACTCGACTGGTCGAGTCGATTTTATCTGAACAGTAATTCTCACATTGTTACAATAGCACCTGGCAAATTTCCAATACATGTCCATGTTATTTGAATATTGATTCATCGAAAACAAGATGAAACAAAAGGCTTATCACTAGTAATAATAGACTCGTATTACGTGGTTCCTTGTGCAAAAATTGTCATCGACTCATCCTTACTGGAAAAAAATTATCCTTAATGATTCTGTGTTAATTGCTGTACTGTACAGTACGTCTTAATAGCTTTGAGCTATTTTGAATTAATTAAATGTATTTTTGTAAAAGATTTTCGGAAATTTATTGGGAATGACCGTTATATAATACACCCTCGATGTAGTGAAGTCTCGTGGACTGCGTAAATCATTCCTTACATCACGGGTTCATTACATACACAAAGAATAGCAAAAAAATCTAACAAATTTGTTCGCTGTATCGGGTGATCATTACATAGTATAGAATAGCCAAGACTAAATACATTGTTCACTATATCGGATAATCGCTATATCAACAATCTATTCCCTTTAGTCTTCGTCTTCTGCAAAGATTTACAAATCTTCACTTCAACTTCAACAGTTTAGATCTAGTTCAAAACACGATTTAGCGCTCTGATATTCGAGTGATTTGGCGCTATATCGAGGTATTTAAATAACGAGCAAAGCGCTCCTCAGTTTAGAAGGATCTTATGGGATAAAGAGGCCTGTCTACACACAAGTTCGAGTGCCAGTTTGAAAGTCACGTGAGTCGGTCGGTAGCGCTATATCGAGGTATTTAAATAACTATTGAGTATTAAATAATACTGAAGTGTTCATTTTCATTAAAAAATGATCGACTTTTTAGTAATTAAACGTTATAAATTGCTTACGAACATGTTGTTTTCAGCTTAAAAGTTTACCTGTCCAATGATTTTAAGCAGAGAAAAAAAAACAAACTAAAAAAAATTAAAATTTAATTAAACTTAAAATCTAATTTGTTGAATTTTTATTTATTTTAATTAATTTTTCGAGAATTTTAAAAGAAAATTAATTTATAAACACTTAAAATACAGTAAAACCTGCGTAAACCGCTACCGAATTTTTTTCGTTTCGAAAGGTTTCCGTTTTATTCAGGTTCCGTTTTAGACAGGTTTAACTATATTCTATACATTAAAAAATATCAAAGTTTTATTTAAATTTACAAATAATTTGTAACCTTTTGAGAGTTTAAAAGGTTGAGAATTTCAACCTTTTAAACTCCCGTATCACCTGAGGTTTTTATGTATAGACTTGACCCGTAGCCATCTTGATACCTACTAGACCAGAATATGACGTCAAAACGGGTCTTGTGACGTAGAAGGATGAGTTCTAACACTTTCCAAACGAGAGTAAATTAAAGTTTTATTTTATCTCTGTGAAAATTAATATATAAAGTGAATATATAAGGTTATTATCATTCTTCATAGAGTTTATATTGTATAATAATGATTTAATTCAAGAAAATACGTACTTCAATTAATATTACTGCCCAATAAACTATAAATAAGATACAATAGAGGTGTGCTTATTGTATAATAAACAAAATAATCATTAAAACTGAATTAAAATATATTGTATATAGGGTTTAATGTAGACGTATATAATATTTTTTGAGTCTGCTACGTGTAAGAATGTAAAAGATTAGAACATAAATGTAAATTTTTATTTTATAATCATGTTAAGAGGGTGTTTAGAAATGGAGAATGCTAATGGTGAGACGGATATTTGAATTATTTCAAATGTATGTCTCACTATTAGCATTAATAACACTTCATTCAACACTCATATACGAACAATTATGTATTGTGACAACGTCATATGCTGCAATTTTTAATCATATTTTAAATTTATTTAATTTAAAATATATGCTCTCCACCTCAAATTAGTAGTGGCTTGCCCCTGTACGTCATACTTTTCCTTTAATAATAGAGTCGTGCCGGTCATATATCTAACAACTTTCGAAGAAACATTTTTGAATTGAAATAACGTGTCTTCCAGTGTAAACCGGAAGTTTTTACATAGTTAATCGGGCCTCCTGCTCCTAAGATTTCCGTATCTGGTCTTGAATTTTATTCTTGAGATTAAGGGAAGACAGACAGCCGAACGGACGGACGACAGTGGGAATATATAGGCTATGTCTACAATTTTTCAAATTGCAGCTCAATAATTGTATATTAATTACTTTTATGTATAATTATATTGATGTTTCTATATACAGATGAATGGAAAAATCAAACACAATAGCTCATTTCAGTTTTATTGCTAATTATTATATAATTTTATTTTCCAATATAGATTTATCAAATACTTATATAAGCTAAATATAATTTAATTTTGAGTTATATTTTTATTAAAAACATCATTTTATTGAGTCTTATATATTGCAATAAATTGTATTTTAATTGGTGTGCTCGAGCATCACTACGGATACGCGTACCACTGGTTGAGAACTGAAGATTTAGACTGCATTATATTTAGTTAAAAATTGTTAAAAAATAAATAAAAAAAATAAGAGAAAAATAGAAAATAAACTTATTCTAACTTCAAAAACTTCTATATTTATATCAAACCTCATAAATTCTACTAAAATTAATCAGAATTTTATAAAAAATGATGAAGAGCGTAGGAGCGATTACTCAAATGAAATCTATATACTACCGAACCGTAATTTATAGTCGAGATTTGCTACTGGTTTACAGCTTGTACCTTTAAGCCTTGGCTTTAAAGCTGTAAATCACAGTTCAGATCAACATCTAAGTTGATTTAAACCAAGATTTTTAGCCTAAAAGTCGTCATAATTTAAACAAAATGGTTTATCCAGAACACGTTTCCTAGTCTGAGAAGCCTGAAGAATAAGCTTCATACATAAAAATTATCGCATATTAATATAATTTAAAGTATTTTTTATACATTTTTAAGGTATTTTATTGATTTTTTTAATACATTTTTAGCCATTTTTACTGCCTTTATTGGCGTTACAACGTCGACAACTATGGGGGTGTTGCTTTAATTCTTAGCTGTATTGGGGGAAATTAATTTAAATTATCGATCCGATAAGCAAATTCCGGATTTAAAATTGATTTATTTTTATTTTTATCCTCACATTTTCGAGTAAAATAAATAAATTTTCCATTTATTATATTAAATTATCATTATTCGTCTATTTTATTTTTCAAAAAATAAGCTTCTTTCTTGCGTGCATTTTCACGCAACACGCAAAGTATCTAGCATTAAGTTTTGTTTGTGAATCGAAGGTACTTATACAATATCGGATATACATATCTAAGTACAGAATATCCATAACACTTTCGACTAAATGAAATATTTATAGATGCATTGTTTAAGTTTTTCTTTACTCCACCATCGATTCGTATCATAAAAAAATCAATTTAAACCGCTAAGAAAATGATATTTTTTCATAAAAATATTGTATTTTTCTAGAAATTCATACTCAAAATTAATTTCTTTTGTTAATTAAATAACATTTGCGAACATTTATTAATTAATTAAGCGCATTTAACTAACGATTTCCCTCGTTCGAAAGGTGATACTCAAGCGTTAAGTAGCATCTTTAATCGCTAAAATTCGATGGTAAAATTAAATTTCTTTTTTATTATTATTATTTTTTTGTAGAATTTAAATATTTAAAAAAGCATTTCTAGGATAATAAGAAAATTTTAAATTTAAATTTTTATAAAATTTCGGTAATTTCCTCGTTTTATCGAGGATGAGAATCTCGACTCATCTCTGCAGCATCATTTTTAAAGTGATGCTGCATTAAATCTACTAGTAAAACTTTTACGAATTCTTATTAAATTAATTTTATATAAAAAATACATTTTTATTTACTTAAAATATATAAAGATTTTACGCTTCAATCAGAATATTTAAATTGAAATTTTGTGCAATTTTAAAGGAAGTAGAAATTATCTGGAGAAATGTAGAGAAGAAGAATAATAATAATGATGAGGAGGAGAAGAATGGGATTTACAGTTAAATTCTGTAGATTCTTTGATTGTTGCAGAGTCATATCGAAAGCAGCCCACATCATGTCATAAAATTGTCACAGATTGGACGGATTTCTTTCTCTGGGTCCTCGATTACCTACGGGGGATGTTCTCGATTTCTAGATGTGATTATAGAAAAGGCTCATAGAAAGGAACAATACCCACATCATTCTCTTTTCCATTTTCTTATATGATCTACTTGCAACTATATACGTCATTTCCGCTAACTAAAGAAAACTTTTTTTTATATTTTCTTTTATTTTCCGTTAAAATCTAAGATGGGTAAGCGAAATCTGCTAAATTCTAATCACGATTAACTCCAAAATTAAACAGTATTGAGTTAATGTAATTGTAGAGAGAAACAATAAAAAGTGCAATTTCTTCAATTATTTTGCATGTTTTTTTTGCGTTAAAATTTAAAGTTTATATACAAAATTTGAGTTATTAATCGGTATTGAGTGTTTATTTAGATTAATTTAATATTAAAATCCCAAATAAAAGCCTCCTTTCTCCACCGTCGTGGAGAGAGAGAGAGGGCTTTTATTTGGGATGATTAAAGAGGATTTATCTCTTGATTTTTGCATTAAAATTTATGATAAATAGACAGAATTTTACGTATAAAATTTCATGTTGTTAATTGAGATTAAAATATTTTAATTTAAACTAAGGTTGATTTGAATTTAGTAGGGAAAACAGGGAGTGAAATAGCAACTGAACAAGACTTTTACTCATTTTTTTTTTTTTTTTTTTTTTTTTTGTTAAAATCTGAGATAAATAACGCAGATTTCTCGTAGAAACTCTTTATTAATCTCCAATTTATTCTTTAAGGTATATTTATAAATTTATAATTTATAATCTGAAAAGTAATTGTGAAAAGACGAATCAATGGACGGGTTTACTGTTTACTTCTCATCAGCATCCCGCTTCCTCCAGCATCCTCAATTTTTACTCTCATTAAAACTTTAATAAAAAACCTTCCAAACTTAAAAAAAATAAATGATTATTAATAAAATAATTTTTAAAAACATTAAATTTTCGTAAATTCACTTAATTACAATTTCATTTTTACGACTTCATCCTTACGCGGATTCATACTTTAACGATTTGCCAAAAATAAATCGGTGTTAAAATTGAGTTTGCAAAGATTTTTTTTCTGTAAGGAAAGCATAAATTTCCACTTTAATTTCCCTCCTTCTTCGAGTGCAAGTTTCTATTAATTTAGTTAAAGTGGCACGCGGTGGTTGCATGACCTTTGATACTCCGGGGTTAAAAGGTTGGCAGAAACTAAAAGGGGTATAGAGAACAGAAGGTAATCTAGTTAGTCGACTGAGTCATGCAATCCAATCAACTTTCTGCTATTTCTAACGACTTGGTCCTAAGCTTATTCCGTATCTGTTACTGCATACGTCACACAAGTCGTGATTTCGGTAAGAGGAACTCATCTAATGATTATGATTCCATTGGTGCACCCCTCTAGTACCGTTATCTTTGACAAAAATTGTCCAATCCCATAATGCCCCGATAGTTTGTCATTCAAGGACACATCATAAGGATATAGAAGAGCGTGGGATTAAAATGTGAAAGATTATCGATCGTACCATTTCCTTCACCAGAATGGATACCAACTTAAAGGAGCTTTTTTATGAGGGATGTGCCCATTTATTACCATTCCCCCGTTTACTTTCATCATCGATAATTTCTGTTGTAGAGCCTTTCATTGATAATAAACTTTAGAAAAATCTCTCCTCTCATACAACGTCTTATATATTTAACTTATATGTATTATCTTTCTTTCTTTTTTATTTTTATTTTGTAGCATCTCATAAATTTTAATCGATTGATTCTGCTTCAGTATCCTTCAAGTATTGTTGGCCGAGTAATTAAATTTTTACTCGAAAGTCGGGAAAGTTGTGCGGTATAAGCGAACTTTGACCAAATGCTTAAGCAAAAGTGGGTATGAACGAATCGATGAGGGGATGCGAGTCGTTGGCTGGAGCTAACGCCTCAAAATACTTTATCGATCTCTCTTTTTGGGTAGCACATTTTCGAAAAAGCGGGAAATGAAAAGTGCATTCCCGATCTGTTCTTCCGTTCTAATCGAATTGTAGACGGGTCCTGTGACGTCACAGCCCCAGGGATACTTTTCTTTTCTTTCTTCTTCTCACTCTCTCCCTCCTTCTCTCTAGGGATTTATTTGTCGAATCATAAGACCTGTTAGGGAAAAATCTGTAAAGATGTTGGCCCCGTTTTCTGCGCTGTTATGTGGAAAATACAATTTATAACTTAAGAACCGTTCAATCATTTTAGTAACTTCGATAAGGAAGAGGTAGAAAATCGCCTTACAAGATACCGAAACCGAAATTAAGTACTTAAAAAACTTGTGAATTTACGAAGGGATATTTTCACTTATTCTCGTATATAAATCGGATTTCCTGTGGAATATTTAATATATATATATCTATATAAAACTTTCCCTTATCTATACAGCATATTCCCACAATATAGCATATTCAGGACCATAGAGATCGGAAGGAGAGCGCGGAGTGATCCTCTAGAGATTCGTTCTCCCTACACCAGTAGAATTCTAAAATGTTTTTTGAAATTCGAGACATATTGAACAACAAGTAATAGCGTAAAGATCCATTTTGTCAAGGACTGTTATAAACGTTGCAAAGCAACGAATAATCCACAATAGGATCCTATTACTAATGGAACTTAAAATGTTTATTCCGAATTTCCGTGCACGCAACGTGGAATATAGGCTACTTCTTTTATTTTTTTTACGTTTTGCTCCCGGGCAAAAATACCCAATAGAGCACTTAGAAAATGACTATCGGACATTTTATGTCTTAGAGGATAGACGGGTGAAATGCTTTGCTCCGGGGAAATTTCACGTAGTTAATTAAGTCAACAATTTGAAGTGACATCCGTGAAGAAGTCGATCAGAACTTTAATTGGTTTACTGTCGCTTTTTCGGATCTCTGCCAAGTTAAGGTGCAACCGAGCAGAAAGACATTTTGACCATAATTGGTGAATTTTCGGCAGAGGAAAAATAATAAAAGAACTCCATTAAACAGATTTCCATCTCGTTGCTGTTAAGTTATTTACCATTTTTTACGGAAGGGATCCATTTTAAAGTCGATTTCGGACTCGTTTCGTGATGACTTTCCACCTACTTTCTGAACACATGCGATACTCTTCTGACCCTGCAACTACCCACCATGCAACTAGGGGTGATTGCACCGCTTCTAACTTAAGATATCAGAAACTATTCGATGGGAACTGGGACAATGAAAGGTGTCAAAGTGGGCGAGGGAAAGGCTGGAAATTTCCTGTAAAGAACTAGTTTAGTAAAGTCAATTCGAGCATTGTTAGAAGCCCTTATCGTGAATGACCCGATTGATTAAGCGAAAACTCTTCGTCATAGATTACTCCCATTTTCTCTCGACTTTAATCTTCGACGTCCCACAGGAAAATAGGAAAAAACTGTGAGCGGTTTGATATGTTTCTAGTGTGTCGGATAGACGAGAATACTAAAATGTTTTAAAAGATTTAATATGCCCTTTCCGTAATCGCCCGATAATGTTAAAACACTATTCTTTATTCGAAGTATAACTCAACGCAAAGAAACTAAAGTACGTGCAGGAAAATACAAATCTACAAGAAAAATGCCACATAAGAAGAATTACAACTTAAAGAAAGGACAGAGGAGGAATATACAGCATCAAATTTTGTAAATAACTTCAAGAAATTGCCATCATTGGCCAAGATATTGTATGAATTTCTGGAGGTAGACCCTTCTAGTAAAAAATACTATTAGAAATTATTATTTGAAACTCGTTGGATGCTATAAATAGAAGTTCATTAAACTGATATAGGGAAAATACACCTGAGGTAGCATCCATCACTAGAAGAGCTCACCAGATGGTAAAGCCCGCTGAGAAATTGCCGACCTCCTGGAGTCATTCCTCTCGTCCGTCCCTTTCTCTTCGGCCCACTGATCTATATTCCAGTTATACCGATCGATACTTCCTCCTTGGCAGATGGTGCAGTTCACCGAAAGAGACTGCTCCGCCGCATCCCAAGATAGCAATGACAAGGTAAACCCGGAATTCCTTAAGGTGACTTCATTAAACATCTCAGAAGTTTATAAACTTGAATGTTTAGTGGGCCTTAACTAGTTCTATTCTTCTACTTCAAAGTTAAGTTAGCGTAAGAGGGATTCTGTAAGAGTTTCCATACTAATCACACAATTAAAAGAAGCTTGATATGATTCAGATAATCTCCTTTTATGCTCAGTTTGATATATTGAGAGACTATAAATATACTCTTAAAATTTAAGTAAGGAAGCTTCAATCTAACTGTTACTAATTCATAGAAGATCAATGGAATAATTAATTACCTCTTGTAGACAACCGGTTGGCCTATTTTTCTGTGGTTTCTTTGGTAAAGTAATGAAAGTATAAACAGATCATTTAAATAATTCACACGCCTATCACATGATAAGAGATTTGCTATAATATTCCACCCATTTTTGCTTTGCATTAATTTACATAAATCAAATTGAATTCGTGAGCAGAATATTTGTAAATTTGCACTCAAATTCGAATGATGCGAACATTTTTTAATTAATTAAGTAAATTTGGCCACTTCAACCTGCCAAATTACTCGAAAAAAAAATCATTTTCTATAAGGGAAAAGAGGGTTGAATGGCGCAAAAATTCGCGAATTAAAGAACAGTAATGTCTTTCTAAAGCTTTAATTATCTTGCACGTAATTTAAACTATTGGCAACGTCTAGAAATACTCATAAAATCCGGGTTAGATGGGCCAACTTTCTTCATTCTCTACGCATGGAAATTCTAAAAAAGTAGAAAGGGTAGAGTTTGCTAATTGTAGCGATGCGTAGCATCATCATCTTTAGAAGGACGGAGGATGGAAGCGGGATGTGGCCCACCTCCTGTCAGTCATTGAGACTGAAAAGGGAGTCTGGGTTATACATCACACGCTTAGAACTGTCTGCGTAAGCAAACAAGTCCAGTGTGCCCTAGCCAACAGATGTCTAGGCTGTCACCGCTGCCAGGCGGTGGCTTTGATGTGCAATATAATTGAAGGCTTTAAACGAGAACGAAAGGCCAAAAAGGATGTTTGCTTGAATGCCTCCTAACCGTGGCTATTTTCACTAGAAGCGATCTCTTGCTTGTGTCATTCGTCATGGCACCCATTGGTTTTACGTTACTCTAACAAGAGAGGGACTATTAACGCCATCAGTTTTTATGTACAGCGCTGTTTTTAGTCGTTTTCCACTCGGTAGGAGGTTGGTACGAGTTAGAAAATCTGATTTTTCTGAACCAGACTTAAATAAAGTCCCGCTGCATCACATTCTAAGACAGGAGGCTCCCTTCAACTGATACAAATCCACCCCCATACAAGACAAAGAGGGGAAGATACGGCCCGACTTTCTAAGTATAGCAACATACCGGCTCGATATAAGTTATTTAAAACATTCTTTAAAAATATATATAACTAAAAACTATGTATAAACTTAGTCGAGAAGTCACGTGACGCTCACAAAAGATACACGAAAGTGTTCCACCGTAAAGTAGAAGAAACGAAAGGTACACAAATTTTTTGTATGACAAAGAATTTCACTCGATAAAAAACACATTAGCCCGTTCAATATTGAATTTTCTAACAAAGAAAAACCATTTTTTTCCTCCCCTTCTCGCATCCCTCCTTTTAATAATTTATTAAAATCCGCAAGAGGTTTTTAACAAGTTGCACTCGACAGAAAATAAATATTTTGATAAAGAATCTCGTACAAAAGAGGTTTAAAGATATGAAAAATGTGATCGGGAATAGGTAGAAGGATAAGAAGAGAGGGATTTTTTAAAGGAAAAAAACAGGAGAAAAGAGGGGGGAAAACGCTAGTGGACCACTCAGAAACACCCAAACAAACTCATCTTTTCTATAACTGGTTTTTACAAAGGAAGCTTATTTTGGAAACTGGAATAATTTAACATTATTGCATTGCCATTATTACAAATGGAGATACATAAACACGAGAAAGAAGAAGGGAAAAATATAAAAAAAAAATAAAAGCACTCGGCAGAAATGCGAATCACATAAACAAGTCAAAGGAGCGGCAGGAGTATGATTTAAGTCGTGTTTTTATGCAAATGACGTGCAGAATGGAAAAGAATGGAAGATGGTTTATATTATTTTTTTTATTTTATATTATATATATATATATTTTTTATTTCTTCTACTAAAAATTTGTTAGTTCAATAAAATTGTACAACTTCCTTCAGGGGGTTTGTGAATGAATGAGGTTGCTGCTTTTGATCAGACATTAAATTTCTAAAGAGTTAAGAAAAAAAAGATATTAATAAATAATATATGAATAATTCCTGACTAATTTGCACATTAAAAATTGATTTTTTTTAATGTTATCTGCGGAAATTTCCTTTTCTAAACTTTTTTTTTATTATTATTTATTTTTATTATTCGTCTTACTGATTAAAGATGGGTTTCAGTTACCACTCGGTGCGCGTTATACGTTAACGAGTGCATAAAAAGTGCTTTATCTTTGAAATAATGAAGAAGAAATATGCAAAATCTTCAATTTTGTATTCAAATTATTTTATTTTAAACTATTTTCTTTTATTAAACGGACTTTTTAGTTACATTCCGATGCATTAACAAGTGCATAAAAAGAGCTTTGTTGTTTTTTTTTTAATCAGCAATTTTATATGCAAAATATTTTATTTCTTAATAATTATTTGTAAAACATTTTATTTTTATTCTTTTTTCCGCATTAAACCTGTTTTTTTTTTAAAAAATATTTTTTAGTTACATCATGCATCTCAAACGTTAAAATATTCATTTTAAAACAGCTTTATCTAATATAATATAGGAGAAAGATGGAAATTATGAATTTAACGTGCAAAATATTATATTTTTTTAAGCAGTGATGTGCAAAATATCTCATTTTTATTCATTATTCTGTAGGAAACGTTTCATCTTAATGCATCTTACACGTTCAAAAGTGCATAAAAAGCCTCTTATTCGTTGTATAATACAGAAGAGAGATGCAAAATTATTAATTTAATGCGCAAAATATGTCATTTTGATTTATCTTCCTGCCAGAAACGTTACTTTCTAACACAGCTTACATGTTAAAAAGTGCATCAAAAGTGTCTTATTCTTCGTTTAATACAGAAAAAAAATGCAAAATAATCAATTTAATGTGCAAAATATTATATTTTTAAAGTCAAAACCTGCAAACACATTTCATTTCTATTCATTTTCCCGTATTAAATGTTACATCCTAACACATCTTACGCGTTAAAAAGAGCCTCATTCTTCGTACAATATATATATGTGAGAAAGGTAGAAAAATCATCAATTTAACGTACAAAATACGAATATTTTAACACGTGAAACTTTTATTACGTAGGAAAGTCACATAGATATTTTACAATCGAAGATTTATCTATGATAAATATTACGAAGTAGCCATCTTTGGAGCAAATTCGAAAAGAGGTTGAAGAATTTCGTTGCTTCTCCTCTACATTATTAAATTTTGCATTTTATCCGAGACGAGTTACTTAATTCACGAATTCCTAAAGCCACTTCTTCTAAAGTTTCCTTTCACTTCAATTCAATATGGCGCCTTCATCTAAATTCTTTAGAGGCAAGCACAATACACGAACTATAAAGCCACTGGATTCTAGATTGCTAACACTTGGAATATTTCAATGTCCCACGTTTCGTGATTAGAATTTGCTTCTATATTTAGAAAAATTCAAACAATGGACAAATTATCCTTCTCTATCACCTAATTATCCTGCGATTTCTCTCTCTTTTCAAGGCTTTTTTTTTATATTATAAAAATAATGAGTGGAAGAGAAACGTTACTCAATCTCCTTGAAATGTTTGTTTATTTTGATTTTTGTTTTTAATTTTAAACATGTATAAAAGAAATTTATAGGAGGAAAACTGGTTAAATTCGCATTAAAATATACTAAAACCTCCATTTTGCGAACATGTCTTTACGAGGGATGGTCGCTTTAGAGAGGTTTCGCTGTAAATTTTCTTTGTGTGTGCAGTTTTACACGTGTTTCTGTTTCTGTATTTTAGAAACGCTTTGTTTCTTCGTGTTTACGTGTGTTCTCTAACTCTAGTGTACTTCTGGTGCTGTGTGCTTTTAGTTGGTTGATGGAATAAGGCAGCGCAACACATGGGCGATCTGCCAAGGGAGAACTTTCTATCAGAAAATGACCCCTGTTTCTATAAGAAACTGGCTAAACACGTGAAGAAAACATGGAAACACCACGCGCCAGTCCGTTGGTCAGGCGCGAACCCGCTACCAAACTGCCAGTATGTTCGCTGAATCTATCCTTTTTATTGGATATGTTTCCATATTTCTCTGTTTTTAACTATGTTTCTATGTGTTTATAAGTAGATTTTTCTCGCAGTGGTTATTTTCGTATGATTCTGGACACGTTTACCTCCCTAAAAACATGGATTTCCAGATTTTTTTCCCTGTTTCTGTGTTTCTACATCTCTATGATTTTAGGCACACTTCTAAACATGTTTCTATGCCTCTTCGTTTTTAAATGCATCTCTGTTTCTGTATTCTACTATGTATGTTTCTATGTTAAGGTATTTATAGATCTGTTTCAATTTCACTGTGTTAAAACATACTTCTATTTCTATGTATTTTCAACGTGTTTCTGCTTCTTAAAGTGTGTTTATTTACGAGTTTATTTGTGTTTATGTTCCTGTTTCTCTACATTTGTAGACTCTTTAACTATTTTCCAGTTAAACGTCTCCAATTTTATTTTCCTTCATTTTTATGCATTTCCGGATAAAACTTTTGTTTATGTGTAAACTGATCTGTTAATTTATTAATACAAATCTAAAGTTTTATTCCGTGAACGACGACATCTTAGCTTTTAATTCATACTTTTTTTGTGGAAAATAAGTAATAAACTGTCCTTACCCCGTTCAAATTTCAACCACTTATCACTCGTTAATTATTTAAACCCATTTCAAGAGTTATCTTCGATAAATAAACACACGGACCGACCCGAAATAGGAACAACTCTCACGAAATCACAAACGTGTAGGTGTTTACGACGTTTCTACTTAAGTTTTTTCCAGTTGTTTATATATTCTAATCAGATATTTCGCTCGTAAACTTTATTAAAGGGCTCTTACTTATCTTTAAAATAATTTTTTCATAAGATAATGAACTTATTATTAATATATATTTAAAAAAAAAGAAATTAAACTCGAGCATTCCGTCATTCGATCCTATACAAATCCGCTCACGTTAAGAATACTTCAATACAGTTACATTCTCTCGATTTAACGCTGTTATAAACGGAAAATAATGCAAAAATTCGACACTATGATAGACTTTTATGCCATTTTTTTAAAAGTAAAAATCATTAAAAATGGCGCCGTGAAAAATTCTGTTTAGAATTTTCGAGTGGGTGAAGGTATTATGTTACTTAAATAACGTGAATTATGTTAGCAAATTCTAAATTTAGATAATAATTACGAAGAGTTTGACCCTTTAGCATTAACGAGACGAAGAATATCGTTAAATTTGTTCATAAAAAAAGGGAATTTAACGTTTCATATTCCATTTATCGAAGTCTAATTTTTTTTTCGTTTATTTCTAGTCATTAATTTCACTCTGATGTATACAAACCCATGCATTTCTATAGAAGGAAACGAGCTTTAGCAGCGCTTAAAATGTATAAAAATTGCTTAATTTTTTTTAAAAAAATAATTTAAAACTTGAAGACTTCTTTAATAAATTAATCTAGTAATCATAATCGATGACAAATTCTTCAAAGGGGTAGCATCTAAAAAAAAATTGTGTAAGATGGATGAAGGATTTGCCAACAAAGATGGATGAAGGGATTTTTTTTCCTCCTCTTCTCCTCTTTGTTTTTATATATATATAAACATACATCTTTTTGGTAGTAACGGTGGCCAAGAAGATATCATCTGAAATAATTTAAGAGAGTGAAACATTGGGGATAAACAAGTATAACACGCAGTTCGTAATTTACTTTAAGGAATATAATAATATATAAAAAATAAAGTTTCGCATTTCAGTAACAACCCGGGAATAGAAACAGCGATAAAGAGCTACCAATTTACTATCCAGATGTTGGCTTGTTCCTTATTTTTATTTATAGGAATGCTTTCAACTTGTTCACATTCGTTAAGGTTGCAAATAGTTTTTGAGTACAACTCGCGATAAATCTACGCTCCTTTAAAATATATTCCGGGGGAAACGGAATGATGACGCAAGGAGAATGTTTTGTCTGCACGGTAACGTCACACCGCCCTTAATTAACACAACAGGAATGTGTTTTGAGGGTCTTTTTTCTAACGCGTAAAGTATCTCCCACTTGGCTTCTTCAATGAGGTAACACCCAATTCAACGCTCCATTTTTGAGTAATCTAATTTAAAATCTTTAATAAAAACTTCACAGAAATTCTAGTAAAGTTATCAAATTAAGAGTTTATTCTATAAATTCCCGTATACCTGAGCGAATCACGTAATTAAAATCGGGTAAAGGTGGAAAAATCGAATAGTAACGGGGTGGCTTAATGCCGCAACTAGAAGCCATTGCAAAGCAATTTTTGCTCGATATTGCCACTATGGAGAGTAAATGTTCCATCCAATGCCTAATTCTTTCCTTCCACAAGAAGGATCCATTCAGTAGAGCGTAACAACAGCAATTGCATAGTCTACGACTCGAAGACCCACCCTCCCTTCTTGCCATAGAAACGAATTGTCTCTTGTAAAGAAAACAAAAGAAAAAAACAAGAACAAAAGTGCTAGAACAGACAGTAAAATAACTTTACTGTCTGCCACGACTGTAAATCTGATGTCACTCTGCAAAAGATGAAGTTGTGGTGCACCTTCAATCAGGATGTTACAATCTCTTTACTTTAACCAAAGATGTTATGGGATAGTTCCTTTCTTTTAATAGCGACTTTCATGTCTGTGGCGTGACGTAATTTTTTCCAACATCCATAAACAGTTCTAATGGAAAAAATCCTTTTTTTTCCAACAAATATGTACATTTTTTAAGGTAAAGTTTGGTGACGTCAAACTTAAGATTTATTCTTAATTTTGATTTTCTTAAATAATTTATATAAATTTAATTTTACTTTTATTAAAATTATATATTTCTCTTATTTTTCTTATATACAAAATGTTTTTTAGAGGTTTTTTTTAGTAGTTTTACTGACTAAAAACGAGTTTTTTGTCGTCAAAAATATGATTTTTCCGCTTTAAAAAGTGTATTTTTTAAATAGAAAAATATGTTTAAAAATTTAAAAAATTAATTATTTTTAAAATATTCTTTATATAAATTTCTTTAAAGTGTATAAACATCGCTGATTTTAAGTTTAAAATAATTTTTAAATTAGGTTTCTATAGGCTACCACTCTAAATTTTTAATGTTAATGCTTTTTATTTATAGCGCAATTTTCGTTATTTTTTCAAATTATTAAATAATTTTAATGCTTAAAATGTAATTTTACCTTATCTCTAATTCGTTTCTACCGAAAAAAAATAAAAATTCACATTTTTCTAGCTGAAAAAACACACACAAAAAAAACCCCTAACATCCGTGACGAGTTATAACAAAAACCAATCTTCTTCCACAAAATAGGCCCATAATTTATTTAAAATTAATTAAAATAAAAAAACATAAATACTTAAATTTACTTAAAATTTATATAAATTTAAACACGGTATTTTAAAATAATTTACATAATCGCATCACTATAGCCTGCTGTAGACAGGAGTAGTGTATATAATGATAACAGATTATGCGTTTATAAAGGAATTTAACGTGATTTTTTATATAAAAAAATAATTTAAAAGATTTTTTAATATAAAATATAAAAATTTTAAACGTTTTAAAGCGTAAAATAAACTAAAATTGAGTTTTTTTTAAGGTAAAGTGTCAACGCAAGATTGTTTTAATGTGTGATCTTGTGATTAAATGGCAATCAAGAAAGTTGGGATTAGAAATCAAAAAAATCAAATAAATAAATCTTTAAAAAATATATCAAAAAACTCATTATACGTTATTAAATAATGGCTTTTTCTTCTCCATTTTCTCCCCTCGATTTTCAATTAAGTTCGGGAGAGATAAGTAGTTTCAATTTTGCTAAGTACATTAATTAAAGTTAATATTTAGAAATCGGTATTATTTACGAGGTTAATTTTTTTTTCTTTAAAAAAATATCGAGTTTAGCAGCAGATATAACCTTTTTTTCGGTCGAAAATTATGGCCTAGATGGGTGTAAATGGATAGAAAAAGTCGCTCTTAGTTGATGCTGTTATGAAGAGGAGACAGGGTCTCTTACTCTACAACACGACTTTGCTTTATTAATGCATACCAGCAACTTTTAATGGGCGGAATTATGTTTAGTTTTAATGAAAATTCTTGGAGGTGTGCGCTCCTAGATTAATATGTGATGCTCTCCAAACTGCATCATTTGATCACAGCAGTTTGCATTCTACAAGTTGAAAGGTCAACTAAGAAATTGCATTGTTTGAAGTTCTGTTAGAGCTCCTGTCAGAATATTAACTTAACGCATTTCTATAGAAATAAAACTAATATTTTATGTTAATTAAATTTTAAAGTTTTAAAGCTAAAAGCTTTAAAAAATAAATAAAATAGAAAAGTTCAAAGCTGTCGTCGCGCGGTGATTCACTCTCAAAAATTCCATTTTGTAAAAATATCTCCATTAAAACGCGAAAATATTCGAGAAATTTACGAGATTTTAAAACGCTAGCCTTATTTTTAGGGTTTTATTTTTAATTAAAACGAGGATTTTAGGAATATTTTAAGATTTTGTGTACGTGGCGCGCCGCGCGACGCGACGCGCCGAAGCGACTCCCTCTAATAACTCGTAATTTTCTCTCCAGATAAAAAAAAAAATTACATTTCTGTTAAGTTTTATCGATCGAGAATGTTGTTATTTCTCGAAATATGCTTAAAACAGTTCAACTTAATGTGAAATCAACGTTGCAGAGCACATTAAAGTTAATACTCGTCAAGAAGAAAAGGAAAAAAAAAAAAAGTGATTTCTGGAAGTAAAATATAAAAAAAGAAAACTCATTTATCAATCTGGAAATTGAGGAATTCAACAGAATGTTAAGGTTGTCAGTAGGAACCTCTAGAGTTAATTTCTTTTTTGGAGGGTGACTCTATATTTGGTATAATCTAATTAATACGGAATAATTGAAAGATTTTTAGGATGTCTTTGAATGTTTTAAAAAGTTGATTTATCGTCTGACCTAATGGCAAATTTACAGGAAAGTTTCTGCCATGTTTGATGGTATCTACGACCTTCCCCCTAAGGCAACTGTACAATTCTTGAAGATAATTTAATCACGATAGAGAAACGTCTTCTAAAATTAAACTGAAAACTACAATTTTCTGCATTAGGATTTCACACTTTATTAATTTTTAAATAGGGAACAGTTATATATAAGATTTTTCGTCAATGATCTTATAAAAAAATACATTTTAAACTTTCATTTTTTATACATATAAAAAGAAATCCGGCAGCGAGTTGCGTAACTTTCCCGGCAAAAAAAAAGATAAAAATTGTGTGTGACGCCGTCTTTTATGAGATTTTATTATTATTAAGTATTATAAAACGGCAAAAAGCTTAATTTTTAGAGCAGAGATGAGTTTAATAACAAGTAAAATCTTCATTAAGTCCGACCCTACTGGAGATACGACACGTGACCCCCCCTCTATCTCCATACCCCTTCGACCTTTAACCACCAAAATTTAATAGCATCAAACTCCCTAATATAGAAATCTTCTTGCAAAATTTCAGAAATTTTCGACAAAGGACACAGTAGTTATTAATTCACAAATAGGGTGAACAAAATCGTGCCCCCCCCACATTCAAACGTCCATACGTACAGAAAAACCTCCAAATTTTTTTACATATCTCGACCTTTCGAGGTACCCCGAGTTCAAAAATGTAAAAATCTTGGAGACCATTTTCTGACCCATCGCCATACTTTCCTTCTGTTATATATAACAGCCGGAGAAGTAAAAATGACCTTCAATAACCTTTGTTTCTTCATTCTAAATATAAACTTTAAATTGAGCTTCCTCGTATAGAAAAATTACGTTTTTTATATGAAGGACCAAGCTCTAAAATTGTTTCTTTGTATTAAAAAATAAGCCTTAAACCTTGACTCTATATAGAAATGTAAGCTTCAAACTTCGTTTCTTTATTTAAAAACGTAATAAGCGTTAAATTGAGGTACTTCATTTAAAGATACTTC
Source organism: Centruroides vittatus (assembly GCF_030686945.1). Classification (NCBI taxonomy): domain Eukaryota; kingdom Metazoa; phylum Arthropoda; class Arachnida; order Scorpiones; family Buthidae; genus Centruroides; species Centruroides vittatus. The sequence continues at coordinate 3,703,630 of NW_027122113.1, forward strand.
TTTCTTCATATAGAGAAATAAGTATAATATTTATTATATATATAAAGAAGTAAGTTTCAAACTTATCTCCCTGAGAAGCTGGACTTAGACTTGTGGGCCTAAGTTATAAGCCTTAATAAGGCCTTTTTCTCCAATAAAATTTATGAGACGTTATAGAGGCCCTAAGATACAGCTTGTTTAGCCTATGCGTCAGTGGCCCTACTTCTTATATAAAAAATAAGCATCCAGCTTCCATTATTTATATTAAAAATTAAATAAATTATATACTTTAATTTTTTATTTAAAATATAAACCTCAAACTTTTATCATTTTTCCGTATAAAAAGAAAGCATTATGTATTTAAAATAATAACTTTAAGTCGAGATTCTCCATATAAAGAAGCAAGCTTCGACTGCTTTTTACATCATTTACAAAGTAAATAAATAAATAAATCCTGGAACTTTAGCTCTTTGCATAATGACATAAGTTTCAAATTTTTCTTCCCTAAACAAAGAAATAAGCGACTAAATTAAGCACACTTCTAGCTCAAAACCATTGTATTGTACTCACCTCTGAATAGCGGACATCAGGACCGAGAAGTTTGCCCGCTATTTAGAGGTAAATATAATAAAACCTCCATTAACGGACATTCCCGAATAGCGGACACCTCTACATAACGAACATATTTTACAATTCCCAGACCCCTCAAACAGAACTATCATTATATTTACCTCGAAATAGCGGACAAACTTCTCGGTCCCGATGGTGTCCTCTATTAGGGAGTGTCCGTTAATGAAGGTTTCACTGTATTTAAATAATTTGAACCTGGTTTCTTCTCGTCTTGATGTGACAAGCCCTTTAAGCAGCCGTAATCTGATAGGCTATCCGTTTAATTTGTACAGAGAAATAAGCTTCAAACTCCGCTTCCATACACAAAGAAATAAGCTTCAAGCTTTGTTTCTTCATAGAAGATACCTTCACGAACTAGATATAAAGTTACACCTTCACGAATTTCCTTCGTGAAGGCATCTTCTACATAAAAAAAAAACACTATGATTCTTCTTCGAATCCGAACTTTATTCTCTTCTCCACCCCTTTAAGCTTTAAACAAAGTGTTGAAAAATATTTTCCAGACGTATCACCGTCACGAAAATATTATTTAAAAAAAAATTTAAGAAAATTTTAATAATGAGCATTATCAATCAAAATTTATACGATAAAATTATTTATATAAATTGCTGTAATTTAAACTACTCAGCCAGCAGTTATTAAGTGTTACAGAACGGGAGGATAGGAAGGAAAAGATACAAAAAAAAAAATAAATTTTAAGGCACAATAACATTTTTTAAATATCTGATTTACGACTTAATAACATGTTGTACACGATAGAACATTAATTAACACCGTTTATCACGAACGAAATTAAGAAAAGTTGTGATTTACGATTGGAAATTTTTCCGTCGTGACACGTGATTCCATAATTACGTACGGTGTACCTCGATATAAAAACCTTAAACTCTTTATCACAAATATATATATATATATATATATATATAGAAAAAATTATAAAACCTTTTAAAAATATAAATTCATTTATTATTAAAAAACAAAAAGAAAAAAAACAAGAGAAAAATCGATAGAAAAATCTCATAAGTAACTGCTGGAGTATTTACGATATTGCAGTTATTAGTAATTAAACTTGTCAAAATAAAATAAACATTATAAGGATATAATTGAAGCTCCTACCTCCTCTCCTACTCATCACCAGCGTTGTCATGGTTACCAAAAGGATCAGGTGATATCTCATCTTCCTGCTGAGCTTTACTTCTGAAAACAAGAAAAATGATTATTGTAATTAAAATAAGTTAAAAATCTTACAAAAATAATGGCACCAAGCTTAAGTAGTTTATTTAAATTTTGAAATTTTTGTATATAATAATAATAATAACTATAATTATAACTTTAAAAAAAACCCTTTTTTAAAATTATCTCACGTGAAAACTTGATTAGAATCAATTATAAACTAATGCTAAATCATTCTTAAAATAATATATAATATTTTAAAAATAAATAATAAATTTATATATTATTTTAATGAATTTAATTTAAAACAATACGATAGCTTCTCTCCTCGTTTAATTAAATGAATAACTTCCCCCACGTGATATCAATTTTAATTCGTTCGTAATAATTAAACAACCACAAAATTAATAAAAATTAATTTAAAAAAAAATTAAATAGATTTAATTTAATTTTTTATAGAAAATATAAAAACAAGAATTTAAATGGCGTGCATTTTCTTCTTTAATTAAACGAAACTGTGGGATTTATAACGCGTTTTAAGTAATATATAAAGTAAATTTAATAAAAATTTCTATTTATTTTTACTTCAAATTTCAATTTTAATAACGGTATAAAGAATTTAAATAGTCATTGCATCGTTTCGCCAAACGAATTATTATTATGTAGCATAAATCTAGTTAAATTACGCTAGGAAAAAAAAAATGAAATTTTTCCTACAAAATAATCGAAATTTTTGAATTGTTTTACTATAAACAACTATAATGGCCATTATTTTTAAGATAAAATGGCTTTTTAAAAAAGAAAAATTTAAAAACAAAGCTCCAGAATCCAGATTTAAAGATAAGATGAGGATAGACAAACAGACGGAGCGGAGAAAATATAAAGAAACAATAAGCGTGTCCTTTTCGGTAGAGAAAAAAATGATAATAATAATAAAAACTACTTAAAAAATAATTACAGAAGGGGTTAAAATTTAAAGAAGATTAACAATTTCGTTTATTTAAAAGTGATTTTTTGTGTCTATAAATAGAAGCAAATGCAGTAAATTTTAGTCTAAACAATGGATAATACTCAACTATCGACTGAAACTCAGCGGGTGTATTTTAATTAATGGTTGCAGCTTAGACGTGAATAACTATGCTTATTGTATAGAGTCTCAACATTGTTCTGGAATCGGAAATTCTGGAAATTATTCTCCACTGTTTCACTAATGTCAATATTGATCTTAAACATTAATCATGTTACAAATAAATATAATATTAACAAATCTAATATGTTCAAAAATTGATTGATTACGACTTTTGCTAAACGGACAAAAGGTCAATATTACAAATTGCAATTTAGCAAAACTACAAACGTTCAAATTATAAACTCTATAAATTCGATAATTAACGAATTTTGCTTGCTCTAAACCACGCGTTACGTCTCTGTCGTGACGTAGCAATGAAATTGATTTATGTAACATTATATTGTGATGTCACAATAAAAGATGAAATATATTATCGTGACATCATAGCGAAATCCAATTGTTATGACGTAATAATAAATCTCGGACGTATAACACTCGTGACAATACAATATATTTTACATGTATAACATTATGACGTCATAATAAAAAGTGGAATATATTATTAAGGCATTACTCTGAGAATCCTAAACATATAACTTTTCGTGACGTAACGATAAATTTTATGTATATATATATATATACAAAATCATTGTGACGTCGCAAGAATTAGTATAATGCAGAAACTCAAATATCGTAACGTAACAATTCGTTTATGATGTCACATTACATCCGAAACGTGTAACTTTCTCGTGACGTAACAATGAATCTGATATTTATTACTTTATCGTAACGTATTGTAATACACAACTTTTTATGACATTATAACAGAATTTATTGTGACGTCACAATAAATCTAACACATATAACTCTGACGTCGAACTTAATAACTACGTAAACCGTAACGTCACGAAAAGAATGCGATTATCGTGACGTTTGTCTTTCGACTTTATAAAATTTGGCATAGAAAGTGAATAACGATACCTTTTCACAACTCAACTTGGCTTTTTATTTTATATATTTGAAGATAATTATAAAATTATCGAAGGAAATTAAGTACACGTGAAGGGAATTGCTCTTCCCCTTCCTATTCTTCACACAAAGGCCAATTTTTGTGAGTTATCCAGTTAGAATATATATTGTTTTTAAAAAATAACAATAATAATAGAAATTAATAAATTTAAACCAATAAAATTTTTTAAAACAAATATTTTAAGAGCTTAGGGCGAAGAAAAAGTCTCTTAAGAGTCGCATCTTTATAGTGTCTCGAGCCTTTTTTAGGGAGGAGGAGAGTATCTTCTTTAAATAAATATAATTCTATTTTATTGAAAAATTTTAAAAATAAGCCGCATCTCGAAGAATTCTATCAGAATTTTGGAATAATATTTACTTAATTTTAAGTTGCTGGAGTAAAATTTTTAATAATTAGAGGCATATCTTTGTTGTCATGGTAACTATACCTCAATGCTATTACGTTTCATATAAGAAATGCTTTATTATTACAGATTCGAGTTTTTTTTCCTCTCCTCTCTTGCGACGTCAAAATTATTAAAATAAATATATATAAGTATCTTTAGAGGAACTTAATTAAATTTTCCTAATTAAATCTTTTAAAGAATGTAAAATTCAGTTTTGAGATGAGTTTTGAACTAATTTTAAAAGTTTCTGAAGATAAATGGACAAATATGTAATTTAGTAAATGGAAAGGAAACGTCTGGTTTCATCAGGCATTGCTTTCCTTTCTGCAACTAGCCAAATTATGATTATACTTCATAATATCAAGAAACAGAAAAATTCAAAGAAAAAAAAAACAATAAATTACAAAAAAAATAATTTTAATTTATTCGTAAAAATCCCAAAAATTAATATAAATTTAAAAATAACCAACGGAATTTTAAAATAAATTCAAATTCGTTGTTAACGAATCAGAAGTTGTATTTTTAAAAATTCAAATTTAAACTGATTCGTTCAATTGGCTCGATCCGATGATGTCATCAATTTCTGTGTATTTGTTTACCAATGAGGCGCATCGAATTTCTATAAACAATTTGTGACGTCACTTTTCGATTTTCATTATTACTGACGGCGTCTTATGATGTCATTAAAGTTGGTTAATGACATCATCAATCCGTATAAATTGATGATGTAATTAAAATAAATGCCATCAATAATAAACAAGTAGACGCATTTCTTAAAGAATGAATTTTCATTAATTAAAATTTTAAAATTAATAAAATTCAACTTGTAGTTTTCATTACTTTTTTTCTAAAAATAGTTTTAATTAAAGAAAATAAATAAATTTAGTGGAAAATTAATTTTGATTTTAGCATTTATGTTAAAAATTTTTATATTTAAACACGTAAATTTTTAAATTAAATAATAATACTTTGTAAACAATGTAATTGTGACGTCATCGAGTTTTGCAAATCGAACTGCGACGTCATCAATGTCAAGAAAACTATTGAAATATTGAAATTTTATGACGTCACAATCCGATCTTCGGCAATTATCACGTTTTATGATGTCACTAAATTCAACACAATATAACTGTGACGTCATCGATTTTTCGTATTCTTCCGCAAATCGAACTTCGACGTCATCAGTCGTCGATAAAACTATTGAAATATTGAAATTTTATGACGTCACAATCCGAACATCAGCAATTATTACGTTTTATGATGTCACTAAATTCACTTTATGATATCATCAATGTAGACAATTGATGACTTAATTAAAATATCGCATTAATAATCACAAAATGCCAGTTTGTTAATGATTAAACCCGACTTTAACCGGAATAAATAAAGCAAAACGTCATTTCTCAATTCTCGAATTATGCCGAAGAATAATAAAAAAAACGTTTTGTTGTTTAGTTTTCGAATTGAGAATTTCAAAAAAATATATGTAAAAATTTCGAAAGAATAAAGGAACTTCTTCTCGGAGCATTTTAGAAAGTTAAAACAGCGCAAAAATCTCAGATAAAGCAATCGTTTACAAGGTTGAGAGTCCAATACTACCTTATGGATCATGAGCAGTGATATCGTGGAGCTAACAGCTCTCTTCTCACGTTCTCCTCTTTTCGACTATAGACCATTAAATTTACATTTTTACATTCTCTACCATCAAAATTGGCCATATGGGCAACAGCTTGTCAGTCTACACCAGCTTTACGTAATATAGACCTTCTAACGTAATTACATGTAATCTACCGAGCGCGTTTTTATATATATAAATATTTCCCCCTTCTCCTCCCTTTGTTCGAAGAGGGATGAAGAACACATAAAACTGTGTTGCCAGGCAGATATCGATACAAATGTTTATATATAAATAAAATTTTATTGTAACTGGCATTTTATAATATAATGGCAAAATACGATCGTTGGAATAATGGCCAACGATATAGAAGGACTAACGGAATATGTTATTAAAGTCGTAAAGATGTCTGCTTTGTGTGTATATAGATGTTTACGACGTCTGCAATGTCCAACAAAGTTTACTCCAATCGAATTAGCGAAAAAAATAATAATAATAAATACAGCAAATAATTAGAGAAAATTTGAATTGTAACGTATTTAATCGAATATTGATGACGTCATTAATAAATGTTACGACGTCATCAATAACGGTAAACACATTAACTAATGATGTAAGGCGTAATCTACATCAGCACACTTAACGATGACGCAACAATCGAGGGATTATTTATTGATGTCATCAAATCAAGGATACGCAATTTCGGATGAAATCATCAAAATCTGAGTTAAGAGAACGCTAAAATCTTATTAAATGGTACATAATAAGTTTCACCAAAGTGAAATTTAAATTATATGTTGTTTAATTATCTCGAACAAATGAGTAATAATTATGAAATTAAATTGGTATTTTGGGAAAGCGGCATAAGCTTACACGGTTCCAGTTTGTAGAAATTGCTCCTAACCAGAAAAGGGGTTATGCCAAAGAAAAGTAAATTTTATTGATCGAAAACATGATTAGAATTCCAGAAAATCAGCTTTAGAAGGAATTCATGTATCGTTGAAACTAATAACATTAAAAAAACACATAAAAATACACCAAAATTGCTTCCAACTATGACAAAGTATGGATATAAATCATTTAAAAGGGGTTTATTTAGTGGAATTTAAATCCGCAATAACTAAGAAACGAATGGTTTCAATACGGACATTTTCAAAATTAAGACTAATTTTACGCCGTTATAATGGGTACATTCGATATTGTAACGTATTTATTTTATTAAATTCCTTCTTATAAAGTTTAATAATAAGAGTAAATCTGATATATTAGCATCATAAAGATGTATAAATGATGGTATGATTTTAACCAAGTTAATATCTCACAGCAAAGAACGTCAGCTGTCGTTGTGCTTTCATTATAGCCCTGTGCTTATGAAAATGGCTAGAAAACATATGTGAGAACTTTCCACCATGAAAGAAAGTATGATGCTTTAGGAAGAAATGTGATAATGCGAAAAATCTCCTAGAAAGATCGATTTTCTCTAGGGAACAATTCACTGTTTCTCTTATTGTATTTCCCTCCCCTATTTTTTTTTACCTTCACCTTTTTTTTTACTTCGTTTAAGTAGCTCCAATTGTTCGACTTAGTTGCCATTTTACGGTCGATAAAAATATGTAAAAACTTCTTTTTTTTCTGTTTTTTTTTTCCTCCTTGACATCGTAACCTACCATATTACATAAAACTTTCTTAAATTTCATTTAAGGGAATTTGGTTTTCGAACAACAAATTCTTAATGATATTTTGGTGTGTTTGGCTTATTTACATTTTTCTGTAAAGGAAACAGATGGAAATTTCGTTTTTATTTTCAAACTAAGCAAGAAAAGGGAAATTTTTTTTACAGTTAAAAATGTATTCGTAAGTTTACATTTGATTTAACCGAATCGTAACTTTAAAAAAAAAAAAAATGTAGACGAAACAAAGCAATGTAACTGATTGATGGACGTAAATATAAACGAAAAAATTCGTAAATTATCCGTAATTTTATCACGTATTAAATTATTTTAAGTACTAATTTCATTTTTACAACGTAGAAATTACCTATGAATTAAATAAAGATTTATTTTCTTCAATAATCTTTTCTTGTTTGTAAGATTTAATAATTTACAACCCTTTTATAAAATGCCATTGAAACTCGCGCTTTTAATTAATAAATGTCCTCGGTGTAAAGTTAAAAAAAGAGAATAGAAAGAAGAAGAAGAAAAAAAGAAGAACAAAATGACCTGTGGCAACCTTTTGCCATTTAGAATAACTTATTACTTCAAAGGTCAAGTTTTAGCCACGAGCAGCAATCTTTTCTGTATTTTGATCTTTACGCTCTGCACAACTCATTGTCCAAAATGAGGTTGGAGGTAATTTCTTTATAAATGAGATTATCTAAGCTATTTTTCTGTGTTAATTCTTGTTTAGTATAATTTATAGTTCACGGATGGTTTACTCTTTAAAAGATTTGTGGCAATTCTCCCATTGTCATTGGCATTTATGACAAATAAAAAGCGTTACCTTTTATCAATTTTTATTAAATATAAACTATCAAACTGTCACTTTGATTTATATTGTAAATAAATGTCACGGTTTACAATTTTGTTTTTCTCATATATTTATGATAATGATATCAAAATTTAACATGATTTAAGCTCAGTTTCGGCTTGGAAATTTGTGTATTTTCCTTCCTTTTTTTTAAATCAAGTTTTTAAAGCCGCATTTAAGAATATATATTCCTCTTAAATTTAATTCTGTATGCATAATTACTTAATCTACTTAATTTTTTAGTTTTATTATTATTTTTTAATTGTGGCATGTATAGTCAGAAGAATGCACGTTTTCATTAAGTATGAGTTTACGTGAGAAAAATTTGATAATGTAAGTAATGCATTTTCTGGAGGTAAAAGGTAAAACATTGTCTACGAAGTACATGCCATAAAGTTGATTTTTATAGCTCCATTCCATAAAACAGCTTAAAAAACAATTTTATAAGAGATCGAACTTTAAAAATTTCGTAAATTTCTAAGAAACGGTGATTTATAGATATGAATTTCAGAATAAAATCAATTCAATGCAAAATAACCAGTACCAGCTCCCTATTTTGAGAGGCCCAGTGCAAAATGTAAATACAAGGCCTCTTCAAGACGTAGAAGGTCGAGTGTTAACCAAGCGTGGGGCCTCTTAAAGCCTCTTCAAGTACAGTACAGGTTGCATATACCTATAAAGTGTACTCTAAAAATTAAGTCAAGATATTCTTCTAAATATGAGATAGATAAGAAATTTTCGTGTAAAATATTCCAGCAGCGATTGCTGAACAAACAAACTGCTTGAGAGATGAATCTTCGCTGTCTTATTCATTGTTAAAAACAGTTATATCTTCATTAATCAACATCTTTTTCGCTTGATATCATATTTATGTCACATAAAACAATGTGAAAGTCATCTTAATTTAGCCATTTCTATCATCTCCTTAGATAATTGTAATTAATTATGTTTCACATTACACCATGATAAATTTATGGCTCAATTTTTAACACGTGATTTTCATTAAATCGAACTTATAAAGCATCTTAATCTTGCGTGAAGAATTCTTACCAAAAAATAGGCCTTAGCAATTTGATTTTTAATGAATTATAACATATGGTAGATGGAAATTCTGAAAATTTATAGATGATTTACCGCAGTTTCCTATTTGCCATATGTTGACATATGAAAAAAATGCGATGACAATGGAAACAAATTACAGTTCAGGTCCAACTCAGCTGATATAACTTATGTCAAATCGCTGCCATAATCTACTTATAACAAAATAAATCTGTTATTGTTTAATAAAACTTCAAGAAAATAACAATAAAAATGACAATTTCTGGGTCAGAATTTCTCTAGAATTGTAAAATGTCGACTGGCATTAAAAATTATGAGATATTGAGTATCAATAAAGTAGAATTCTTGGCGATAAAGTTGCCCATGTTTACCATAGCTGATATGAAGAAAAGTATAGTAGAATCATTCATATTTAAATACCTAATAGAATTTTTCTTTTTCTAGGTGTAAATCCTCGATTCGATTCCCGTTTAAACATTTGTCTTGGGGGAGTTTTGTTAAGCGAACTTAAATATTTATCATCCTTCGATTGTTTACACTGACTAACAACATTTCTGTTGTATTTAGGTAATGGAGAGCAAATTTCTCCAGAGAGCTGTATTCTCTATCTTAATTATTGTTTCCATTTGCCATTCTATTAATGCGGCTATATTTTTTTCCATGATTTAACGCCGCTTCGAACTCTTCAAGAAATTAAAGCCTTTCGTCCACGTATAATGCGCACTTCGAAGTAGCCAGGAGCTCCCTAATTACACCTCAATCTCTTCTACGCTCTTAAAGTGAATTAACTCTAAATAAATTTGTTAAGAAGAGAAAAGGACGTAAAATTTTGGGAAATAAAAATCGCCGAATCGCTAGCGAGAAGATCGCCGAATCGCCGGCGATATTTATCTTTAATTAATTAACGACTGTTAAATCAATTTAATTCTTGTTAAGTATATAATTAAATTTGTTCAATCACAAGAATTAATTATTTATGTTTCACCTGCTTTTTGAAAGGGGGACGGAAGAGAGAAAAATATAAAAATTTATTTATTCGCTAAATTGTTATTAAAAGTTTTTCATTTATATATATATATATAGCGAAATAAATTTTTAGATTAGAAAAGTTTTAACGGAAAAAAATAAATAAATACATTTTCGAAATTTTTATCGCAGTTGAACAAAACAAGGTTCAAGTACAAACAACAAACTTAACTAATCTTCAAAGGAAAAAGAGAAGAACTTGAACTAAAAATCGATTCTTCTTTAGTAATTCCTTCGATTACTTTGACATTTCGGCGATTATATAATTATAAATTCGAATTTAGTCCAAGATAATTAATGGGAATATCGTGTTGTCTTCAAGATTATCTTCTATTCTTGCTCTTTTTTATTTATTTATTTATTATTATCTAAATTTCTAATTTCGACATCCGAGATTGCCAAATTTAATTAGTCACGTGACAGAAGAGATTAATGGGGTAATTGTTAGCTATGGCAGAAAATTTCGAATAAAGTTTATAGAGGAGCTTTCAAGTAGCTAAAGCACGCAATATCTTTCCTCAAAGCTGAATAAATCAATGTGAACAAGAGAAAGGGAGTCAGGTGTGACCTAATTTCTCCGAATAAACTAACTTCCTTAGCAATACCTGAAAGGAGCGATGCGATTGCTGAAATTCTTCCTTAGATGATGAGACTTTCATTCCAACCAATTAATTTGGATTATTTCTAAAATCCATTTTGATTACAACAAGGTTTTAGCGCGATTAGTAAGGACCCTCTGCAAACAATAAAATGGTATGAGTATTCTCATCTACTACTCTTCACCACCATCCGACGTTACTCGTCTGTAACGCTAATCGATATTTTCTCACTGATTGGTGATTTTGAGATTTTTCTAAGCTCCCTTTTAATATTTTATTAATTAATTAAATAAATATTTAAGCTTTGCTTTTATTCTGTTTGTTTGAAAGTCTTGCGCTTCTTCTTAATCTTAAAACAAAAATAAAATCATTTCTAAGATGGAATATTTCTTACGAACATGGACAGTCCTCTGCGATATTTATCAGATGTAAAACGGAAAATTTTCCAATAACGATTATTGGAGAATTATTGTTTGCGTCACATATTCTTGCTATTTCATCCAATAATCGTTTAGATAATCACGAATTCACAATGTAATTATTAAATATTTTACAATAACAACTAATGCTTAGCGTGGAGAGCAGAATGGCCCATATTTTATTTTGTATTCTATATATACACTCGTAAACATGAATCATAGGAAAAATTGTTAAACGTGATTTTTAAATATTTGCATAAGACAAAAATTTGATTTTTGTAGTAGTTAACTGAGTATTTGGGCCATACTGAATTTTTTTAAAAAATCTTTTGAATTTTGCCTTCTTTATTATCTTCCAAGGAATTATTTTAATTTTATTCGTAGTTTAATTATTTATTTTTGAAAAACATTTACACTTTCTCAACGCGTAATATTTGTATATCATTAATAAAAGTTAAGTAAATTCCTAAGTATCAAATGGAAACATTCCAAAATTCCTAAAATGAAATATGTAACGAAGTTAAGCAACTCGCGAGTTCTTAGATCTTCTCTCAGATTTAGTCTTTTAAAGTTATTTTATAATAATAAATTCTTCTTATTATTATTTTTTATTGAAAAGATACACTGGTAAAAATCCAGTTTACAAATAAAGCATATTGAAATATTTCTTTTATGAGGATTTGTAAGCAATTTCGATTAAGCCTTCTAAATATTCAAAGCTCGATGAATGAGAAACACGAATAAGCCCACTGGGGACTTCTCAAAACGTATTATTAGGATATTAAACACAGGAGCGAAACGTCATCTTCCTGAAAATCATCCAAGCGAACAATGTTTAACTTGGTACACACCACGTTATGCATCAACGATCCCGTTGGGACATTAATAAGTAACGAATACGTCCATGATTGACAGAAGCTCTTATACGTAGCAAAATTAGGATGAATTCCTAGAACTAGAAATGGATTTCAATGGGCATCTCACTCACAAATTTCTGTAGAAAATCGAATGTAGTGATTGATTAAGAGGATTGGTTAATTGGTAATCCTTGTATGTGTTTTAAAGGGCATTGACCACTGGCTATCATTCGCAGCACGTCTTCCCACCTAGTCACACTACTTTATTGTAATTCTAATCCCGGTTTCTCTTTCCAAAGTCTTCATAGGGTCACTCTATTCATCACTCGAGAATATAATAAAAAAAAAAAAAAAAGGTAAAAGAAGAAGAAGGAGGAGAGAGAGAGAGGAGAGAGAGAGAAGAAAAAAAAATTGTAATTAAACTAAGACCTGGCCAAGTAAACAATAGAAGTCGTTTAAGCAGACATAGTTAACATTCGGTCGACGTTTGCCAAAATAAATGCTCTTTTCTTGTGGAAATTTTCTGTTAACCAAAGAAATATGAGGCAACAAAATTAAAAAGGGGTAAATTATGCTTTTTATAAAGTGAAAAGGATTGCGCCTAATCCAATTTAGTGCCTTGTAGTTAGTGCATTACACATGCTCCAACGAGTCCTATTTCGCCCGGAAGAAATTTGTTTTGTTAAAAATGAGATCTGCAACAAAATCTCATTTAAATATCTAGTTATTTCTTTCTTTTTCTCCCCCTTTTTCTCTTTTATCAATGTTTATGCAACTACATTCGGGTGATTAATTACGGATGTAACAAATTTCGATTAGCTGAAGTAACGCTTAATGCATTGGCTCCTCTCTCTCCAATGGTAGGTAAGTTTATAAATTTGTGGATTGCTAAACTTTAAAGTGTCTTTTAAGGTTGCTAATTCTTCTTCCGACGTAGATGAATACTAGATTTATGAATAAAATAACCCATCAAGATGACTTCATTAGCGCATTTACTCATATAGGCTCTAGTACAGAGAATCTTAACAAAATTCTAACTCTTGGCTCTGTTTTTTTCCAGCTTTTAGACAATTTACTTTATTTTACATTTTATTAGTATCGTATCTATCTTATTTCTAGCTATTTTCGGATATCTATTTAAAGATTTTCATGCAGGTGATACTTTAAAATCGAGTTTTATCTGATCCGAAAGCTTTCTTCCTCTTGGGGTAATCCACGCACGATAGAATTCATTTCTTAGAAAGGACCTGTTTGTCTAGTGGTTGATGGGTGAAATGAGGAAAAGAAGACTCGACTGAGCAAGCGCAGTCGGGTCAGAGTGCATGCACCGACACAGAGATTCCAGGTAAAGCAGATATGGGTGGAGAAAAGTCTGGCCCAAGACGAACCGGTCTTTGAACGATTGTTAATAAAAGCAGTGCAGCCAGCTGTCAGCCAATTAAATCCTAAAATGCGTTAAGTTTAAAATGATATTCTCTTCTGGTTCAATGAACAGATAAAAGAATTAAAAAGCATTTCTCTTATACAGAAATATGCGCTCAAGATCCGTCTTTGAAGAAGAAGAGAAACAGGAGGAGAAAAGATGCGTATTCTTATCTCTTTTATTATGTTAAACCTGTCATTCGAGCTATAAAAATCCTTAAAATTAATTAACGAAAGTTTAATTTTACAAATTCTAAAGGGTTTCTTAATCTAGACAATCCAGTTTCCTACTACTTGACGACATATTTATCCTCCTATCACTGTATGAATTATCGTGATGCATTTCGTGATCCGGAAGCTGTTCGACGCATTAATGTTCTTTCATTGTTAAATTGTTAAAGCAAAATCACCCAGTTTCAAATACACATATATATATATAAAAAAAACTTAATTAAGGATTATCCCCTATAGATTCACACAGGGCCCCATATGCTAATAAATTAGCTTATCGATGTTTAAAGATAAAAATCTAATCCCTGAATCACTAGCAGGAGGAACAAAAGATTATATCGGTGAGGGAGAAAGAGTTAATATAGCATGTCATCTAGAGTAGAACAAGGCGACACATGTCACGTGACGCTGTCACGTGATTAATGGGCCTGGATTATGCACAGATGATCAATGAGATATTGGGGAATTAATGAAACACGCTACTTCTACCAATAACTCGGTGGGATATGACAGGAAACATTGACTTACTCATCTATTCTGGCCGAGCAGGATTTTGCTGAAGCAAAGCCAGAGAAGGACAATAATGTCAAGCAGTTTAACCATTTTGAACAGGAATGACGGTTTGGGAGGTTTGTTATGTGTGACTAATACAAAGCATCCTTTGACGACGTGCTATATTAATATCTAATCTGCATACTGTTATATATCACGCTCCTCCTTTCAAATATTTTCACTCTTAATATTCCTTATTGATTATTCCTTTTTTAATTAGCAAACGTCGTTCTCTTTTCAATACTTTTTATTGTAATTAAGTCCTGATTAATAAAATTAACTGATAACTTTTACAGAATTCGGAAAAATATTTCTTCGTCTTTTTTCTCTCGTTTTCGAGATGTTTTTATATTTTTCGGATTTTTCCCGAACTTTTCCTCAATAGTTAAGATTTTCCCTAAATTTTACCGCATATTCTCTACATCTTATATCTTTCTAAATCCAAGATTTTCTCTTTTTATTCCATAACTAAAGTTTTCTCCATGTCATATTCAACGTTTTTCTCACATTTTCTTCCCATATTTAGGGTTTCCCCCACGTAACTTCCCTACGATATCCCCAAATTTCCCTATATTTTTCTAAATCCAAGATTTTCTTCTACATTACAATTTCTAATCTGAATACGGGAAAAAATCTTTGAAGATTCTTTCCTTTGAACTTTTTCTTACACATTACATCTTTTCCCTTCGGGGAAATAAAATAAAACTAGAAAAATTTTAAATCTGGATAGTTTAAAGTGGCAATTAAAGAAGAGGTTAAAAGCAAAGAATCATTTGATAACTATACAAACTTTCCGAATTTACTCGGTGTATAGAACTACAGGAAAAAGAAAATAAAAAAAAAGAGACATTTTTCCAACATTTCAAAAGCATTTTTCTGAATTTAAATTCTTCGTTCTTTATGAGATTAAATATAAAATGCAAGGTTTTATGAGCATAAGTGCGACTATTAAAAGCAAGCAAAATGTCTTGAAGGTATCGGTCTGAGAGGTACGGGGTTCAAAGGTCATTTAGCCCAACCAACTGGCAATCAACTATAGACGTGATGCTTAATGCCGTCCTTCTAATTTACCTGTCACGTTCTTTATTCCCTCCCAGAGCCAGGTGTCTGGAGCAGATCTGACATCATGTCAAATTAACATTGCCACCCTCTCCTTTCATTTTTTTCCCTCTCCTTTTATCTTAACCTTGAATATTTGACGTTCGGCTGTCAAGTTGCAACTGACAAAATAAAAAAAAAATTAAAAAAAAAGAAATCAAGCTACAGCTCTATCAATGTCTGGTTAACAAAATTAAGGAAAATTAATGTTCAAACTCGTCACGATCCATTAATAGAAATATTTTGACAGCGGTATGTATTTTGGATCGTAAAATATTTAGAAAGTTAAAAGAAAAATTAGGAAATTTTCGGAATTTTCAAGACGTTTTCAAGAGTTAACTCACGCTTATATATATATATAGAAAATTCGTATAAAAACTAATATTAATTATTTTAAAAACGATTTAAATTTATAATATTGTTATTCGATAACTCTTATAATATATCACTAATCAAATTATTAGTTTGTATCAAGCTTAAATTTAATATAAATGATTAAACTCTTTTATATTATTTCACGAATAATAAACTTATAAGAAAAATAATAATAAAAAAATTTAATTAAATCTCGTAAAATATTTCAAATATTTCATATTAAAGCAGTAAAACGTCTTGAGGTACTGTACTGTTGGTCTGAGGCACAAAGTTTAAAGGTCATATATATATATATTTTTTAAACATTTTTTATATGAATAAAAGCGTAATTATATTAATTTTTATGAATTTATAATTCAATAAATTACATTAAAAACGTTAATAATTTGTATAGAATTTAAGCTTCGTACAAAACAATAATTTGATTAGTGTCAACAGGGAATATTAATTAATTAATAAGATTAAGGTGTAATGTTATAGTTTAAACAATTGCAAAATTATTAAAATATCGAATAAAATTCTTTAAAAATCTAATTTAAAGAAACTATTTTTAGAAAATTAACAATGGAAAATTGAGATCTAAACTGTAATTTATTCCAATTTTGTTAGAAAAATGCAAAATTGTATAAGAGTTCTTTAAAGAATTTTATTTTTACGCTTAATAAAAAAAATAAATATTTTAATCAAAATTCGCTTCTAAAGAAAAAGGACAAAAAAAATTCTTCAATTAGAAACCAAAAAATTAAAATTAAAAAATGTTTGAAGAATATTACAAAATGTATTTTCATATAGGGGCTATCACATATATAAAGTTTTTTGAGGCAATCAAATGAAAGTTTCATTTGAAGTTTTTTTTTAGGGAAAAAAATTAATAAATTTTTTTCCCTAAACTTAAACACCGAAAAGGGAGAAAGATGAAGTATTTCCCATTCAATTGGTTAAAAAAAAAATACCCCTCTATTCTTTTTTCCATGTTACTGCTGCTGCATATTCATTAATCTTTGATGAACTGAATGGTAGCTCTAAGCGATTTTTGAATAGAAAAAAAAATACATAAACCAATCAGGAATGCTATTTGTTAATGGAATTCACTATTCTTTCTAGTGAAATAAGTAGCTGAATGAGAGAAAAAAAAATAACACTCAAACAATTCATAACCTTTTATATATAAATAGCCTGATTAAATAGGATTTATTCTAAGTAATATGCGGTTATAGATAATAATATAATATATATATATATATATATATATATATATAAGTTGGTTTGGTAAGGAGTAATTGGAGATGAACAGGTGAAAAGTGCTCTTTTATGAGGAGTGGAAGGTGCCCTTCTTATGGCCTCACCTAATCATAGTCTGAGCTGGTTCAGAGGAAACCACTATACAAGGACGACCTGTGAATGGTTAAGTTTTTATAATAATTTTTTACTTATTTTTTTTATCTGAGATAATATCTTTTAAACCGAAGAAATTATTTTGCTTTCTTTTTCTAAACTTTACACACGAGGTTCTATCCATTTATCTTTCGAATTTATGAAGGAAAGTCCTTATAAAAAATTTTATAAATGTATTTTTTAATGTTTTTTTTTCCTGTAAAAATTCTGCAGTTTTTTAATGGTTTTAGAGGCAATAATTGATAATATATATTAGTTTGAAATTTGAAGGGAAAAAAGTAGAAATGATGCGAGTAAATAAATAACATTTTTTAAAATTTACTTTCGTTAAAATAATATAAAAATTCGTTATATAAGATTTTTTATTTTATTTGTATTATTAAACTCTCGTCTAGTCTTAAAAGTTATTTCATTAAAATATAGAAGAGACCAAACAATATATATATACAGTATATATTTATATACTTTTTTTGTGTGTAGTCCTTGAACGTTGCTATGGAAACAACCTCGTCCCTTTTCTGCTTAAATTTTTCTCGATAAGGACAGAGAAAATCACGAAAATTGCCCATTCGGAATTTTATGGCAAAGGAGAACTAAATGAAAGTAAGTTTATCGCCAGTCGTCGCCTTTTGTGCAAAAAGAAATAAGGGAGGAAAAAAAACAAGAAAAACTTTCACCTGGACTCTTTCCGTGCAAACAAAATACTTCATATGTCAACCATCCCAGCGGAATATCTGTCAGACTAGTAAAAAAAACTCAGATATAAATTCAGAATTTATGTAATTTTGACAATAAGTTTTGGTAAAGTAACATCCCTAAAGACTTTAAGAAGTGTGGTGCTACATGGCTAAGAAGGACAGACAACTTTTATACAAAGTTTAGTATTATAACAACATTTATATACCTAGGAATTACTCTTTCACGAATTCATTTAAATCCAGGAGATGGTTAAAAAATAAACATAAATCTTAAAAAATATATATATATTTCTTTTTTTATAAAATAAAACTAGAAAGAGCACTTATATATGTGTACAAAGGTAGAGACTACCTGCAAAGGATAAAAAAAAAAGTTAAACGTAATTTACAACTCACGAACCAATAAAGTAGAATTTGCCTAACAATTCTCTGTCATTGAACCTTCTTTACTTTGCATGTAACTCCAAAGACATAACCTTATTTAAAGCTTTATGTATATTTATTTATTTTTTTAATTCTTCTTGTAAACAATTGGAAATAAAAAACACGCCATTGCAACTCAGTTACCTTGTTTATAACTCATTGTACGTCCCTCAGGCATAATAGAGTTTAGTATAGAATAGGCTCGATCTTGAGAAAAAATATAATTTTTTAAAGGATAAAATTAGGTTTTTTATGTACAAAAGTAATTATTTTATTTATAAAATAAAGAGTAAAGCACTCAGTTTGGTAGAAAAAAAAATATGTATATATATATATACATACTTGTATATATAGATATGTAGCTTCAGTTGGAAGAAATCAATATATACTTCATTTTATTTCTGTAATAGTATATTTACTCTAGCTAAAGTCGGGTCTATATATTATTTAAAATGTAGAGACCCGAAAGAGACCACAGAGACCCGATGGAGTCGCATCTATATATTAAACGTGGAGATGCAGCTCCTTTGGGCAACGAACAGCTCATCTTCAATTTAGAGTTGTAGTTTGCTTTCAGAATTGCGGAACTGTATCTAAATTTTGATTTTAATAAATGGTTAAATGAATTTTCCATTTAAAAAAAACCAATTGACTTGTTTATCGAGGCTTAAAATTATAGAAATATTATTTTTATAAAGGCAGGACTATTGAAAGAGAAAAAATAATAATAATAACATTAATCAATTATTTAATGTAAATTTAGAGTAGAAATCTTAAAATTTTATTATATTAGAAAAAATTGCATCATTTTGCACCATTTGCTTCACTTTTAATGGCCAAATTTGGGCCATTAGAAGTAAAGATGCAACACCTTTAAAATTATCTTTCAGAATGGAAATCTGAAGCTAAATCTTTGATTTTAATATAATTTCGAGTAAATTTACATTAAATTTTGAGGTTAAAACACATTAAAAGTGCAAAGAATGTGCTAAAATTCATTTAAAGGTGATGCATTATGAATTTTATCTCACCTCTAAACTAAGTAAAGCTTATTCAATAGTAAAAATTGGACGAAAACTTAATAAATATTAGTAGTAAAAATTTATTACCTGTATTGTTTACTGTAAACCAACATTATTAGAATTCAGAAAACAATATTAAAACAAAGAAAGACTAATTAATATAATAAAAACTTAGCACCTTTATGTACTTTTAAACCAATTAGTTTGAGCAAAATTTCTAAAATCTTACACTTCAGGAGTCACAAACGTAAGCTATTAAACTTGAAGATGCAACCCTTTCAGGCAAAAGAGTATAGAAGTTTGCATTCAATTTTAAATACAAAAATAAGCTTATAAAATATAGCATTATGACGTTAACTAGAAGATAAAGTAGAGAATTTTTGCTTTTTTTTCCCTTTTCTTTTTAATATTATAAAAAATTATTAACTAATAGGAATGACGACTTACACATTCAACATATTGTTTTATCGAAGTCTCTAATGGACGGGTTAAATAATAATCTATTAATTTATCAACAGAAGACCAATGGGTACATCGGAAGTTACATTCCCCTAGGGTAACGAAGCAACAAGCACCTTATATATATCGTGACAGTCATCAATGCAAGACGTTGTCGCCGCGGGCCACACCATAGCGTGTTGGTCGTCTGTCATTTATAATGGGAAAAATACTTTAATTACGTCATTCCTCTTAAAGTATAGAAGAATGAGAACGAGAATTTCATTTTAGATATTATTCCTTAAGGTTATTTCCCTTCTGAGAAACAATCCCCTCCACTTCTATCCAGTACTAAAAATTTCGACTTCGCCAAGACGGCAGGCTGTGAATGGAACTTTAAACTATAAAACATTCGACCTAATAGTGTATATTTTAAGGGAAAAAAATCCGCAAAAAATCCGAATTAATTAATAATTACTTTTATAATTTTCTTCGTAGTCAGTGAAGCAGATATACTAATTATAAGCATCAACTTAAAAATCAATTTTTAAGTAACGTAAGTATTGTTACTACAGAAAAAGAATTGCTGATTTATTTTTTTCATTCATCAGGATTTTTTAAATCGAAATTAATGGGAAAAAGTTAACGATTGTTTAAAGAATGTCTTCCTATTAATCATCCAAGCTACATACTTTAGAAGAACTTAAAAGTTATATTAGTAAATTCGCACGAAATCTAGTAAAAAAAATTAAATGTTTTAAAGTGTTTTAACCTTTGGCTCCATTCATTAGTACAAATTTTTTAACAGAGAGATGAAAGAAAAAATAAAAAGAAAGGTCTTTCTTCAGACACAAAAGTATTTATGAGCAGTTAAACTATGAAAACAACAAGGCTATTAAGCCCACGATCACATTTCTTATCGGATACGCTATTTTGGTCCATAGCCAAAATTTCTCCTTCTCCACGCCGAAAGTACCCCTAAATAGTTACAAAATTTTAAAGAGGATCCTCCTTAAACGAGTCGAATTAGCCAAATCAAGCCAGCAACTTTTTAAAATCCTATAAATAAAATCCTTAACGAGAATATAAGTACTAACCTAATCGTGGAAATAGTAGTAAGATTAGCCACCGAACTTTTATCTTCTTCAACGTTTTATTAATCGCAAAAGTTCTACGAAAAGGATCACTCCCACCGCTTAAAATCCGTAACTTTCTATTGTAAACAGCTCTAAGTTGAAGAAAAACCCCGTTAAAAGGCCTCCCTTCAAGGTTAATAAAGAAAAAAAAAAAAAGAAAAAAAGAGGAGAGAGGAGAGAGAGAATATATATTTATATATATACATAATATATATATATATAATATACATATATATATGTATATATATATATATATATATATATATAAACTGCGATGACTTACCTTGATGCAAAGTAATCTTGAAAAGGGCATTCACATTCTCGAAAATCCAAACAGTTTAACCTCACACAAGTCCTTTTATTTCTTTAAAGTAATTCCATTTTCTAAGTTGCAACTAGTGTTCTAGATTTATTTATTTGTTTTCTTTTTTGAATTACTTAAAATATATTTTATGTATTTTTATTTGAATTTTGTTCGGCAGCCACTCAAAATTCGGAATTCCTACCGAGTTCAATCACGTCAGACGGGCTTTGGAAAGGTTGTTTCGACGCGATAGGTTTCGGCATCTTCTCCAAACTGGTTTCTTGGACGTGTGTGTAGGGAGACGACCTTTTAACACACACGTTCCGCTCATCTGATACTCGTCTCCCATTGGTCAGTGCTTGGCCTTAAATTGTTACTAACGCCATCTATTGTGAGAACGGTGTACCACGGAATGCCAATACCCGGATGTGTTCGTTCTCTCTTCATCACTTTACTTGTCTATGAGCTAAAATAACATAAATGAACTTACCCTGATGCATTAACGATTTCTTCTTTTTTTTTTTTAATTTTAATCCTTACGTTCCTTCTCCCCATTTGTATGAATGTTAACGTGTCACGCTCGTTTTAATAGTTAATTAATGGAACAATGCCTAAATTTAATTCTCGCTTTTGTTAAATGGATTAATTATTTTTAAAGTTTTAACGATTATAAAACTAAATTAAGTAAAGTTTAATACTTAAATGCTTACCTGTAGTTTCTATTTTCGCCTTCTTCGGTATTTTCCTGAGGAGTTTTTTTAATAAGAAAATGCTTAATGATGTAAAAATAAATAAAATAAAAGGAAAAATATCTTTCTAAATTTATAATATTTAAAAATATAGCTAAATATTTAAATAAACAACATTATTTCTGATCTGTAAGACCTAATTGCAGCATCCATAAATCCAGTATAATAAGACCTGTTAATTGATAAAGTACTAGTAGACAAGATAAGTTTAAATTAAGTTAAGGACACAAAGGCATATTAATTAAATTATACGTAAATATCTTCGATTTTTAAGCTTCTACCTTTGAAAAAAATTACGTCTAAATTTGGTATAGAAGAAATATGGGGAAAAAATTAAAATAATGAGAAAAATATGATCAAAATTATCAAAATAGACTGTAAATACGATTAAGAATTCTTCTTATAGAAGGAAAAAAACAAAATAAAATTTCTTATTACATATAAACTACAAGAAAAACAAAGGTACAAACTACAAGACAAACAAGAAATAAGACAAAAGATTCTCATCAGGAGATAGAAAACACTAAAATACTGTATTTAAATGTAATTTGAATTAAACCAGTTTATCTCGAATACCGTCGACTATTTTATTTTCAATTTTCTAAAAAAAATCAAAAAATAAAATAAAATAAAACAAGAAAGGTACTATGATATAATCAATATTTACGTCCTGTTCCCTTCCCATTGGGATGCTTACATAGCTGAGGGAATCGAATCAAACGGTTTACAATAATCAAATATTTATCAGGATTCATTTTTTTTTCTTTACTCAAAAATAAATTTAATTTAAATTTTTTCCAGAAAAATAAATAGTAATAATAAGAAACAAAAACAATTTTGCAGAATTGTCTGATTTTTGGCTCGGACAGTCGATGAAAGGTGTTATAAACTTGTATATAAAAAAAAACTGCATTGTTTCCCTACATATAAAGGGAATTTTTCGAAAATATTCCCTAAAATTTTCATTTTAATTCACTTAAAATAAGATAAAATCCCTGTAATATATAACGAAGAGAATTAAAAGAATTCTTCGTAAGTGAATGCACGTTTGAACTTCATCTTTGAAAAAACCCTTCTCCATTTTTATTTTTCGAACAAATTTAAATTATTTTTTAAAAGAAAATATATGCAAATGGGTAAAAATTATAAATCAATAAAAAATTTTTTGGTTGAACTTAGAATAGGTTTACGCTACAGTTCATCTACACGCTTATCCCAATTATCATTAGTAAACAAGTTTTTGAAGGAGGAGGAGGGTTAATTTTAGAGTTATGTTGAGTGAAAACACCAAGTTTATCGAACCATCTAATATGTTAGGCAGCAGCCAACGACAGCAAAAGACAATAGAGAAGCGTAACAGTAATTAATTATGAGAGTAATTGTGTAGGAAGGTTTTTATAATTGCGGTCAATCTGTTGACAGCTGTTGAGTTAGAAACTTGTTGGACTGTTGAACATCACTTAATTGAAGAACAAATGTTCTAAGTGTAATCAAGCAAACGTCTAAGGCTTCCTTTTTTTATTATTATTATTATCTTACTTTTATTTATTTATCCTTCAGAATTTTTTTTTACTTCGCTAGTTTTGCATGTTGTTTGTTTAACTGAGGAGCTTCTGGGGGTTTTCCCCCCTCCTTTTTTAAATTTAAATATGCCAAACTGAGATCATATTTCAAAAAACAATGTGATTGACCAAAATTTATTTCCAAATATAAAAAAGGGGGAGGAAGATAACCTGGTTAAAGCGATAGCAAACGTGAACCGATGCAAAATTTGCATAAGTATAGGTGAAATGGCCCGTAGAATTGATAAATTCTATGCCATAATCTTTAACTAAAGTTATCCATTTTCTTTTTAAAATAAAAATTTTTCCATATTTTAAAATTTATTTTTTCAATTTTACAGCTTAAAATTTAAATAAATAAATTTAATAATATAATTAAATGTTTGATTTTATACAAAAATTCCTATCAAAAATGATTGATTTCTTTTTGTTTTATTTAGGAAAAAAATGTAAATAAAATACGTTAATATTTCGTGATGTAATAATAAAATTAATTAAAATCTCATTGTTACGTAGAAATTGACGTATTTTAAATTTCTAATTATTACGTCACTTTAATATCGTATAATCGATTTATGATTTGACGGTTTAAATAAATTTGCGTTATGACGTAACAATTGTTATTTTAACAAAAGATAATTATTAATTTTTAAGCAAATTTATGATTTATAAATGAAATTCGATTTAATAAATTGTTTCGCATTCTTAAATAATAATAAAAAACTTATTATTAATAATAAAGGAGAAAATATAAATTAAATTAATTGCCTTATAATAAATTTTCAACATAAATTTTTCTTATAAATTAAATAAATAAAAAATAATAATAATAAAATAAATTACTTGATGACAGAATAATTGTTATTAGAACAACAAGATAAATAATAAATTTTTTTATTGGGGCAATTATTATGATTTAAAAGGGTTTTATTAATAAAATATAAGAATAAAATATATAAAAAAATGAAATTAGTTTATTGCTTTATAATAAATTTTACTATTTTTTCCCTTTTTTATTCGTAGTTTTGAAACAGCTTAAGTCAGCATTATCGAGAAAGATCTTTATATTCGCTCAATATAATATATTCAGCCGAAAATATAGGTCAATTCAATAAAAAAAAATTATAAAATGAATAAAAAAATTATGCTGATCATCATCATGTTCAATTGAAAATTTTATAGATCTTTAATGTCAAAATAATTTCAATTTTATTCCCATTTTTCCATTATCTGTACCCATTTTATATTAGAAAATAATCATAAAATATACATATCTATAATATTTTTTATTATTTTATATTCTACAATTTATATATTAATATATATTTAAAATAAATTTTAAATTAAATTTTACTATATTTTTTAATATTTTACTTTAAAATTTATATACTAAGTATAATATATTTAAGAGAGTAAAAAAGTAAGAATAAAACTTAAAAATATATTATTAATATTTAATATTAGCGATATAAATATAAAATAAAATATTAAAAATATTAATACCAAATTTTTTATTAATGGTGCGTTATAGCTTCATAGGGCCCAGGCGAATTTGAATTAGAAGGCCCCTTGTACTCGTAGATCCTAGGTAATTTCTCTTTTTGCCCGTAAGATAACTCAACGCTGACTTTTATTTTGGGTTTTTTGCTTATAAATGTTATTATTATTATTATTATTTTAATAATACAGTCAAACCTCAAATAGCTGCCATCTCCCAACAACGTCCATCTCTAAACAGTGGCCATTTTGTTTTTTTTTTAAACAAAAATGCATATAAAATAACCTCCAGAGAACGGCTATTTTTTACGTTCCTGTGAGGTTGTACTGTATACTATTTTATCCAATATTTTAATTACATATTTAAATATAATTTTTAATTATTACTTTAAAATTTATAAGGAAAATAAAAACTAAAAAATTTTTAAAAATTTAATGAATTTTTTAAAATAATTTTAACAAAAATAATTAAACAAAATTATTAAAAAATTTTTTTAATAAATTAAAAAGTTCTTACATTAAAAATATTAATTAATTAAAATTTTTTTACTTACTTAAAAAAATTTAAAAATAATAACTTAATTAAAATTATTTATTTTTTACAATTTTTTAATATAAAAAACACGATCTTAAAAATACTTTTTTAATAGAAAAATCCCTAAATATAACTAAATATCCCTACACATGATCATAAAAATCCCTAAATATCTATTTTAAAACCAAACTTTTATATAATAAATGAATCTAATTTTAATTTTATGTTTAGAAATGGAATTATATGTGACATTATTATTATTTTCCATCACTTAATACAGTAAAAATTCGTTTACTCAAAATTTTCTTGTATGCTTTTTCAGCAAAAGAAACTCGCAACAAAGAGAAAAAAGTAAAAAAAAATGAAATAAAAAAGTTTTAATAAAAAAAAATAAGATTCCCGAAGAAAACATTGTTGAGGAAGTTGGCAACAAATTATCTTCCAAACCAAGGGAAGGGAAAAAAAATTAATATAAAATTTCCGAAGTTTTTTAATATACTTTCCTTTGACCAGACTTATAAATTGAAATTTCGAAATTATTTTAATCTGGAAATATATTTTGGAAGAAGAAAAAAATCAGGGGGAGGGAGAAAAAGAAGAAGAAGAAGAAGAAGAAGATCAAGAAGAGTAAGATTTGCAGTTTTAACATCTATTCATCCCTTTGTTAATCAAGAATATGCTTGCAATTTAAGTCAGAGAATTCAATTAAATTCGTCGTTGTGGGGACTAAAATCTTTACAGATAATAAATAAATTAATTAAACTAGAAATTAAATCAATCTAATTAAATTAATTCTAAAGATAATCACATAAAAATATATATATATATTTTTTGTGTAGAATAAGAAGACATCATGGCAACCGGCTTCGTTGTCGAATTTATTATTATTATTATTTAATATTTTTATGGACGTACGAGGCATTATAAAAAAATTGGTGTCTTTAAAAATACAATCTGTAAACGTGTTATAAATATGTAAAATTTATTACTTCATTTTATATACATTATTTTTAATCTTCTTCTTTAAAGTGCCAATTTCTTTTTACTTGTTTCTTTTTTTTAAAGCTTTCTTTTATATACTGTTGCCTACTAAAATAAGATGTAGAGAAACTTAAAGACCTTAAAACTACTTACCTGTACGATCAACATCAGACATGTCAGCAGTAGTTTGATGTATTACTGTAGGGCTAACACTTGGCAACGTATAAATTCTTCAGGATACGTTCATGTCGTTGTGGCAATTTATCATTCTTCATCATTAGTTCTGCGGCCCTCAGGATAGTGTGAATTACCACAATAACATGTGAACGTTTTCTCGATTGAAACGATTTTGTTTCAATTTATAAGTCTTTGTAATTGTTGGGGATTCTCTTCTTTTATCCCCATTGTCGAGTCTTAACTGTTAATTCAAATTTAATAAGGATTAACCCCAATTTGTTTCGTATTGTGTTGAATGTAACCAATTCCCTATCGCCTCTAGCTTCGGATTTTTAGGCTATTTTACAATTATTTACGATTTTTTTTTGTAGAAATCATAAATAATTTTGACTACAGTGGCTAAATAGAAGTTGTACAATTGCGTAATTGTATAACTTAACAGCTATTTAACACTTGTATTTGGCGTAACAATTAAAATTACAACTACATAACCACGTAAACGTAACTACAATGTACTATCTGTACGTAATATTTATAAGTTCGCTACATAATTGCAACGTAACAATTATGCAACACCCATATAACACTTAGCAAAACAATTACGCAACGCCTACACAACACCTACAAAACATCTAGGTAACACCTGAAACGTTGTGTAAGAGTTAAACAACTATAATAAGAATTTATTCTTCACTTGTCACTTCTGAAAACATTGAAAGATTTATTTGTTTTCATAAGTTAGCGTGAGTCGTGGAAGGTTGTCAATATGTTAAACTATGATTTATCAATAGACTTAAAATACATAGAATTTTATATAAATTCCATACAATATTATGAATTTATTTGTTCACATAACTTAGAATTATACCTAATATTTCTCATTAAATGTCTACGTTAAGCTCTAATTTATCAACATCAACTGCTTCTAAGAATTTGAAGGATTTAGTAAATTAGATCTTCCTCTATTTATCTTCCAACAAGAAAATATAAACAGGAAATTTTTCAATTTAATAATTAAAAAATTTATTTAAATAAGGCTAAAAACATATCTAAACTATCTAAGTTTAGGGCATATTACCAACAAAAACATTCTCTTCTCTTTGTAAATAGGGAAATTTAGGGAAGGATATTTGTAAGTTAATACGCTGTAAACTCGAATTAACCGCAGTATGGCAAGTTCTTTTATATAAACAATAATACAAGTTTGTAAACTAGAGTTAACTCGAGTTTAGGCCATCTTACCTCACCCTTCCAGACTCGCGTGTTCCAAAAGACTTTTTCAAAATAAAAAATCAATATTAAAATAATGTATTAGTTTAATAAAAAAAAAAATATATATTTGTAATAAAGTACAGTCCCTGGGAATTTATTTCTTAAAGATAATATCGTCTAAATATGTTTCGTTATTTCGCTGGCACACTTCTACATAGGAGGCAAAATTTCTGAGAACTGCTCGGCACGTGTTTTCCATGATCGCTGCCATTTCTTCTCGGATATTTTGCTTTATTTGATCCAGAGAGGTAGGATTATTGCTGTATACCTTTGATTTAAGGCAGCCCCACAAGAAAAAATCCATTGGTGTCAAATTGGGGTTACGTAGAGGCCAGTTTATGTCACCTCATCTGGATATCGATCAACCATTTGGTTCGCGAAGTTAAGCAGCACTATCAGTTGGCTTTAATTCTTGAACCAACTGTATCTTGTAGGGGTGGAGACACAAGTCTTTACGCGTTATGCGATGTAGGGAACTTTTAGGAAGATTTAAGACGCCCTTTTGCAAACAGAGAGAGCAGGAATTGCTCTAACTGACTAGCGCACGCTCTACACATTTTCCTCACTTGTTGATGACCTCGGTCGCCCCATCCGAGGTTTCCTCATCGTCGAACCAGTCTCTTCAAACTTCTGTACCCATGTTTTCATGAGTTGAGTACTCTGTACTTCATTTATGTGACGCAAGCGATGAAGATTACAAAATTTTCGCCGCGCTATAATGGCAAAATTATTGTTTTTGTAAAACTCGCGCATGCAGCACTCCTGTGAAACGCTCCATAGTGACTAAATTTCCAAGAATGAGGCTAGGATCGGTATAAGTCCCACGCCTGTACCGTCGGATGAGTTCGCACAGTGGGTAAAACAAATTGAGAAAGACATTTGGGACACCGTGTATAAAGGAAAAACAATGGTAAGTATACAAAAAAAGTTCCATTTATTTGTATAAATATTTTCAAAGCATTCAAGATTCACCAAACACGAATATTGAAAGGTGAAAGAAATTTACTCGTATCAAAATATTTATCTTCCAACGACAATTTTATATATATTTCTTGTATCTTTAGTGAAAGATCTTTCAAGTTTTGTATAAACTAAAGAAGAAAGTTGGGGAAATTTTTTTTTATAATATAATATTTTTTTTCCTCTTTCTTTCGTATGAAAATCCGATTTGACTAAACTATATATCAGGCATAGGCATACAATCCATAAACAAAGAAAAATAAATATTCGTTGTAAAGCAACTATCAGTCAAAAAATACATTTGTTTACAATAAAGAATATCGAATGAAAACACTTTTTTAGAAAAAAATATTCTATATAAACGAAAAAATATTTTTTTATGTTTCTAAATAACAAATTGTTTACAGTTTTCTTTTTGTTTCTTGTTGACAGAGGATTTTGTTTGGGTTTGGTAGTTTTTTTTTCTTTTTACCTTTCTCTCCCTTAAAAAATCGTATTCAACAAGCTTTTCTGACATTTTATTATATTCTTGAATAAATATAAAATGTTTACAAAATTAGTTTCAAATAAAATGCTTAATATAAAATACTTTATTGACTGAAAGAAGATGTTTGGAGTAGAAAATAAAATTAAAAGAAAAAGAGGGATTTTTTTTCCTTAATAAATATTTCTTTTTGTTGTGGGATTATATTAAAAATTATTTCTGGGCGATTTATTAAATTTATCTTCGTTTGAAGAGCGAGAAAATCGGAATAAGTTAGGCGATAAATTAAATTTTCTGTCGCCAATGCTTGATTGCGATTTCAAGCAAGCGATGCGATCGTATCGCATCGCTCGTAGATACGTGGCGATAAGATCGTATCGCGTCGCACGATCGCTTTGCTTATAGGTTTTAGAAGAAAAAATCTATAAGCGATTGTGCGAGGATATGTGTATCT
Organism: Centruroides vittatus; assembly: GCF_030686945.1. NCBI lineage: Eukaryota > Metazoa > Arthropoda > Arachnida > Scorpiones > Buthidae > Centruroides > Centruroides vittatus. The sequence continues at coordinate 3,733,762 of NW_027122113.1, forward strand.
ACGTGCTCTACATGCATACAATCGCATCGCTTGTAGATGCGATTGTATGTAAAACACGTAAATATCATTCATTCTAATCGTTTAAAAATCAATGATTTCTTTTTAAATTAAGAAAATTTCACTACAGAATCGCTTCTTTCATCAAGCACTTTCCATTTACGAATATTGATTACCTACAGACAAACACACGCGCCCTTTCAAAAGAGAGAAAAAGTTAAGAATTAGTTAAAATCTTCTACCAATTTCTCGAATTTAAAAAACATTTTCTTTTGATATTAATTATTATAAAATAAAATAAATTAGGAAAGAAATAAAGAAAAGAAGAAGAAAATTGAATATGAATATTCAAATATTTAATGAAGTATAATTTGAATGAAGAAAGGAAATCGAAATCACATGTATTTGGATGAAGATAACTCGAAGGCCAGATGAGGTAGATGATTACAGAAAAAAAGGGAAGAGGGAAGAAGATAAGATTATGAGATTGAATATTTTATAGGAATAGAAAAATCAGAAAGAAGAATAGATGCATGAAACTAAGCTTAAAACTGTAGAAAAGATCTTGTAAAATTCCATCATTTTCTTGCTTAATATAGTAAAAGTTTTAAATCGAGTTTGTTACTCTTGCGGAAATTTTCGATCCTCGCTGTAAATTTATACTTTACTTTCATTAAATTGTAAGATTTACGACCGTGTACTACTTAAAAGTACACAGTAATAAAATTTAGCAGTTGATAATGATGTAATTGCATTTAAATTTAATCTTTTAACTCTTAATTAACTCCGAGTATTTTATAACAAATATTCCAACATTTTTACTCTTCTATTTCTTTATTTTTTATCTAATTTATTTTAAAAATCTCGCTTAATTTTCTTCTTAAAATAAGTGATGAAAATGTTTAAAAAAAATTAGCCAATAATTTATCTACAGTACAGTATTTTATTGACTCAATGATAATATCTTAAACTTGACTATAGAAGAATACAAAAATAGTTAGTAAATTACTGTATAAAATATAATTCAATAAATTATTTTAAAGTAAATCTACAAAATTTTTTTAAAGAATTAAAGAATTAAATTTAAAGAAAATCCTGTAAAGAAGAGGATAATCTTTATCCAGTTTGAGAAGAGAGAGAGGGGGATCTAGCTTTATTTTCTTCTCAATTTCTCCAAAGAAATTGGAAGAGTTATGGTTAATATTTTGTCAGATTAAGCGTGTTCCAGTTAAGTTTAAGTATATATATATAGTTTGCTTAGTTATACGTGAGGGAAAAGTTAATGGTCTCACAGAATAGATTTGTGAAGTTAGACAGTAAACATCGTAGTTTAAAGGAAGATAAGAACAAGATGTACAGTACGTCAAGCTACTTCTTAGTTTGATAAAATGTACAGGTTGTATAATAGCACACTTAAAACTCACAGTTTATTTAAAATAAGTAGAGTCGCTTATTTAGTAAGATAATTAACGTCTGATCTTAGAAGATGCGGTTGAAGATGCTTAGAAGATACGATAAAGTCTGCAAGATGGATGCTTGATTTGTTGCTTCCTTCTTAAACATATTAGTTTACATTATATGCCTCATAATTAATTTGTAGTTATACGAAAAATTAATTTAAAATTCCGATAGGGAACGAAGTAAATTCTAGATTTAATCACTAGAAACGATTAAACAAAGCTAATTAGAGTTAGCATCCCCATTAAACATTATATAAATTTTATAAATTTTTAAGAAATAGTTTCAATTCTTTTATAAAAATTATTAAAGAAAAATTAAATTAAACAATAATTAATCAAATACAATAAAAAATATATGCTTTCCACCTGAGATTTGTGTCTTGCCCCTGTACATCGTCCTTTTCCTGTTAAATAGACGACCGGCTCAACTCTGCTAACTCTTTTCAGAAAATAATTTTTAAATTAAAATAGCATATTTTTTGGAGGAAATCGGAAGTTAATATATGGTTAATCATGGTCTTATGTCCCTATATTTTTCATATCGGGTCTCGATTTCATTTTCTCTAATTCCCTTTTCCAGATTAAGGAAGGACAGACAGATAGACAGGTAGACGGACTAACAACAGTGAGAATTTATAAGTCTGTAATTTTTAATATTTTCAAATTGAATCCCAATTAATTATAAAATTAAAGTTAGAATTTCTGAAAATCGAGTTTTACGTGGAAACGATAGCTTAAATACTAGGAAATGTAAGCACTTTTCGTATATTAATTATAATTAATCACTAATTAACAGCTTAATTTTGAATATTAATTATAATTGATATTTTATTGCATTTATTAAAACTTATAAAATTATTATAAATTTTGCTACATTCGAGTTGAATAATTTAAATAACACAATTTTATCTTGAATAAAATCAAGAAAATAACTCATAATAAATATATAAATTTGTGTTTACGTTGAGAAAATATAAAAATTAACTTAGTTAGTTAATTTTACAATATTTATCTGTAAATTTAATTATTTTAACAGCATTTAAAAGTGTAGCTTTAAATCAATATTAGATCACTGAATATCGAACTAGAAGAACTTTAAACTTTATAAATAAACTATTTTATAATATTTTAAAATTAAATTAAAGGGGTAAAAATGTGTTTAAACGTAAAAAATTTACTAAAAAATTGTATGATGCTATTTTTTAACTTATAAAATTAATAATGTTGAGTAATAAATTATTATTATTATTATTTTTAATTTTTAAGAATTCTAAAAAGTTTTTAAAGAATTTTTAACTTTTTATTAAAAATTTATTATAATTTCTATCGATTTGTACCTTAAAAAATCTTTAAAAGTTACTTTTAAAGCTTTAAAAATAACTGATTATCGTATATAATTGATGAGTTAAAAAACAAGATTTTAACCTTTTAAAAAATATTTCTTGTTTCAATTTTATCTTAAAAAACTTAATTTTTATAACTAAACAATTTTATAAGTTTTTAAAATGAAATTGAATCAAATAATATATATATATTTTAACGTATTCAAAGTTTAAAAATGCATTAAAAAGTATAAAATATTACTTTTAACTCATCAATTATATTCGATAATCAATTATTTTTAAAGGTTTTAAAATAATTTTTGTTTTAAATCGATAAAATTATTAATTTTTAAAATAAATTTTTAAGTCTTTAATCCTTAAATACATTTCACCTTTAAGTTTTATCCTTAAATCCTAAAAAATTATTTTAAAATCCTTAAAAATTAAAAAATTAAAAATTTATTATTTACGAGTTAAAAACATCATGGTATAATTTTTAAGTGAATTTTAAAATTTTTAAAACATTAAAAAAACTCATTTTTTTTTCTTCAATTTTATCTTAAAAACTTACGAAATTTTCCATAGCAATAAATGGCAAACACATTATTTATCTCTATTACAGGAAATAAAAGTTTTGAAGTTGGAAAGGGAGACGTTTAATTCTTTTTTCCCCCTTTACTTTCGAAGAAATTTGTGAAAGTCGGCATTTTTTTGCTAACACACGCATATATATATACATATACACGTGTGTATATAATCAAGATAGTTAAAGCTCGATCAGCATTTTATCAAGTCCTTTTATAACCCGAGGAAGGAGGTGACAAGATGCATTTTAAGTCGTCACGTGCTAACGAAAATACCCCATGTTAATTTTCGACTGTAAGGTTGGGGCCGACTACTTCTTCTAAACTACTCAACGTGACGTTTGTCCAAATTACTTTAGGGACTTTTTTTTATTTACTTAGAGACTTGCGGTCTCTATCGAACAGTTTTGTGAGAAATTGGTAGGGAGGGAGAACACCTAACTCTTCTGTGTCTTAGATAAATGATCTACTTGTTGAGATCCTTCTTCATTTTGTCAACGCCAAGATTCATTTAAAAAGTTCTAATTAATTAAAAAAATACTTAATTTTTTTTGATACAAAAAATTAAGTTTAGGAAAAAAATAAAAAATAAATTGCAATCTCTTCGTTTCCTGGAGCTTATTTCTCATTATTTTCGGGTTTAACGTCTATAAATAACCCGTGTTTAACTACTTAAAGTGACAAGACACGTACGAGTCGCGTTATCTAAATGTCACCACTTCTAAAATTAGAAAAGAACAGTGAATTAATCTCACTCGAATTAAATTAATTGTTGATGGATTTAAATAGCCCAGATGATATTTTACCAAAGATAATTACTAGTTTACCAGAAGTTAGTTTGACTAAATTTAATTATTTTACTGATTAAAAGATTCGTTTTTTTAAAGCGAAATTCTCTTAATTTCCTCTGTTCTTTTTAGACTTAAGTGTTTCATTTTTTATGTAAAATTAAATTTGAATTTTTTTCTCCTTTTTTTTAAAAAAAAATCTTGTTTACTTTACATAAATATAATTTAATTTATGTTTGTACTTTTATCTTAAAATTGTTTTAAATATAATTACGCGAATTGAAAGCACTTTTCTCGTGATTTCTAGAGAAATATTGTGATGTTTCGCTCCCTTTTCTTCATAAATAAATGGTATATTACCTTTGGTTTAGTAAATCAAAATAAATCTTCCTCATTGGAGTCTCGCTTTCACGTGATCGTTGCTCCAAATTTAATTTCCTACAAGAATCTAGTCAGCAATGCACTTTGCGATTCTCTTCCCTTCTACAAATGGTTCTCATATTTTCCGAATCGCAAGGTATCATCAGGGTTTAACATTAATGGAAACATTCTTCCGACTACAGATTGATCCTAACTTTGGTATGCGGTATGTTGGCATGTTTATACTTTCTCTCCCTTAAATCCAGCATAAATACAATGTAACCAATGACTAGAATAAAATGTTAACTGGTTTTCAATGAGAAGAAATAGAGGAAAATGGTTATTTGAATGTTATATATATCTACTCTTTAGTCTAAGGTGATTTTGACGCATCTCTACGCGCGCGACTCAATTGATGAAGATTACCAGGTTAAGGCTGAAAATCTTTTATCTAATTAACACTTAAGGAGCTTCACATTTAACTTAACTCTCCTTCCCTTAATTTTGACCCATTAAAGAGCTCGTAAATCAAAACTTTTGGGCTCAAATTGTTAATATATACCTCAATACACTCGTCTAAATATCATTATATAAAAATGTATAAGGATTATGCCATTTTAAACAACTTATTCTGTTTAATAACAGCTTATAATCGTAGAAAAACATTAAATATATTGTACAAAAGTAGCAAAATTTATCATAGAATTAGTTTCTATAAATTGTTTCCTAAGATCAATATTTAAGATGAATTAAAGCAGTTTGATCCCCGATCAATCCCAATACACTACTGTAAAGTGTGAGTGTGACATTATATTTCATCCTAAGCAATATTAATAAAACTTTTCAACAGTTGGTATCACTGGAAAGTCATCAAATTGCGTGAGAGTACCCGTCACGTTCTTCATGATGCTCCATTATTCCTACAGGCATCGTGGTATCGTGGTATAGTTATTAATTTGCTACAGTACACCCTAATTAGGGGTAGTATGGAAAGACTAACAGGGGGTTGGACGACCAACCTGCGTCGCATCCATCACCATTAGCTAGGATTGTAGCTTGGCTGTTAAGCACGACTAACACACCCGCCACAAGATCTGGCCAATAATAATAGGTTAGTGCCAGATCTCAACAAATATTCTATTATCCCGGTCCAGGTTACAAAATGGCTGAAAAGACCTTTAAGGAAGGACCTTCAGGTGTGGAGAGAATACCGAGAAAAGGCGGTGCAAGCCTATAAAAAAATAAAAATGAAAAAAAGGAAACAAATTCCGCTTGGCTAATGGTAATTATCCAGGTTGGGATGATTATCTTATTATCTACGTAATAGATTTCGATAAATGGGTTTAGAATGAAAGAAACGTCCAAGAAAGTTTGCTCATTAAAAAAAAATGGAGATTATTATGTGATTCGTAAACTAAATCCTCTTAAATTACACTTTTCCTCTCTCTCTTTTCAGGTTTATTATTTAAGCTAAAATTTCTCTTCTTATTTTTTAATTTATCCTTGCTCGTTTTTTTAACTTGAATGTATCAATTTCTTTGACGAAAAACCATAATTAGGACATGAAACCGAGTGGAATTTATGAATTAAAATTCGGCACACTACGCTCATCACGTGACTAGTTAATTAGCATCACCTCTCACAATTAAACAGTAACGCTACTCCTCTTACTATTAAAATCATTACGCTCTCGACAAACCATGAAAATTTCTATATAAATAAGCCTTCATAAATTTAATTACACGTCATTAAATTTTCCTAAAACTTAGGCGTTTAGGAGTCAAATTTTCTACAGAATTAACTTAAATTCCTAAATTTTTGAATTGTCACTGCTTAATTTTGATTTGTTAATGTCAAAAATACTCGTTCATAAACTCTATTATTGTATTTAGCAAATCTCTGCTCTCAAAATTTAGGGATTTTCTTCTGAAAGTTCCTTATTTTTCTTATAATTTACCATAAATCAATGTAAATAATTATAGTTTATGGTAATATATGATTAATTTATAACACTTGAGCATAAATTTATAATTGCAACATTGTTTGCTATAGTAAACTTACAGTCATTTATGGTAAATCCTGACAAATTATGGTTAAACCATGAGATTAAATTATCGTAATCTGTGTTAAAGTTATGGTAAAACTACGAATAATTTGTGTTAAACTACATTTCTGAGCCATACATACGACTACATTTTTTGTTGAAACGATTCGTCGGTAAGTCTGTCAATCCAAAAAAAGAAGAAGAAGAAAAAAAACACGATAAAAAATATATGGCCTTAGATTTGAATGATAAATATATGCCAATCATGTAGTAGTAGTATTATGTTCCTAATTGTGTGCTGGAGGGTTTTACTTTGGTTTTTCCAATTGCTTTTTTATCACTGGTAGGTAATTAAGGTCCATTAGCGTTCACATGAATTGGCATGATTCCTACAGCTAAGCATAACAATGCATAATTATCCATTTGGGAGACTATGTTTAACATTCCTGTTTGACTTGAGACATTCACTTTGAATATTCATTACCACAACTTTCGAGATTTATTCTAAATATCAAACTATATGAATTATTTATTAAATCGACCCAATATAATTCTTGATAAATTTGGAAAAATTTACATTATGATATAATTTGCATTGACATCGTTATCTTCTGTTAATTGCATGATGTCAATGAAGAATATTTATTTTTATTCCTGTTTTTTCCCTTTCTAATGTTGTATTTTACGAGTTAAATTTTTAAATTTCTCATTTTTTTTATGATTTATTAAAGAACCGCACTTAAATTTTTATTTATTTTTATTTTTATTTTTTTTTATTCTTTTGAGTAGGAAATGTTTACTTCTCTCTCTCTCTTTTTCTCCCTTCACTTAATGTTTTCTCTCGATTTTGACCATTTTCTTCCTTAAAAACTCTATTTATATATATAGAACTTTTTTAAACAGTGCAAATGTCTAACATTACTGGGTAATTCAGCGTTATCTAAGCTATTACCCAAGGATAAAACTTTTTTTATGTGTATTTATTGACTTTTATAACTCTATTCTTAATATTTTTCTCCAATAAACGGTTTCTTTATACCAAAATATACTCTTAAAAAACTAAATAATTTAATCAGATTTTTAATTTAAAATGTTTTAAAAAATTTATATTTTAATTTTTAATTAAATTTACATAATTAAAAAGTCATATTTTCATATATGCCAGCTTTACTCAAAAAATTTAATATATAAGGTTTAGTTCTACGACTGATGAAGAATATCAATAAAATTAGAATTTTAATTAATTATTGCCTGAAATTTTTCAAATTATTTCATTAAAAAAGAATTAACTAATTTATGACATTAGAAAGTTAATTTAAGAAACTATCACGTGGTTAATTAAATCAAAATGCGACACTTTTTTTTTATTAACTCGTCATAAAGAATTTAGTCAATAAATTCTGTGTTAAATTTAAATTATCCAATCGGATCACAGGAAAAAAATTAATCAAATAAATAAGCCAATAACGTAACGATTTACTTTTTTCAAATGACACGTGATTCCAAACGTCATAAGAATAATTGACTAATAACGTATAAGTTCATTTTTAAATTATCCAATTATATTAGATAAATTTATTTTAAATAAATAAATCAGCCAATCAGAAACAATAAACTATTTAAATTTTTAAATAAAAAGTATTATTTCGTATAAAATCGTCATATTAAAAAAACTATCCAATAAACATCGAATAAATTTTAAACGATCGAATCACATCGAGGCAATTAAATAAATAAATAAATAAATCATCCAATAAACTGATTTTAAAAAATTTTCAAAAGCGCGAATGTCGTGTCAATTTAAAAGTGACGATTTTCGAATTCGACCAATAAAAGAGCGCCGATTGTGACGTACACGTTAAATTATCCAATGAGAGAGTAGAATGAAGGAATTTTAAACTGGCGTAATAAAATTGATGAATTCAAAGCGAGATAATTACAAAATATCTTTTTATTATACAACGAAATATAGGTTTAATGTGATTTAATAATAAAAGCCGTTATTTTGTAACGTATCCAGAAATTATTGGCAAACAAAAGAATATAAAAAAGAAAAATAATAAAAAAAAGAGGGAAGAATATAGCAAACAAGTGAAAGGGTTTCGTGACACAAACAGTTTCCAAATCTAATTATCTCAACGTAATTTACTTTTTTTTATATTCTTCATCTTTCTTTTGATCAAATCTGAAGTTTTCTCGGAGAATTTTAATGAAGGATAAGTAAATTTATTTTATTTCGAAGAATGTAAATTGCATTCGAAATATTTGGCATATGTTTCATTTCTAATGAATGATTGACGCAGAAAAAATAAAATAAAGTAATATATATATATAAATTCAAACGAATCTTATAAGATATTAAGCAAATAAAACTGATTTGACAAACATATAAATCATATTTATTATATTCTTTTTTTATTTATCAACTGATTTTTTTTATCTCCCTTCTTCTATTGGATGAAGGATGATCATTGCCTGAAGAAGAATAAGATAATTTTCTTAGAAAAATGTGGTAAATATTTACTGTAAACAATCGTTATTGAAGAAAGACCTAGCACAAGAATAAATATTCATTTAACAGTTAAAAAATTTTGTAGTAAACAAGATTATGAAAGTTTTCTGAGAAATTTCGATTTATTTCATTTTTAATGAGCTGTTTTTAATATTTTATTTATTTATTTTCTTTGTAAATTTTGAGTGTAACGTATTAAAACGAATTTTCCTTTCGTTAAATCTAAGAAATTTATTATTTTTATTGTAATGAACTTCTTGTTATGAAGCTCTGAATAAAATGTTAAAGGTTATTAATCGCTATTAAAATTGAAATTAATATACGAAATAGTAAATACATTTTAAATAATGTAAATAAATACAAACATTTTAATTTATTTTTTATTAAATATTAATAAAGCATTAAGAATTCCCCGATAATTTTTCATTTAAATATCTCTAACGCTTGTCGCGTATGCTTAGGAGCTACGCATACTAAGAAGCCTTCGATTTTCTCCTATAAATACTCATCCTTTGCATAAAAACTATACTAAATTTAATAAATTTGATATTTACAATCGGTATTTTTATCAGTTTACTGAGATATGAGCATGTTACAATGCGATACAATGCCTACAATATTGAAATAAGCAATAATTAAAACACGCTCAAGGTACGAAGCGATGCGTCGCGTCGTCGCATCGCTTCGCGTCTTATATTTGTTTTAATTAGACTGAAAATAATAATAATAATTAAACGTATTTAATCGTAACTTTTAAAAAATTTATTATTAAATATATTTAACAATTTTTTTATTTTACTTGGAGAGAATTTAAATAATAATTCTCCAATTTGTTATTCAGTTTTTTTCCCTCCCTTTCTTTTTAAATAAATAATAACTAAGCTTATATCTAAGAATTCTCTACTTTCAGCGTTAAAGATTATTTTTGTTTCAGTTCATTATAAGCGAAAAAAAGCATCTTCTCATTATTTTTTGAATCGAAGAAGATAAAAAAAGAAGAAGAAGAAGAGGAAGAAGAAAAATAAATCTGGGGGAAAAAAATCATGCAACAAATATGATTAGTCAAAAATGATCTTTTCTCTTCATAATTGTCACACAAGAATTTTTACTCTTGATAAAAACTATTTTTATAATTGCTGCTCCACACTTCAATTCCTATTCACTACCGTTTCTTCTAGTTAATGCGTAACAATTAAGCATCAGTTATTTCGTTGCTGCAGTAGTATGACTAATTTTTAACATAGAAAAATAGGTTTTAATAATAGTTCAAGAGCACATATCTATGACTCATCTTCATTATTATTATTATTATTATTATTATTTTGGATTTTAAGCTGAAATTTATCCGTATATATTACTGTAGTAAAACTCTCTACGTACTGCTGTAGTAATAAAAGCAATGCTTGTAAAATAATACTGAATTTTTTAAAAAATATATAACTTAATTACTATATTATTGTTACTTTAATAACATATATAAAATTAAAATTTATATAGTTACAGCTCTCACGTTCTTGGTTACACTTTTTTAAATATTGCAGTAACAAAATAAAAGCGTATATATTCGTATCTATTACTTTCTTTGTAACACCGTCCTTTAAAATTTAAATTATAATAATATCAATATTTTGTTATTGTAATAGCATATTCAATAAAAAGAATGAAGGAAATATTTTTTTTAAAATTAATTTTAATGGATATTGAAGGGCGAAAGTTACGATTTTATATATGTAATAATAACAACAGCATTATTACTGTTGAAACATATTACGTCTATAATATTTAATACAGACATACCTGCTGCTGCAATAACAGAATAATTTCTGTATATAGATTTCCTACAAAGAGAGAGTTTCTATAAGATATCGATTTTAATAACAGTACAGTCTCTATAAAGTGATTTTCGATCTTATTTTCCCCATTTCTTCTTGGATATATTAATAAAGTAACTTTAATATTGTTACTATAGTAGACTATAAAAATAAAAATTTCGGTTATATAACTGCAACTTTCACTTACTCGTTGCATATTTTAAAATTTAAATAAGATTATTAGCCATGTTTTGTTACTGTAGTTGCATATTCGACTGAGGAAACGGAGAAAACAGAAATAACTTCACAAATTATTCGTTTTTTCCCTAAATTTCAATGTATAAATATTTATTTTTCGTTGTTTTATCGCTGTAGCAGCTATTATAAACTGTAGAATCGATTTTATTAATAGTTAAAGCCATTTTTATAAAGGTCTAGTATGCATTTACTTCTATAAACGTCCAGCATTTACTATAGTAGCATACATTAATTAATATAATTACAACTCACATTTCGCTGCCCTTTTCCACATAATATCTTTAGCCATATAAACGATTATTTTTCTTATATTTAAAATATATAAAAATGTTTATTCGCCATTATTTTCTTATCCATAACAGTAAACATAACTATAAGATATCGACTTACTTGTAGTAACTTTTCAACTTATTTTTTTCCAGGATACGTTGTAAAGGGGAAGTATTCGTTTACTTCCTTAATTATTAATGTTATCCTATTGGGATTTTTGTAGTTGTGTTGATGATCCATGAAGAGTTGAAGAGAGAGATCCACAGGTAGAAAGAACAAATAACGTTACAGTTGAGACTCAACGGACCATCAATAAAAAAAGCTTCGCTCTGCACTATCTTCTCCGGAAATATCTGATGACAACTGATTTTTTTTCCCCTTCTCCTTCTTCCTTTCTTTCTCTTGTTTCTTCTTGCTTCCAGATAAGAAGCGAAAGAAAATAATTTCTTAATTTTCTTCTTTCTATTAATACGTGCTGCTTCTTTTCCCTTTCATAATTTAAAGTTTGTTAAAAGTTTTAAGGGAAACAACGGAAATCTTGTTAAGACGTTCTTTGAAACTTTCAAGTAAACAACTTTTCTTCTTTCTTCAGCAAAATGAGGTGTAGTTTCAGCAGTTAAAACAGACGTTTGTTTACATACTTTACAAACATTCTGTTTCCTGCAATTCGCATATTTATTTATTCAGCTGAGAAGTAATGGTACCTTTTACAGGAACTGAAATGCATAAAAGAGAATGATAACGTCTTACTTCTATCGAAAATACACAGTTTGAAAGCATAATTTCAGCTTAGTTTATAGGAAAAAATCACACAAATTTTAAAGCTAAAGATCGAGGCTGACAATGCCTTTATTTTCGTGGAAAATTTATAGTTTAAAAGCATAATTTCGGAGCATTTTTACGAAAGAAAATTACGCAGATTTTTTTAACATTAAAAATTAAGCTGTATAACGAATTATTTCTGTCGTGAATTGTCAATTTAGAAGCGTAATTTTAGCTTAAATCGCGAGAAAATTCTACAGATTTTAACGTTAAATATTGCACTCGACGATGAATTATTCCTAGTAAAAAATATATAATTTAAAAACGTAGTTTTTACTCATTTTATCGAAAAAAAATCTCATAAATTTTAACACTAAAAATCAAGACAGCCGAACTATTTCTAGCAAAAATACACAGCTTAAAAGTTCGATTTTAGCTTAATTATTTCTTTTAAAAAATCTACAAATATATAGAATGATTTTTTAAAGCTCGTGTTATATAAGTTTATATTATATATTACTGTAGAAAAATATTAGAATAAGAAAAGTAAGCAATGCATTTTGTAAAAGGATGACATGTTTGAAAATCGAATTTTGTTGAAGTAAAGCAGAACAACTGTATTTTTAACAGAATAAAACAAAACAAAGGCACACACACGCTTGTTAAAGTAAAACAAAATCAAATTTGTTAGAGTGGAAGTTGATGTAGTTGAAGCATAACATATATATATATACACACACACACATACATACATACATACAACACACAGAAACACACGCATATAATGTATATAAAGACAGGAAATCTAGGATTTTCTGATTTATTTTTTAACGAAATTATAAAAAAAAAGAAGAAGAAAATTCTAGAGATTATCAGCTCTTAGAAGTGACATTAGAGGAAAGTAGACAGTAGAAGAGCGAAAGGTGATGAGCCTAGCACCTAACGTGACGTATTTCTGACCGCTGATATCACGATCGACCACCTTTCTTGATTTATTCATAGCAAAGCGAGTAAATCGTGTTTGGTTCACTCCTTCTGTTTTATTTATTCGGTGGTTGTACGTGACTGAGTCTTCTGTTTGTCAAAATACTTCATAATCTACTGTCCTCTACCCCCTCTTCTAGCTTAGGAAAAAAAATCGACCATTTTTGATATTAAAAAATAAATTCGTGTAAAAATTTATACGTTTATAAGTAAATTTTTTAGTGTTCTAGTTGTTAATTTGTATGGTGCTACTGCACTTTGCACATTCGCACCGTAACACGGAATGACCGTGACACATGGCACCTGATTACACGCGTAACGTGTAATTTACGTACATCTGTTCGACTGTAATTACAATAACAGCTAGAGGCTGTTTAGAGGTGAATAGCACTAAGTCCAAAGACCCTCCTTTGATCCCTCTCACAATAAAGTTATTAAAATAATTACTTTTTCTGTTTGTCTGTTTGTTTATCAGCTCCTTTCTTCTCTAAACTCGCTAAAATCGCCAATAATAAAGATATATTACTTAAATAAATTTTTATATCTTAACCCAAATGATGTTCCTTTCCTGTTGTTTCGAGTGATACGTGTTTTATTTAATTATTTAAATTAATTAATTTCTATGGCCTTTTATTTAAAGGAGGAAACTTAATTAAATTTTTAAAAAATTATAAGAAATATTTTAAAATTTACTTTAGAATTTCTCTCTTTCTTTAAAACATTTAAATTAAATTTTAATAAATATAAAATGACAAATATTGAATAATTTTATATTTATTTTATATATTATTAAATTTGAAAAGATCTTTTGGGATATAAAAATTCAAATTTTAAAAATAAAATTTAATTTATTTATTTATCAAATCTATTAAATATATAAATACGTGGCTCATACAATTTTATATTTATTTAATTTTTAAAATTATTGGAGAAGTTCCGAAGAAAATTTTACATAAAAATTTTACCATTTCCTATAATTTAATATTTAATATATAATTTTATAAAATATTTATATATTTTATAATATATATTATAAAATTTTAATTATCTTGGCTAACATTCCGAACCATTCATTTTATTTTAATTTATTTCATTTTATAGCTATTAAATGTTTAAAAGCTGAATAACCGGATTCACCTTTCACATTATCGATCTAACATCAGCAAAAATCCGCATCCGCAACTTCACTACTGCAAAAATATTCATGTAGAAAAATATATATTCTACATCTCATGAATTTTAAGTTGGTCATCCCCTAAATTTGTGACATATTTCCTGTTTTTTTTTTTTTCTTTTCTTTTTGGTGAAGAAATTCCGCCCGATAAATTTGCGGATACCCGCATCTTCAACGCCATTTTTTTAAAAGTCTCTCAAGGATTTTTACTTATATATAAATCTCTAGAAGATAATTTCGAGCTATAAATAACCTACGACAGAGAAAAATAAGGCAACCGAGGCAGATTTGAAACAAAATTTAGCATCCCAAAGATAGAGAATGTATATCACCATTTGCAGCTTCCTCCGACTCCACACGGATGCTGAAGCAAATATCAGACGTGTGATATTTTTCTCGATAAAGAAAACTTTTCCTTCAACTTTACATATAAAATATTATCATTTAAATTTTTATATATTATATATATTTTAAATATTTCTTATTTTAAGCGCGTAAAATTTATAAATTTCAGCGGATTAAGCCACAGAAATTCGTGTAGAGTAACGAAAAAATCCAGCAACGAGTTGTTTAACTTTCTCGGCAACGTTTAAAACGGCGGATGCCGCCATCTGTTATATTTTATTTAAAAACTTTTTATACTTTAAATTATTATTTTAATTTAAGGGTAGGAATGGGTTTTATAAAAAAAATTGTAAGTGCTAATAACGAGTAAAATCGTCTCCCTTTATCTCCTAATCCCTTCTATCTTTAGCCACCAAAATTTAATGGCATCAATGCCTCTAATACACGAACTTCCCTGCAAAATTTCAGAAATTTTCGGCAAAAAGTATAGGAGTTATTAAGCTTCAAAGAGGGTGAAGAAAATCGAGTTCCTCCACACAATTACATACTAATATCCGTGCATACAAAAGAAAACCCTAATGTTTTTTGCATTTCCCGACGTTTCAGGGTCCTCGAGTCCAAAAATAGGTAAAATCTTGGAGGGAGTCATTTTTTGACCCATCGCCATACTGTCCCTTTGTTATATAGGCCCTGTAACAGAGCCGGGAAGTAGAAACTGATGATATATTTTGGGTGTAAGTTGGATAATATCGTGGGAAGTACTCGAACGAAATGATAACCCGATAGTATTACTGAAAAGACAAAAAAAAATTGAATTTTGTGGAAGGGGAGGGAGAGGAATTGAGGGAACGAGGGTCTACAAAAAGAATAGATATTTTTGAAAATGGTATCGACATTTTGGAAAATGGTTAGTCGCCGGGATACACTAAATCAGTCTATATTAGATAAGTATAAATTTCCACTTGTAGAGAATAGAGGGTGGACCGTCTCTACAAATGGACTGTCCACTTGGGACCGTAAATATCGCACTTGGACTCTCACTTCTGACACATCTGTTGATTGCACTTTTTGTCGATCTATTCTTCAATGATGCAACCTGATTCTCATGGGTGTAGCAAATATGGCCGAGCGATACATGCCCTTATCAATGATATCTACCAAAACTTTATGGCATCCAGTTGCCTGCTCACATTTCGGGTCAATAAATGGCTAAATGGGGAGAAGGTACACTTTTTCTTCTATTTTTTATGTTCTGTTCCTACTTTCACTGATTACATATATTTATTTTTTTAAAATTATATAAAATATTTATTGCTTAAATAATTAAATGTTCACTTTTCAAATTTAAAAAATCCGTTAAAATTTAATCAATTTCGGTAGAAAAATGTGTCAATTTTAATTTTTTAACCGTTAAAAAACTGAAATTGATTTAAAATTTTAAATTTTACTAATTAAATATTCGTCATTTTAATTGATTTAAATTAATTTCTAATTAAAATGTATTTTATGTTTGCATTTATAATCATGAATTTTTAAATATTATTATAATATTAAATTCATTTTAAATTTATTAATAATAATAATATAAAGTAAATCTGCAATAACAACAGATTTAAATAGCATTTTTTTTTAATGAAATTTTATAATTACACATTTAAATGACTTTAAACATTTAATTTAAAAATAAATATCGAAATAGCAATTAGTATGCAGTTACAAACACTTGAAATTTAATTTTTTTTTAAGTCTCGAAGAATATTTTCCTTTCATTGCATGATATTATACCATTAAACACAAATGTTCAGTTTGTTTACACAAGAAAAGGAAGGAATTTAGGAAGTAGAAGAAGAAATTTCTTCAATTTTTTTCTCTCAAAATAATTAATTTTTAAATAAAATCATATTGAACACTTAAAAATTATTATTTAATTATTAATTATTACGTGATAATATAGTAAACGGTATATAACACACTTCAAAGCAATAAAATTGTATAGAGAATCACGACAAACCTTTTAAGAATGTGCTTTTTCTTAAAGGTTTTATCATTAGATTTATGTAGATTAAGTACTTTAATTTTTATCAGAATATTTAATATACTTAAAATTAATGTAATTAAAATGATTATAAATTCACAATAATGTAAAATAATTAACGATTTCTGTCTAAAATTTGATTATAATTAAGTCTACTCCTGACAATTCTCAAAGATCCTCTTCATCTTGTTACTTCATCACTTAGTAAAAGAGAATCGATACTTTAACTTTCTTAATTAACTTTATAAATTAATTTATTTAAAATATTATTTAACATCATATCTAATTGTAAAATTAATATTTATTACGTATACAAATTATAATTATCTATAAATCCTACAACCAGCATCTTTACAGCCAAGAATTTCAATTAAGGAACGAGTTTTCTAATTTAAAAAAAATTATTTAAATAATTAATTTAATTTATAATTTTTTTAATGTGTTAAGATGGAGGAAAGACGAAACTTTGCAGAGGAATTATTATATAATATAAAGCAGTGCGGAGAAAATAACCATAAGTGTTTAACGATGGAATACCTTGTTGCCCAAGGGCCTATCCTTTAGAGATCATGAAGAGAAAATTTGTTTGTCGAGAACCGAGAGAAGTCTCTGATGGACATCCTGGTGCAGCTTGTTTGTTTTGTAACTCGGCTTTAGTTTCTTCTTTTCTATACTGTTGACACAAAACGAAAGGTCAAGAGGCTGAGTAAATGTTAGCACAACGTGAGAAGACTAATATAACCCTCTCTGTTCGTTTTTATTTACCTGTTTCCGACAGTCGCCTGAATGAACACCGTGTTCTTCGACATCCACCTAAGTATACCTTGGAGAGGAGCACTGACATTAGTTACTTTTCAAATTATCTAACGTATATCTTCACTCTTTTCCATGCTTTAGATTAATATCTTTCTTACAAGACGTCAGAATCCAGGAAAAAAATCGCTTTTCAAGAATAAACAAAGCTCCAATTCATCTGGAGCCTTTAAAAAGGAGAAAAATTAGAAAAAAAGGAGAAGAATTTAAGCTTCGTCTTTAACAGATTTAATTTAAAGTTTTAAGAGTTTCATTAAAAATAAGTTGAAGAGCGAGTTAGGATATTGGAAACTCTAAATGTAAAACTTAGAAGTTACTTCTTTTATTAGAAAATTGCGTTTGAAGGATCAGAAATTGAGCAAGACGGGAGCCATGTTGATGGAGAAGAAGAGTAAATAACCCTTAATTTTGCTGACGATCGTAAACGTCACTTAGGAAGAAAGCAAAGCAACCGCAACACGAAACAAAGCAGAGGTTTTGCAGTTTCTTCCCAATATGTGATGTCGAAGAAGTGGGCAAAACATTTGACAGTTGACGTATCTGTTTCGACCTAGCGAAAGCATTTCCGTGTATCCATTGTGCAGAGTTGATAGATGGAGAGAAGCGTTCGTGTCTGATTTTTGATGTAGGCCACAAATTTCGATGGCCAGAAACCTGTCGACATATTGTCCTTGTTCGTTCGCATGGCCGATCACGTCTTTAAAAATCTCACAAAAAAAGAAAGGAAGGGAAATATCACGTATTGTACGTTGTCATATTTTCCTACATTCTATTTTAAAACGAGGAACGTTAGCAATAATGTGAAACCCGAGTGGTGTATAACGTTGACAGTTTATAAATGGTGTGTTGCCACAGAAGCGAACAGCTCCAAGTTCTTCTCCATCCAGGAAGATGTATGCACAATGAAAACATTCCCTTCTTTCCGGGAAATATTCCAAATGTCTTTAATGTCTTCTTTAAATAAAAATTGGGCCATAAATATTTTAAAATAATTTTTTAATTCAAAAAATAATCCGGATCCACTCCATTTTTTCCACGTCTCCTCGCTACGATTTTTAAAATCGTCCCACTGTTATTTTAGTGATTTTACAACTAAAATTTTATATTTTAAAACAATTTTATAAAGTATATAAACAGAAAAAAACAGTAATAAAGGATTCTAATTAAGTATGCCATATTTTTTTTTGTTTTTTGGCTGTAGTCAAATCTTCAAACTGCTCGGACAGCTTATCTAAACAGTTTCTTGAGATGTTCTCTGGGATTAGAAAAGTAGAAGCTTTGACACTTAATTAACTTTATAAATTAATTTATACATTCTTGTCAGATAAGGTGAAGATAAGTAAAACAACTGGCGAACGAATCTCAATCTTCCTTAATACGATGAAGATGCTTTAATAATCAAAAACCGCAATATTCTCAAGGGATTGTTGATGGCTGTCTTCTTCCAAATTTATCCTTTAGATAACATCCCTGATTTATGTAGAAATTTTCATTTTTATCGGATTATGAGCATTGCTTTTAATTTATTATTCTAATTTACTTCTCGTGTAAGCAAACATTTCCAAGGAAATAAATTCTAGTATCGTTATAATGTTCCGTTTTTTTCCTATTTTATAACCTCAATTGTTACTAGATGAATATCCTGGAGATAAATAAATATATATATATAAGAAATAAGATATTTCTATCTGATAAATCGTATCTTATGACATCACGCTCTCAAGAGATAGAGGAAGAAAAGAGTTTAATTTTTAGGAGATAAAAAATGATGCAGATAAATAATGTGTGTTTACTGTTTTCTTCTTTATCATATATATTGAGAAAGAGAGAAACATTCGTAATTGTGTTCAGGAGAAAAAGTTGAGTAGAAGAGAAGAAAAGATTATGAAGAGGAAGAAAGAAAAAATGATGTGGAAAGGTAGAAAATATTGGAGATAAGATGAGGATGCTGAGGATGTAAAAGGTTAAATAATTAAGAATGCTAAAGATAAAATGAATAAGTGATGCTGAAGAGAAAAGGGTAGAAGATAGAGATGATGAAGAGAAAAGGTTAGAGATACGAATGCTGGGATGAAAGGAGATAAAGAGTAGGGATGCAGATGACAGAAGAGAACAAAGGATAAAAATGCAGTGAGGAAAGGATACGGATGTTAGTGGAAAAAATATATAATAAAGTATTGGGATGTAGGGAAGAGAAAAGCATAAACTGTAGGGATGTTGAAAAAGCAATGATAAAAGATAAGAATGTTGGAAAAAGATAAAAGATGGAATATTGAGGATAAAACAAAAAAGGGTAGAGATATTTAAGATGAGAAAAGAAAAGAGTATACAGATGTAGATGATGATAAATAAAAAGTTGGAAGTTAACCTACAGGAAGTTTTCGAGTGAAAATGAAAAAAATAATAAAAAATTAAAGAGAAAAAAATACGAATATTTAAAAAAACAGTGATAAAAGATAAGAATATTGAGGTAAAAATCGGAACAATAAGAGAAATTGAGAAGAGAAAAAAGAATTTTTTTGGGATAATAACAGAAAACAAAGATGTTACATATTAAAAGAGAAGGAAAGATATCGATACGAAGGGGGAAAAAACGAAACAACAACAAGAAACAAGCTGAAAATTTACAATTAAAATGATTAAAATCTAAATTTACATAAAAATATTTCGAATAAAATTATAAATAATATTTTAGAAGCTAAACTCATTTTCTTGTGAAACTATTCCTACAGTTATACAGAATACGTTCTACTATCCTTTAATATTTTCATCATTTTATCAAATTTATTCCATAAAAATTTTTTTATTTTTAGTTTTGGCATGCGATCAAAATGTTCTTCAAACTTTAATGCAAAAATTAGATTTTGGAATGTGGTAAAACGATTCGGATTAGAAGAGAATAAATCAATTTTTGACTTTAGAACAAGGCAAAATTTAATTTATTTGCTTTAAAAAAATTAATTTAAAAATTCTGTGTAACATTTTGGCAATAATCCACAAGAAAATTCTATTTATAGAAAGCTTTAAAACTGGTTAATTTAAATCTTTTATAATTAAGAACTTAAACGTAACCTTAGATAAATTTTGTTATTTACTTAAATTTTTAAGCGGAATTTATTACTAATTAATAAATTTTAGGTTTATAAACCCGGCGAAGAAGAAAAGGAGCAAGGATTTTTGTAACTCGAGACCCTTATAATTCGGGATAAATCTTAAGAAAATTAATTTAATTCGTATATTTAGAAGCAGAAAAGTTAGTGAAAGACTTAATTTATTGTATCACATTGCTAATAATTAGGGGAGAAAAAAGGCCTCCATATAATGGGATTTGTAATTGGAGAGTCAGAATCTTCTCTAGAACATTATAAGTCGGTAGCTTGTTGTAAAGATTTAATGAAGTAAAGAGAGAAGAAAATAAATAAATAAATAAATTTAACTTCAATAGAACACAAATTTTAAAAATTAAAAATTTTATTTTATTTTTAAATTTAACACAATTATAGAACTTTTATAATAATAAAAACGGAAATAAAAATTAAGGAAATTGTTTAAAGATTCCGATACAAAATAACTAAAAAATTAAATAAAATATTTAAAATTTTATATTAAAGAATTAAATAATCTCTACAGAAATATTTCAGGAAATGTCCACTTAATGACAAAACGTATAATTCAACTCGACGTTTCCAATTAAATTTCGGAAACAGAGTTAAAAAAAAGAGGGAGAGAAATCAATGACGTCAGGGGTGAAAGGTCAAACAAATTAAGATAATTTTGGAATCTTTTTCGGTGATACCAAAACCGGAATTTATATCCTTACCAAACTATTTATGAGATGTAATATTTTAGAAGAATATTTTCAGTTTTTCCTCTTATTATCCATGCAAATGAGGGATGATGCAGAAGTTTTCCAAAATAATTGCTATTTATATTAGATCTATTTAAATTTACTATCCCATTTAAATGCAAATATATATTTATATAGAGATACGTAAGAAGAACCGTTTTATACAAAACTCGATAATTCGACTCTAATTAAATTTATTTATTTATTTCTCCCCTCTCATTATTATTGTTTCAGAATAAATATTTCTCTAATAGTTTTGTATATGCATATATATATATATTTTAAATTAAAAATTTGCAAATTTCTAGTGATTTATATATATATATATATATATATATATATATATATATATATATATATATGTGTGTGTGTGTGTGTGTGTGTGTGACTTGAAAATCGAATATTATCCTGGTGGATAATATTTGTTTTTATTCTTTAGTAGTAAGAGGAGGAAGAGGAGAAGATGAAGAAGGAAAAAATCTTTATCTTCTAACTGAAAATCCGTCGAGAAGAATTCAACTTAAACATAACAACGATATAAAGTAAACACTGTTAATCTAAGGAAGCAAGAGAGAGACTCAACACTTTTGTCCTATTGTATCAAATCCACAGGATTAGTTAAGAGTTGGAATACTGCAGAACCTTTTTCTTGTGATTTTTTCCCTTCTTTCTCAAGTAATTAAGTAGACCTTTGGGCTTACAATACTATGTCTCGACCCTACTAAGATAGAATGCGGGTCAAGAAAGTCTAATGAGTAAATAATCCTCTTAATTCTAAGATTTGTGGTTAAGTAGCCATTGAAAATTCTTTCCTTCTTCTTGTTTTTTTACTTATTTTAAAATGGAAAAATATTTATTTTTAAACTTTAAATTTTCAAGGAATTTCTATTTGAAATCGTGTGTATAAGATCTTTTCAGAAATTTAATATTTATTTATTTATAAGAGAGAGAAAGAGGATTGTTTAAATCTATTAGGTCTACTCTACGTACGTGTAATAAAGATAGATATTGGAAAAACGATCAATAGGGATGTTGGGGAGAAGATAACTTTGTGATAATAAAAGAATAAACAGAAATCGTATGGATAAATCATCCCCTTAGGATGAGGAGGATGAGGAAAAAACAATTTTATACTTACAACGATTTTGGTTATTTCTGGAAACGTTCATCTCGTCTCGTTTCTTTCTTATTTCATACTCTGCCATCCCCCTATGTTGTTGTTGTTGTTGTTGTTGTTGTTGTTGTTGTTTAGCTGCCGAAACGGTGCGATTTTATATATTATGCTGCACAACTCCTAAATAAATATTAAAAAATTCAGCAACGAGTTGCTTAATTTTCCCGGCAACATTTAAAATTGCTTGTGGCGTCATCAGTTATGATATTTTATTAAAAACCTTTTAATATTTTTAATTATTATGAAATGGCAAAAGCTTAATTCTGAGGGTAGCGATAAGTTCTATTTAAAAAAATTGTAAATGCTAATAACCAGTAAAATCGTCATTAAGTTCGACCCCACTCCAGATATGACACACGATCCAGTCCCCACTCCCTCGACCTTTAACCACCAAAATTTAATAGCTTCAATCCCCCTAATACACAAACCTCCCTGCAAAATTTCAGAAATTTTTGACAAAATGCACAGGAGTTATTAAGCTTCAAAGAAGGTAAACAAAATCGTGCCCCCACACACACTAACACCTATATATACAGAAAAAAACTCGCTTTTCAGGGTCTCTGAGTCCAAAAATGTAAAAATCTTGGGGTCATTTCTTGACCCATCGCCATACTTTCCTTCTGTTAAATATGAGAAATAGCAGAGAAAGTAAAAATTATTACCATAATTTAAAACAAATTTTCTCCATTTAGAAGAGAATTGTTCTATCGCTTCTACAAGTTCAAGTATATATTTTAAATGAAAGATTTGTTCTTATTCTAGTCTGTCTGTCTGTCTGTTTTCTCTTATAGAATATAAATATATAATAAAAAAATAATAAAGAACAAATGAAAAATGTAACTTAATAAATTAAGATGTTAAATAAATAAATATTTAATTAAGTGACAAAACAAAAATATAAGAGAATAAGAAAAAAGTTTCAATTATTAAGATTAAAATTTGTAAAAATTATTTGATTTTTTTTTTGTAGGTTTTCGCTGATTCAATAATTTATGTTGATGAAAACAAATTCTTGTTTTGAATAAATTTGAAAAGAAAATTTGATTTTATATGAAAGTTATCAAAAAATTCATTTAATTTTGTAGATTATATACTTCATAAAATGTTATGAGCTAAGAAATATTTCATTTCTTCCGACTAAAACAAACAAATAAGCACTGAATTTTTTATGTAGAAATGAAATAAAATGCAAGTTTTTCGAATGAATTTGAATAAAATATAAACAATTTTTGCAGTTTTTAGATATTTTATGTATGTGTACAGCTATATAACCATCACTATGTGTATATATATATATACACACACACATATGCACAAAGCTTTGTAGCTATCTATGTATAGAGAAACATAGACAAAACTCTCTAACATTGTATCTATTGTATATAGTGTTTTGTATGTACAATACGTGTATAGGGTTGTATATTATTCATTATTCTAGTCTGTCTGGTTGTCTGTTTTCTCTTATATTTATACATTAGCTCTCTATATATGTATATAATATGAGATACGTATCTATACTAGACATGTACTGCACAGGACCATATATTATTTGTTTGGTTGTCTGTTTTCATATCTGAATTACCTCTCTATATATGTATATAATATGAGATATGTATATCTACGCTGATTATATATGTATAGAGCTATATTTTCTGTATATCATGCATATTTTTAAAGCTAAATATCTATTCATTTTCAATTCAAAAAACAAAAATGGCGACCTCTCTTCTGAAGATTCATGCAGTTATATTCTCCTCACGCAGGAAAATAATGTTTAAATTAATTTATTATTATTATTATTATAGATTTAATACAGAATTGATCTTAAATTAAATTAAATATTTTTTTTTATGTTTACATTAAAAGTATTGAAAGAAAATAAATTATAATTAGTGTTAAGTTTTGTTTACTTTAGCCTACCATTGTTTATCACCAGAAGTAAAGGGGATAAAATAAGGGGGAAGAGTAAGGCTTAAAGGTTTCATGGTAGCCTGTATTTTCCGCAGGATTTAGAGAGTAACTATGAATAATTTAATGCTGATCAGTCAAAGGATTTACAAGTGTATAGAGAACAGACATGCGAACAGACAGTCTATTATATATAAATATAAAAGCTTTAGAAATGTATATAGAACAAACAGATAGACATTCTAGTGTGTGTGTGTGTGTGTGTGTGTGTATCGATGTATATACTAGATTGTCTGTCTGTCTGTCTGTTCTCTATACACTTCTCTGTATTTCGACGATTTATAAGGCTAAAACAGAGACCTAATAACCTAATAAATTTCATTACAAAATTCTTTATATAGCCTATATTTATGATGAATTCAAATAATAAATTTAAAACATCTGCATTAGTATATAAAAATAAATAAATGAAATAAAAAAATTCAAATTTAAATTTTATTTTATTTATCTTTTATACTTTTATATACGTTTTATAAATATTTATATAATTTTTAAAACATTTTTTATATAAAAATAATATAAAATTCATAAAGAAATATTAAAAATTTATATAAAAAATAAATAAAAGATATCGTTATATTTATATATATACTGTATATAGATATCTTTTTGATTTTTAGATAACAAATTCAAAGTTTGTTTTTTACTTCTATTTATTTTTTTACTCGCCGGAAACAAAATTATTATTTATTAAATATTAATACGAATGTCTGTTATTATTCTTCTGAATATTTATGAATTAAATATTTAAACATTAAAAAAAATTCTAAAAAATTAAAAAATTTTTAAATTGAAAATATAAATTTTATTTAAATAAAATTCTAAAAAGTATCTTTTATTTTTTTAAATTTTCTATTGGAATTTTTAAAATTTATATTCCATTAAAATGCTTTAAACAAGGCGAGTAGTTAATTTTTATCGTAGATAAAATTAATTTTTTAAATAAAAAAATAAATTCTTAAAAACATGCAAATTATTAAAGATTTTCTTTAAAAAAGATTAATAAAAGGGGGAATTTTAAAGTCCTACAATAAAAAAAAGCAAAGAAATTCATAATTTTCTCGAATTTTTTGAACTTTTGAGCCTTTTTTTTTAATTTTAAGCAATTTACATCTATTTAAAAACTACACAAATTCCAAATGATACGTCTGTATGTCTGTCATATAAATAAATAATTGAAATAAAATTATTTTTATTATATGACCGACATACAGACGTATCGTTTGAAATTCGTGTGGTTTTAAATAAAATTGAGATTTCTCATTCAATGAATAAAAATACCAGTAAAATGCTTATAAAATAGGTTTATAAACTTGCAAAATACCCGTTAAAACTAATTACGAATCGAACCTCTAATAACAGCCACCTTTAAACAACGGCCACTTTATCAGTGTCCGCTGTTAACAGGTTTGACCAGGAAATATAGATACAAAATTTTAATTTATATTCATTCCTTATTATTTATTAGTGTCTGTCTGTAATACCTGAACTTCCTCTTATTCTACTGTAGACAAATTTTCAGTGAAGATACTCATTTAAAAAGTTGGGGAAAATGAGTATGTTTGTTTGTCTGTACTGTACGTTTTCTGATTATCTACAAATCAGACGTACAGACATACGGTACGTATCGTTCTTTAATTTATAAGTGCTAATATTATAAAGTAAAATCACTTTATTTTAAAAGAACTACACAATTTCACACAAAAATATAATATAATTTTTCAAATTTTACCCTTTTAAATAACCAAAAAAAGAAATTAGTTTAAACACAATTAAATCTTATTTTTTAACTAAAAAATATTGTTTTTAAAGATTAAAAAAGATTTTAAATATTTTATAACAAATATTATTAACAATATTTTCTTTTAATATTTTAATAAAACAAATATTTAATTTAAAAGAATTATTAAGAGATTACATCAAGATATTTTTTTTTAAATTTAATTTAAAAAAATGTAAAAGATTAGTAAAATTGGAAACAAAAACATAAATTTTATACTTTAAAAGCAACTTACCCAAAATATAAGTAATTTTTATATATATTTCCCTGCAAAAAAATTCGTTTAACAACATAACTCGGTTATAAAAGTTTAAAAGATAAAAAAAAAAAATAGTATTTTCCACCTCCTCTCTACTCGAAAAATGTTTAAATCATGTTTTTGACAAAGTATATATATTTTTTGTTTTTTATTTTTATTATTATCGATCAAAATTTTTTGGTAGAGACGTGAAAAATATGAATTGGTATAAGGTGGAATGTTAGTTGTATTAGATTTTCTTTCGGTTAGTGCTTCCTATAGGAACATAAGCGAAATGTTAAGTGAAGTGTAAAGACCACAACCTGCTTTAAGAAAAGCTTTTTACAAACTCAATATAGAAATCGTGTAAACATTGATTTTACACAACTAAAGTCGAGAAATGTTCCGTGATGAATATATTTTTTATACAAGAGAAAATATTTAGATAACTACTAAATATATATATATATATATCGCAGGTTTTTTTAAAGCTATTCAATTTGTAAATTATGTTGCGTATTATTATGTATTTAGATAGAATTTTTGTGCGTGTGTACATTAGATTTATTCTATTATTATATACAGTACATGTATATTTTTTATATAAATTTCGGTTTCTTTTTACCTTTTTTCGAGCCCGTGTAAACAATCCGAGCAACAGTAGTAATAGCTTGGTTTAGGTGTGTTTTATGAAAAATCTGCTTGAAATTTGAGGTTTTTTTAAAGTAAATATGCGCTTAAATTAACTTTAAAATTGTTTATTTTCAAGAATAATTTGATAATAAGCAGTGGCGAGTTATAGCTTGGTGAACACTAGGCAAATTTGAATTAGGGGGGATCTCGAGTACAGTGTTGACTGTAGACATTTTTCTTGGGAGGTAGGAATTTTTGGGAAATACTTTCTTATAAAAGATCGGTTTGGAGCCCCTTTAGCTCATAGAATAACGTGCCAAAGCTACAGAGTAGGGCCTCACGATACGATGTTTTAATTAAAAACTCGTGCCTCTAAATTTATCATTATTTAGAAGAAGAAACTCTTATATAGGTCTACTACAAGTTAGCGCTGTAACAAGTTTAAATCAGGCCTGATGTTAGACTCTGTTGAGTTAATACACGGAAAATACAAGGATAAATTTTGTACTCAATGATGAAACTATTTATAGATCCTCACATAAACTTCTTTCATATAGTTTTCGACAGATTACACGTGAGAAGAAGCAAGAAAACCGTTTAACTACGCTTGAATCTCTAGGGAATCTCAAGTTTTGGTTGTTGTTTAGTAAAGGATTTATGCAGAGAAGCGACGTGAAACCTCTTCACAATCGTCGTTCTTGGTGTCCAATAACTTTTATTGACAACAAGATAAATGATATTGATCAAGGTATCCAATATCGTTTATTGGATATACTGTAAACCAAGACATCATTAACTATAATAGTTGATCTTCATCTTTAACCATATTCTCCATATCTTTTCCTGAGGACCGTATTGTTTCCAATGTAAGAGTACACAGTTAAAGTTTCGACCAAATAAAGTATCCTTAATTTGGTACCCTTAAATACCTTAAATAAAGGTTGATTTGATCCAAATTTGGGTGGACGAACCCAAATAAGAAACTTTTACGGGGGATAATTCAACGGATTAAGTTATAAATTTATCAAAACCGAATAAAATATCTGTTTTTCCAACTATTTTCTTTGTTTTCAGTCTTAAAAACTGATTAAAAATTTGATATAAAAACTGGATAATTTACGTATTATTGTTTATAACTATGTTTTCTTCTATTAATTTAAAATTATTTGAATGTAGAATATTTTTTCCTTAATAAATAATCATTAATCTGTTAAAATTATTAAAAAATAATTTATAAAATTCAAGTAAAATCTTTATTAAAAAAAAATAAATGAACTTTAAGGAAAATTTGAAAACGTTGCAAGAAATCGAATTTTCGATGAAGTTGCTTAATATAAAAAATAAAAAAATGGGACTAAATTATATGAAAAATTGAAATCTTTCAATTCGATTAAAATTATAGAATTATTATTAAAACATACATAAATTAAAATCTCTTTTCCTACATCAAAACGAAGCAAATTATAGTCCTTGACGGTTAATGTTACCTTAGGTGCCAAGATGGCGGCTCGTCTCTGATTCCAGCAAGGAAACAGTGGGACGCACGTTCTAACCTAACCTAACCTATTCTAATAATTTGGTTGCTAATAATTATGGTAATTTATTAGAATAGGTTAGGTTAGGTTAGGTTAGAACGTGCGTCCCACTGTTTCCTTGCTGGAATCAGAGACGAGCCGCCATCTTGGCACCTAGGGTGACATTAACCTATTTGACACATAACTTACTTTAATATGTTGCACATAACTCAAAACCTTGTTTAAATCCATTCGAGATTCTAAATATATCAAAGCTAAAAGCTTATTAAATTAACAAATAGTTTGAAGTTTTTACGCTCTTGTCGTAGGATTGAAGGATAAAAATCCTACAGCCAGACATACAGAAAGGATCGATAGAATAAGGCAAAGCAACACATAGGCGACCTGCGAAAGAAGGGCGTTCTGTCCCTACTTAGGTGAAGAAAATTCAGCAAACTCCACCTGAATAAAACATAAACCTGCCTAAACAGGAACAATTCTTCGGAACGAAGCGATTTTCTGTTAAAAAATACATAAAATGTTCCGATTTATACATGTATTACTGTATAATATATATGTATAAGTCAAGTGAAGAGATCCGAAATGCATGTTAGCATAGGTGTACATGTAAACAAATATGAATTAGGCTACTGCATGTACGATACGTTTCATTGTGTAAAAATTATTGTTACAATTATAAAGAAATCGAATAAAACTATCTATTATTTTTCTAGTTTATATAGCCTATATATATATATATTAAAATATATTTTAGCTTATTTTATACGGGAGCATTTATCTTTAAGCATTATAATAGTAGAATAAAAGTAGATTTATATTTTATCCGCAGGCAATAATATAAATCTAGAAAAATAACTTATACAATAGTGTTATCCAATAAAAAATTTCAAATAAACAACAGAATAAGGCACGCCTGGAGCGCATTTAATGTCAATTCTTTCAGCATACATTATTGAATTTGACAGTGCATAAAAGTCAGTATTTATTTATTTAAAATACGGACATAAAAAAGAACAGATTTTAAATCATTTTTTAACATATAAAATTCATTACATCAAGTCAACTATTTAATTAAATAAGTAATTTTTACACAGTTCTGTACAGTAAATAACGTTAAAAAAACAACATTTTAAACTTAAAAATTTTATATATTAATATATAAAATGTATTTTTTTATATTTTTTATATCTTATAAATAATAAAAATTTAAAGATAAAACCCGTGTTTACTTCAGAAAAATATTATTAAAGCAACAATTCCATTAAGTAATTTATGAAAATGCGTTTAAGCTAATGTAAAAAATATATATAAAACGTAAAACACGTTAATCCAATTTGCAAATATCATAATTAATTTACAGATAAAATAATTTTTCTTCTTTCTTCATCAAAAATTCCATTCGATTCACACTTCATTCAACTGAAATGTATTTAAAGTAATGCATTTAATTAACAGACTTACAAAGTATTCATTCTAACAAGCTGTTGTCTTAATATATATCTACTTTAAGTTTATATATTCATTTCATTTTCTAATTAAATTATAATTTGTTTACTAAAATCTTCGTAGATTTATTTTTAAAGACGTTCATACATAAATAAATAAGTCTATGGAGTCGGTAAGTTTGTTAGGTGATAAAATTGCATATCTGGAAATGTATTGTTAATTTATGAGATCGTTGAATGTTTAATCCTGATTTGTTATATAAGCGTAGATAGAATTGTAAATATTTAAGCAGCTTCCAGTTATAGCGAGTAAAATAAATGAATACTGAAAGTAGTCTTTATAGAAATGTTATTAATCAACAGTTGATTCTTGAGTGCGTTTTTCGAGTGATTCTGATGGATTCCAAGAATTGATTATCGACTTTAACAGTTCTTACTGATCGTTTCTACTTGCCGCTACTGTTTTAGTGTTGATCATTATGTTCTTTCTCTTCTCTACTGACTTGAGAGTGACGAGAATTGATGATGCTTTACACCTCCTCCATACATTGAACTTTTCATAAACTCTCCTGATAATGCTATTTACTGAACGAGAATTAAGAATTGATAAGCAGCTTTAAGGGTTCTTACTTGCAAGCACTGTTTTAGTGCCGACCCTTCTCTCCCTTTCATCTCCATTGTCTTCACAGACCTACTATACTTTACACCCCTTCGATACATTGAACTCTTCACAAACTCTTATTGTAATGAGAATTAAGAATTACTTTGCAATTTTAAGGGTTCTTACTGACGGTTGTTACTTGCAAGTACTGTTTTAGTGCTTATCCTTACCTCCCCTTTCATCTCCATTGTCTTAAAGAACTGGTAATACATTAAACTTTTTATAAGCTCTTTTCATAATGCCATTCACTGAATACTTAGCAATTTTAAGGATTCTTTCTGATCGTTGATACTTGCAAATATTGTTTTAGTGCTGATCCTTATATTCTTTCTTAAAAGATCTGTTGAACTGGTGATGCCTCTCTCCTCCTTATAAACTGATCTTTTCTTTTCATCCGTTGTTATAATGCTATTTACTGATAGTATATTACTAAATTCGATGTTTATCTTAGTTAAGAACGCTTACAACTCTATCAGTTCTTCATTGATCTTTTACTGATCTACTTTCTTAATTGATGTGATACAACATTTTGCTCTTACATTATTAACAACTCTTTCTATTAATAGATCAATAGCTTGATAATGAAATAACATTTTCCATTGTTGTAAACTCTAATGGTATTAATAAATCTTGTCTATCAATAGAAAATGTAATCTTTACTCAGAGTCTTTAGCCTGATGATAATTGATGCATTAATTCTTCTCATGCCCACCAATACTTTAACATATTTGCAATTCGTATTGAAAGTCAGCAGAAGAATTAATTGCATTTAGTAATGCATTAATTCTTTCTATCAACCTTCACATTACGAATAATTCAGTACAAAAGTCAGATAATGTATCAGCTCTTGCCACATTACCAATTCTTTCCGTTTCCATCGATCCATCAATCAAAACACCAGATAACAATTTCGTCCCTTAATGTTTAAGCTTTAAAAAAATGTAATAAAATTCTAAATAATGAGTAATTGTTCATGTACAGTCTACATTATTATAACTACTGATCTATCAATAGAGCAGCTAGAGAATGGTACACTGTAACTTAGGAGACACTAGAGTTTCCCATTGATTGATAACATGAGTTGACATCTTTATAATTGCTCCGAGTAGTCAGGAATTAGAGTCATTACAGAAAATTTAACATTGGAAAGGCAGAAAATTGCAAATTAGAAGACGCATGCAAGAATGACGTGCCTATTTTTTAACACGGGAATAAATCTAGCATGTCTAAAAAAAAAACATATTTTACACACAGAAATGGGAAAAAGAAACATCTGCGGGGTGAATAATACATCATTGGGAGGCAAGCAGTTTCTAAAATTTATCAAGTCGTGCCCCTGCAACGAGAAACACGGAGCTCCCAACTGTTTCTCATTTAATCTTAACATCCTCCCCGATCTCCACATCCTCATATATATAAAGTATAATAAAGAAAAATGCCAAATACAAAGTCCTCTTCGTTAATCAATAATTCAGCACAATATAATTAAATAAAGGAACAAATTATCGCCACTTTCTAAAAAGGTAAAAACAGGAGTTTTCTACAATACCTATAATAACTTATCACAGAAAAGTTTTATCTATAAAAATTACCATTGAAAATATATTTTTTATAGGCATAAATCGATCCTCCTCATCTATTCTGGTAAACTGATCTCGTCTCTCACTCACACACACACACACACACTACCCAACTGTCATAAAGGGAAAACTCTACTCAATTACCCACAGTCTAGATTTCACCTGTCACGTGACATGATTAATGGTCACCTATGGCGTGTGCCAATTTCCATCCTGGCTTGGAGACAAAGGGGAATGGTAGAGCCCCTTGGGGACGAACAGCTGCCCGGTTATTGGTTTCTAATCACTTGTAACTTTGTACAGGATGTTCTAACTCCGACATATCGTATTATTTAAAATTGATAACCTCCATCCTTGGGATGCCTTTTTTTTTAATATCCTATCTACTTTGGAAGATAAAACTTTATATTTTAATTTTCCTTTAACTTTTCTCTCGTTTTACCTTTTTAAAAATTATTATATACAAGAGGTATCAAACTTTATATTATACGTGTGACATAATCTGTTTAATCTGTCAATGTTAACAATACGTCAAAGCTGCTGCTGAATTAATATAATATTTTAATGCAACGTTTACATTCGTGATAGATATTGATATTAAGCTAAATGAGATTTACTGAATTTGTTACGTGAATTTCTAAATTTCATTAATTTTAACCGAATTTCTTGGAGTTTTTGCAGCTAATTTTTACAATTTAAATACGGAATTTATCGTTATAAATATTTTATTATCAATTTTTATACTAATTAAAGAATTTTTTAAATGAAATTCTGTAAAAATTACTTTAATTTTTTAATATTTTTTTAATATAAAAAATATAAAATGTTCTGTCTTTAATATTCACCAAGCAACAGGGACACTTCTTACGTTTTGAAGAAAATCGAGATTATTATTATTATTACTATTTACAAATTTATCTCTTAATAAATAAATAAATTTATTAATTTTTATTGCAATTTT
This sequence comes from Centruroides vittatus, assembly GCF_030686945.1. NCBI lineage: Eukaryota > Metazoa > Arthropoda > Arachnida > Scorpiones > Buthidae > Centruroides > Centruroides vittatus. The sequence goes on from NW_027122113.1 coordinate 3,767,103, forward strand.
TTTCTTAAATTTAATATTAGAATTTATAAATAATTTCGAAAGTGTTGAGCTCGAATCTAAGCGATTAAGTGCTGAGAAAACAACTGTTTAAAGCAAAGATCTGTAGGAAACTAATTACCAAAATTTTATTACTCGAAATATAAGGCGAATTTATTTATATTCTTCAAAATATAAGCTATTTTATCCATATTCTGATAGGAGAATGTTGATAATTCTGCACCACAAAACAGATCAGTATGGTTACTTTATTATACAATTCACTCATCCATAAAATAGCACCTCTTTATCAGGTAAAGATACGATCATAATTCTTATATCTGTCATTCTTTCACCATATCATCCTGCCAACTTTATCTTCTATGCTTGGTTATATATCTCGAATACCTTCATACGTCTAGAGTATTGTATTTTCTGCAGAGATGCACAAAGACTTCTAAGTTAATCTATATCATTTTTTTATTTTTTTTTCTTCCATTGCCTATAACTTTTATCAGAAATATTCTAGAAACGTCATTTATTAAAAGTTTTTTGAATAAAATCAAATTTATCTTGAAAAATTCGCGTGTTCTAGAAGATAAAAGCAACATCTCTCTCTTTTAAAAAATAAATAAATTTTTACTCGCTAATTCTATAATTAAATTTTTTAAATAATTATAAAATTTAATACATTTTAAGTCTATTTTATTCATAAAATAATTTTATATAAATTTTAATTGGATAAAAATATTTTAAAAAGTAAAATTATTAAAGATGCTAACGAGTAAGAGAAACTCCTCCGCATCCTCCGGATTGATTTAACTGATTAAAAAATAAAATAATTATTATAAAGTTAAATTATTATTGTAATAAAACGAATTATTTCATTTAAATTTAAATTAATTCCGTGATTAAACTTTTAATGTGATCTATTGGTAATCCAAGGACAAAGAGGATCAGGAAGAGGATCAACAGCAATAATCTGATCCTTACTAACTTAATTGTAGCAGTTAGGACTTTGAAAACTTCCCTCGTCTATGAATAATAAATTTAAGAAGTTGCACTTAACTATATTCCCTAGGTAACATTGACTCAATAATTTATTCCCTTGCCAGCATTGGGGTATCAATCATTTATTAATTCTATCCATCTTATTACTTTGTCTTCCGATAAATATTATTATCTAATGAATATTATTATTAATATGTAAAAAATTTAGATATTTTTTTCTACATAAACAGAATAAAATATCCGTAAAGTTTCTGTTTTTATAGAACTAAAACTTGAAATTCTTCAGAGGAAAATTGCTCATCACTGAATAAACTTAGTCTCTTTTGTAGGCAAAACGTTAATAAAATACTTATTTTTACTTTATATTAATTAATTTCTATGATAATTAAGACTTGTATTTAATATTTTTCATTAAATATTATCATTTAATTGCTAAATTTTTCTTGAATTTTAGTTTCCCCCCCTCTAATTTAGTTTACTAAAAAATAACTTGTAAGGTTAGTGAATAAAGTTTCATAATTAGTAGTATCAATCCCACTATACTGACCAAGAGAAATAATTATAAATAAACGAAAAAGTCCCTCATACAGTGGTTCGCAATTTACAGAATCTCGTGTCATACAGTTTAATTTTTTCCAACTAGTAGACCGTGAACTATTAATTGAAAACATGTAGTTGATGTTTAGTATTAAAATGTATTATTCTAACTTACCAAGATGTAGATAGTGATCTACTGGTTGAGAGGCTTTACCAGATTATTACAATCTGGTAAATCTATATTAAAATATGTGAATTAAATTTAATTTTTTAACGTTTAATCGTCCAGAATCATTAAAAATAGAGAGAGAGAGAAGCGAAAGAAGAGAAGGGAGAGAAAGAGAGAAATGCGAGAGGAAAATGCAGGGGGAGAGAGAGAAGAGAGATGGGGAAGGAGAGAAAAGAGAGAGAAGCGAGAGAGAGAGAGAAAAGAGAGAGAAAGAAGGAGACGAGAAAGAAGCAAGAAGAGAGGAGAAAAGTGAAGAGGGAGAAGAGGGAAAAGAGGGAGAAAGAAGGAGACAATAGAGAAGCAAGAAGCGAGGAGAAAAGTGAAGAAGGAGAGAGTGAAGAGGGAGAGAGAGAAGAGAGAGGAGAAAAGTTGAGAGAAGTGAGCTAAAGTGAGAGAAAGGAGAAAAGGGACGAGAGAGAGAGAAATGAGAGAGGAAAATGCAGGCGAGAGAGATGTGAAAAAGAGAGAGGGAAGGGGAGAAAAGAGAGAGAGAGAGCGAAAAGAGAGAGAAAGAAGGAGACAAGAGAGAAGCAAGAAGAGAGGAGAAAAGTGAAGAGAGAGAGAGAGAGAAGAGAGTTGAGAAAAGTTAAGAGAGAGAAGTGAAAGAAAGAAGGAGACAAGAGAGAAGCGAGAGAGAAGAGAGAGAAATTAAGAAATTTTACGTTTTCATTTCGCTTTCACTATCAAAAAAGCTTCAGCAAATTTAAATATTTCTTAAAATATAAATTTTCTTAAAAATAATTGAAAAAATATTTTAATTAAAAATTAAAGAAAATTTTAACTTAATCGATTTGTTTGTTATGAATTTTAATAATTTGTTTAACAAATTTTAAATTAAAAACATAAAAAAAGCCTCGAAACATCACAAATGAATAAACACAAACAACAGAATTTGTGTAAAATATATTTAATAAATAAACAGATAAATACATTTTAATGAATAAAATAACAAATATAATTTCTATTATATTTGTTATTTTATTTAAATTTATATTTGTTGTTATAAAATAACAAATATATTTTCTATTAATACAAATTTTGAATTTTTATCGACAAAAATAAAGATAATATCAACGTTAATTGCCTGAAGGTTGATAAAGTTGACTATAGAATCTCCATTTTGATCAATGATTTTATCGTTAGGATTATGTCCATTGTTTATTTTATTTTAGGAGTTTATCTGCTATATTTTAATTTTTTTCTGTAAAAAAACTTCAATTTTTATAGAGAATTTCTTTAATCACTGTTGAATGATGCGGCATTACCTTCCTATTTTTTATTATTATTATTATTTTTATCGATTGGAGTCTACAGATACTTTCTTCATTATTTTTCTTTTCCCCCTTTTTCAGTTAAAATTTCTAAAAAATTTAATTCTAGAACAACTTATTTTAAATTTTCGATAGAAAAATAAGAGATTTTACTACCTTTATCTCAATATTTATAGAGATAAAACGGCTATTTCAATGCTAAACTTTATAAAGAAACTATTGAATATTCTATAGTATTTAATGGTTTACTTTATAATCTTTTAAATTATTTAAATTTAAAAATTTTTCTCTCTTTCTCCTTAAAATTTATACATCTGCAATGTTTTTAAGTGATTAAATATTAAATATAAAGACATAAAAGTGAGAAAAGCAACTCCCGAATTTAAGTTTTAAATACTTAATATTGTGTTACTCGAAACTGTAGACGAGTCATCACTTCTAAAAACGGACTCTTCGGAAATAAACTGGATGATAGTTGGAAATAAATATTATTAAAGAGTAAAAACTTTAATAATGTATTTAAAATATTACTATTTTGCAGGGAAAATTCGGCAAAGATCGTTCAAAGAGTTTAGGAGTTAAGGAGGCGAAATCAGGGGGAAAATGGGATGTTCAGGTTAACAGTAGCCTATATTTTCCGAAGGATCGTAGAGAGTAACCATGAAGAATTTGGTACTTATCTCTCAAAGGGTTTTGGAGTTATAAGGGTGAAATCAGGGAAGATATGGGGTGTCGAGGTTTTGTAGTAACCTATATTTTCCACAAGAACAGAGAGAGTAACTACGAAAAATTTGGTGCAGATCGGTCAAAAAGTTTAGAAGTGTATAGAAGACTGACAAACAGCCATTCTATTATATATTAATATAACTTATATCACAGTAATTGAATAATATAAATATGCTTTATATGCTCACTTAGAAAATTAAAAAATGATTATAACTAAAACAACGTAAACTAGCAATCTTTTCTCACTAAATACTACATAAAAACCATTTTGAAGAATGATAAAGAATACACCAAATTTAAAAATAATCGGATGAATGAGGCAATAAAGGTACCATTCCGCCACTATGAAGGGTATAGATTCGAGCCAGGATTGACTCAGCAGTTTTCATGCATATGTTGGGCACCTTTCTTCATCATTCGACTGATCCCATTAAGAACTCGATCAAATCCACAGTAATTACGAGAAAGACCTAATGTCTACAAGGTGTAAGAGTCAAAAATGAAAATAAAAAATCCCAACTTTAAAAGCAAAATATCTTATTTTAGTTCGAAAACATGAAAAGAAATGCATCAGAAATTTGAAACAATATATATTTTTTTAAATTCTTTTTGCTCTACGGACACTAACAGGTCCTTTTTCATACCCATTATAGGTTCAGCCAGGCCCTTAATAACAGCGATCGGACAGCCTGTCGATCCGATCGCTCCGATCGGATCGAAAGGCTCCCTGTATAATAAAGCCTGTATACAGGGAGGGGCCTTGTATACAGGCTACGGAACGAACCATTCATGCTAATTTCATAGGATTAGTCGCCCGGATTTGATCCTGGTTCCCTCAAAGCGATAGATTGCTGCTTTAACCACCACGACCATCCGTCTGTCTATTTTATATATAAATCGATATTGATTTCGGATTTATATACAAAATTCTATAAGCACAGATATTATATAAATACTTCAGATCTCTGTTATATTTAAGTTGTATTGACCTAGGAATACTCTTCTTGCTACGCTAAAATATTAAAATTAGCGTTATTTAATTTGTTAATGTTAATTTTAATTGTCCTGTATGAAAGCTGAATAATTCACTAATGTTTAAATATATTTACATCTATCGCTTAGATTAAAAAATATACATCTTAGCATTAAATACGAGTCTACTTCGTATGTAGCTATTTCTCGTCGCGATATACGAAATAGACAAGAAGAAATCTGATTGGTTAAAAAATAATTTTAAATTTTGAAAAAACGAGTTTTATGTTTTTTAAAGTTTATATAAGAATTATTATGCATATTTTTATCTATCGCTTAGATAAACTATGCAATAATTTAGCATTAAACACGAATCATAAGTAGATAAGTAGGCTGTATATGTTCTTATGGATCCATAATTACATTATTGTTTTTCAAGAGAAAAAATAAATAAAAGTTAATAAATATTTATATGATTTTGATCAAGTTTCTGTAATAAAATATTCAAGAAATTCCATTAATTTTAGTGTCATAATCTTAATTTTTCCTTATAAAATGTAGCATAGAGTCATATTTCTTAGCTCATAGATTCACTTTAATTGTTCTTTATAAGTAATATAAGAATTTATTTCACTTGAAATAACATAAGTGTAATAATCAAATACATCTATAATAATTATATATCATTTTAATTAAATTTATTAACGATTAATTAACGTTTTAATCACCTTAAAATAATATTAAATCAATACTCGCCGCTTCTGTTTATCTCCACTTAATAAATTTTAAAATATTTCAGCTATAAATTTTACTTAAAAAATGACAAAAATTTATATAAATTAAGTAAAATTTAATTATTTACATCGAAAAACACGATATTTTTTAAAGTTTTCATTAATTTTTTACATCCAAATTACACGTAAGATGAATTTATTTGTGAAGAAAAATATATAATTTTTAATTAAATATAAGATTTATACGATAATAAAAAATATATACATTTATTAATATTTAATAAATTAAAATATTATACTCTTTTGATTATGATAAAATACATAAATCATATTATTTTCTAGGCATAGACTATTAAAGTATCCTATAACAAGCATTATCAGAAAGGCAGTTATAGGTCTGTCTAGCTGCAATTATCATACATTTACAAGCTTTTATTGAAATAAATAAATAATAAATATATTTTTTAGTTATTTGTAATACGAAACTAGATTTTATTCTGCAAATAAAAGTGGTTAAATAAAGAATTAATTATCTACAAAAGTGTCATTTTCGACATTTTATCGTCTTTAATAAAGAAAATTCACGACTTCTTCCTGTGCAAGAAACTTTTCTAAATATATTTTTAAATTCTAGAATATTAAAGTATAAGATTAAGAAGATAAATTTAACAGAATTTTTTTCTTTATTTTTATTATTTTTTATTTTCTGTGGAATTATTTTGATTTATGAAGAGTATTTTCGGGTTGTTTAAGTCCATGAAAATGCTATTATCCAATGTTAAAGGTTGTTTTTGAAGAATTTACGCATCTCTAACTTTTATGATTATTTTACTTATCTGGCAAGATGTGACATTACAGATCGTAATTATTTTATTTATTTAACATATCCTAGAATTAATTTTTCTAGATTTTATATTACTACTTTTACAAACATAAATAGAATTAAAATAATGATCTTGTCGTTATTTTTATGTTGCAACTACCTCGCTACATAACTTTCTCCATAATTACTTCAGTTAAATCTATCATAAACAAATTTAATTATTATTTTTTTTTTCGGGAACAGAAATGCATACAAAATAACCTCCGAACAACGTCCATCTTTTACTTTCTACCTCCCAATAGATATCACCTCTAAACAGCGGTGTAAATGTAACGTCTCTTTTAATAGGTATAAACAAACCTGTGTACAACGTCCTCTGACGGGTCGTTATTTGGAGGTGACCGTTGTTTCGAGGTTACGTTTGTATGCATTTGTCGCTGTTTAGAGGTGGGTTTGATTGTATAAACTTTTTTCGATAATCTTGAATCCGGAAGTCGGTCAACCATGTTGAGTTTCGATACAGATTTATGCGAAGTATTTCATGTATACATGTATCAAAGCATTGTAATTTGTTATTAAACAATACTTGTAAAGTTTGATAAATATTAAATATTTAATTAAGACGGAAATTTAAGTTTCATAATGGTTAATCGAGGGCCACCCTGTATTAAAATAAACTAGTGTATTTATAGAATATTTTTGAAATCTTCATTGAAAGTAAACATATTAATTTCAAATTTTTATTTATATTTATTTAATTTTATACATTCTTAAAAAAACAATTAATAAAATTAAGTAAATAAATGAAAGGTGTATTTGTTTTATCTAAACAGTGTACGCTTTTACGTCAAACCGACGTCATTACAACACTTTCTTATAATAAAACTGGAAAAATGGCGTCAAATTGACGTAACAGATTACACTTTTCGAACAAAACGAATGTAATTAAAGTGCCTCAAAAATAAATATATTCAAAAATTAGTTGTTTATAGAAAAATAAAAAGCCTTATTTAATCATTTAATTATATAATAAGCCAGGTAAATATTATTATACGATTCGAAGCGATACTGCGATGAATCAAGCTCTATTATCTCTATAACAATAGATTATTTTTATTATTATAACTCTATAGTTAAATAATTTCTAGTAGAATCAATGATTAACTCTTAAAAGACAGAATTTTATAAAGATTTCTAGGGGAAAAAGTATCAGAAACGAGAAGGATAATCAGCATTTTCTGTTACTTGTATCGTGCAGTTTGGCATTGTATAGAAATAGGGGACTTAACATTGATTTTTGTGGGCCCTGTCTGGTGTATAGCAACTAAGTGCTTTCCTCTGAACGTGGATAATCAATAGAATGACTGTCAAACTGAACCAAAGTGGTTGAGTGCAACTACCTCTTAGCATTCTTTCCCTTTTAGAAGCACTGCCACGCACTCCTACATCTTTTCTGGGGATTAATAAAGACACGATAAGAGATTCGGAGAATTTAATTTAAGCACCACCAGCAACAAGATCCAATGGGAGCGGGAAAAGTAGGGGGAAAAATTGCATTTTTCAGGGCCTAAAGGGAAAAATTCAGACTTCTTTGTTGACTTTTTTCGCCTCCAAAAAAGGCAATTTTCTTCTATTTCCTGATAATTTTAAACGATATTTCTCTTGAAATTAATGATAATTAGTCTCGAGAGTTATTTTGTAAATAAATCACTAAAAAATATTATTATTTTTAACTCATTATCACCATTTATATTTATGATAATTAGGGAATTTGTTTAGATTTTATTAATTATTTTCTAAACTTGTTTAAGAACTATTCCCATAATTTAACGAATAATCTTTAAGATAACTTAACTGGGTAATAAATATTAAAATTAAATGGTTCTAATTCATTATTGTAGATAATTACGTTATAAATTATTTGATAATCATTCGGCTGTGTTTGCATACGTTGCGACGTCGCGCGCGCAACATCGCGCCGTACCAAAAAACTATTTATTCCCATAACATTAATTAACAGAATGATTTATTATTACAAAAATTTATCCACTACAAAATTTTCAAGCAACTACAATATTATTTTTTAAATATATAACTATATATACATATAAATAAATTAACAGTTGAATATTTAAGCGTAACGTCACGCGACAGTAACGCGCCCGGCGCGCGGCTCACAGAAACAGTCTTGAATTTTTGAATAATTTAAAGATTAATGTACATAAAAAGGAAATTATTTTAAATAAATTATTGTGATTTAACAGTTTTAATGGGACTTTTGTATATAAAAGCTATATTTTTAATGTTTTTTAAAACCAATTTAATTTTATAGTAAATGTGCTTTTTTTTAAGGGAATAAATTAAATAATGTGTTATATGTTATCATAAAAATTCCAAACGTTAAAATTAAATCACGTTTTTAATTTTCTTTCGAGCACGAGTTGACGTTTCGACATTAAAAGACGATATTTATCATCAAATGACCGAATTCGTGCATTTTACAAGCTAATTATGGAAATTATCTTCAGAAAAGAGTTAAAAAACTTGAATGACAGGTGTAGATCACGTTTCGATTGACTTTTGATAACATTATCCCCCACATAATGACGTCAGAAAAAAGATTTTTTCGAGAGAAAATCGCTTAAAATTTATTTATCACCACCAATTATCATTCTCGTCTTATTTATTATTCTTAAATATAAAAATCAATGATTCGTTAAATCGATTTTATAAATACAACCTTATTAATTTCTTTTTATTACTACTAACCGACCTTTGACCTTTCGTTGTTGTGAAAGTCGAAAAAATTTAGAACTTATCACGCGATTTTCGACGCATCGCTTCGAATCGCGTGCTGATTTATTTTTCTTAAGTTGCGAATTAACGATTGCTTAAACGGATATAATAGCGAATTTACTCATAGATTTGGTTTTATTACTTAACAAGCCTTTTAATTTGTTTTATTGCTATAAAATTCGAAACGATTTAAGTTTAGTCAGAGACGGCATGTCTCGTGTCGCGTCGCTTCGCGTGACAACTAATACCACTCAAAATTACCATATTCGAGGAAAGAAAGAAAGAAAGAAAAAAAACGAAACAAACAATACGTTTTCAAAAAACGTTTTTAGATATAATTAATCGTAATCTTTATAAAAATCTTAATGCATTAGTACATAAGTGCCACTGTTGTGTTAACACGGCGCGACGCGACGCGCTCACTCGCTTGGCATTCTATCTAATTTGCATATAAGACAATAGTGCTGGTATAAATTTTAAAAACTAGTTTGATTCAAAACACGTCATTATATAATTATACGATTTTAATTAATAATTTGCATTTTTTTCATTTTAATTAATAACAATTAATTATTTACTTCATGATAATGAAGCAGAATGCATTACATCTTTCTTCTCCTCCATCAATATTATTATTATTATAAGGTTATTGAAGAATTACAAGGATTCTATATGGTAATTTATAATAATAAACGTTTATATTTATTAATAATTTACATTTATTAGCATGTAAAATTAAATTTAAAAGTGAATAATAAATTTAATTACTCAACAACAATGGCTCCAATGTTATATAGCTTAATTATCATGCATAAAATAAGCTATTATATGAGATTATTGTTAAATTAAATTATCTTTTCCGCACAACTTCACATTTAATTAATTATTTTGCCGTTTATTTAAAGTAAAATTTGTATGTGTTTTTGTATAAAAATCAAGAAAAATGTTGTTTATATTAAAATTCAATTATAGATTTTTAAAAAGTCTTTTATGAATTGAATTCCCTGGTGTTTGATACGTCATTACATCATTGTTTGTTTTTTAATTACTGAAAGATCCCGTGGACAGACAAACAGAAGGACGTGCTAACTAAATATAGCGTAGAATTGTCTCCTCTCGGCTTTAATTTCTAAAGTAGAATTATATAATTTTTACATTTTCTAGTAAGAGCTTAAGTGTAACTAAAGAGGGTATAGATTCTATACGAAGTGAGGAAATGAGGAAAATATAATCCACAACATTCACGATGGTAATGTATAATAATAAAAGTTATACTTATTAACACATAAAATTAAATTACTTTTATCATCTTACTTGAAAACTTGCCTAATACAAAACGCCATCTTTCTTAGTTTTCGAAGATTCGGCGCGAGCAGACAAACCAACAAACGAATCAAGCGAGAAAGCAAAATTAAACTCATACTTCTTTAATATAAGAATTCACCAGTATTAATAATTTATTAACTATTTAAGAAAATAATATAAAATAAATTCCATATATTTACAGAGAAAAATAATAATAAAAAATAAATCAAATATTATCGTCTTATCATTGAATGTCGTATAGAAAATTGGGGTGGAGTTGTGCAGCTGTTCTAGTTTTATTAGAAGGAGCGTCACCTCCATTCCAATATCCACTTATTTGTCTACCAGACTTCTTTATTGGAACTTCACTTCTCCTAGAATAAAAGATAATATTTATAATACGAACACAAAACGTAATTATTAAATTATAATATACTGTATATATTTTAATATCGAACGTAAGAATATTAAATTTTATTTAATTATATCGCTGTATTTAATATTATTATAGATTTTCATATAATTCTCTACTTAATAAACATCTCTAGTTAAAGTTTAATTAAGATGATAAAGAATAATTTAATATAATCGCAATCATTATTAATTCTTAATTAATTAGTTTTATATTATTAATTAATTCACCTTTAGTTACTTGTTTAGAAATTACGATTTGAAACTTTAATTTAAACTATATTAATTTATTTTTAAAATATTTATTCATGAATAAATATATTATGAAGTTAAAATTGATTATTATGTAACGCATTTATTAATTTTTAAAATGTCTGTCTCGACTAAATTCGTTTATTATTATTCGTTTTTTCTTGTTTGAAACGTTGAAGAATAATTCATTTATATATTAATAAAGCATAAAGTTCGTTTTTTTTTTTTAAATTTAAAATTATTTTTAACCAATCACATTCGTTCTTGTCTGTTTCGTACGTCGCGTCGCTTTCTCGCTCGAGCGAGAAAGCGACGCGACGTACGAAACAGACAAGAACGAATGTGATTGGTTAAAAATAATTTTAAATTTAAAAAAAAACGAACTTTATGCTTTATTAATATATAAATGAATTATTACGCTTTTATTAAAAATATTTTTTGTGCGCTTAAAATTTTAAAATATTTCATAATAAATTTATAAATCTAATTAATTTGTGAGCATTTTTAGATGATTAATACCAAAAACAGCTCCCAGTTTTAATAAATAAAACTATAAAAGTGTACAAATTAGGTTCAGAAGAGCAATAGTAAATGGATAAGTATCATTATAAGAGTGAAGGGAGGGGGTCGAAAACCTGTCCTATTAGCCTTCAGTGCTCATAAATATCTAAAGATGACAAAGTTTACAATTATTAATTTATTATCTAATTATCAGGTATTTTCAAGGAGAAAAAGAGCGAGCAAGGGAGGTAAAAAAATATAATCAATCACATTTAATATTTGTAAGATAACCTATATTTATGTACACTTCGATGCGTTGCTTTTGATGCATGATGCAACTTGTGAATGCTAACTAGACTCGATAATATGATAATGGCTGGGATATTTTTATAATAATTATTGATTTTATAAGCAGTCTAGCGTACACTTTATAAAGATACAGTATTATAATAATAGATCTATACCTGTAGAATCTAAAAACAAAAAAATAATTATTAATTTGATTACTTTGATAGATTTATTTTTTAACACTTCTTATTATAATGTGTTTCTTATCCAGTGTATGTAATAATTAAATTGCATTAAGGCTTATTTTTTTATAAAGTAGAGTAATGTTAAACCTCGATATAGCACTAAATCGAATATGGTGCTAAACCGAAGGGTATTGGAGGATGAAACAGTGAAATATACAAGGTTTAGTGTATGAAAATCGCTTAATTGATGGTAGCAAGGCCCTTTGCAGTGTAAAATCGTATATTTAGCGATTCACACAGGCGCATTCTCTACTTAATATTTAAAAGGAAGATACGTTCGTTGGTGGCGTTATATAGGAGTTGTGACGCTAAATCGAAGCTTGGCTGTAGCTTTATTTCTATTGCTAAGTAGTTTGACAATTCGGTATGGCGGCGACGCGTCGCTTCGTCGCATCGCCTCCAGCAACCATTTCAAATTAAATTATGCGTTAAAATAAATTATAATGTAGAAGTTAAGCTTAAAAATAGATTTAATTAATATAAATGCTGAAAATAATAATAATAATTTTAATAACACTAACGATAATTTTCATTTATTTGTTACTTTCTATAACATCAGTAACGATTTTGTAGCCGTTATCATAATTTTAACAACATATTATTCTTTAGTTTTATTATATCCAGCGGTTGGCATGATAGTTTAATCGAGTTTTGTAGATAAATGACGTTATAATGAGTAAGAATAATCGCCGTACAAGAAGGAGAAGAAAATGATCATAATTCATGTATCGTGATAATTATTATAATAAAATTATGAATAGTGAGGTAAATTTCCAGTTGTTGTCAGTTGGATATAAAACAGGTTGGCAGGCTTTTAAAATCTTCTGAATGCAAGCCGCAAACGTATGATGCAAAGCGAGGGCTTTCATGGCTTTCTATACATCAAAAACGTCAATTTGTAATCGATAACGGCCGAAGAACGTTGCAAATATATATAAAAAAGCATGTAAGATGCTTTTTCTAATGGAAGAACTTAAATAAATTACTAATATATGAATTAAAAAGGTAGTAAAAACCCTCACGATCCATCAAGAACCTCCCGACTTAGAAATTGAATCAACATAAGAGATTGAAATACCATTAATATTGAAATCGAATTGAATGGAGCATTTAGAAAAATGGGAATAATAAATGAATAAAGACTTTGACGGATTAAAAAATAAATTGTTTTTAGCTAACCAACCAAGATGATAAGGCATTTAGATCGCATTGCTACCAAGCAATGCCACTTTCAATCATCATCACTTCACAATATGCATGAATATGGGCAAGAAAAATCGGATTAATAGAAGGAAGAATGTATTTCCTCCATAAAAAAAAGCACGTGGAGGGAGATTTTGGGGTTCAGAAATGAAAAGGACAAGAAAATTTATCAATTGTATGGACGTAAATCAAAGTGTAAAGATGTAAATTAACAGGAGTGGCACCTGATAACTTGTATGAAACGGATTTTTTTTTTTATGTGTATAAAGGGAAATAATATTAGGAAATTTCGACAAAAATAAACTGAAAACTGATAATTATGAAGGGGATTTAGTGCCATTTATCTTGCCAGACATCAAGGACAAATGTCGCGACATTGCGACAACCTTCCATCTGTCAATGGAAAGTACTTAAAGTAGTAGACAGGTGAGGTTGTCTTGCCCCTCTCAAATCTAGCCTCGGAGAAATCTGATAATGTGATAAATTTTGTAATTGCAATGATAACATACAGACACACACATAAAATATATGATCCGACAGATAGTGGTGTAAGCTTAATTATCATATTTCTCCCCGAATTCTATCGATTGGACAATAACAAGGATCTAAAAATGATGGAATTTTTCCTCCTTCGGTTCTAAAATTGCACGCTACCGCAGTAATAATGAATATTTGAGGGTAGAATTTATCCTAAATGCTACTACATAAGTAAATAATGATAAAATTAAGTGAAAAAATTAATAATATTTGCGATCTTTTAGGAATATTAATATATAAAATGCCATGTTACTACAGCAATAGCGTGAATGTTTTAATTTAATTACTACTACTGTAATAAATAATGGATATATTAGAGAAAACACTTAAAAATTCGTGATTTTTTAGGTGTTTTAATCTATTTTTGGGCAATTAAAATAAGAAAAAAAGGCATTAAATGTTATCTTAACAAGGATATTGTTTTTTATAGTTAAAGAATTTACTGTTTGCTTATAACAATTACAAGAACAAGCAAGGAAAAAGCAAAATCATATTCTTTTTGATTAGTACTACTGTAATAATAAAAAAGAAGAGAATATCGTCGTATCTCTCTAGCGAATGATACTATAGTAGCAATAAAGATCACGAAAAATGATGTAAACCGAACAATATTCTGCTTTCTGTGTATGCTGCTATAGTAGCTATAAAGATCAAGGCGAGAATTCCTTCTCTTAATGCTACTATATCGTCAGAAAAACATTATATCTACTTTCTTTATTATCAACATAGTAAAATAAATATTGTTACACGAATACTTATTTCATTGCCGAAACAAAAATATGTTGATAAAATATAGATTTATGATGTTTTCTATGTTAAAATATACGTTAAACATGTCACATCTTTAGTATAAACACTCTAAAAACTTTCCCTTCGAGATCGGATTTTTTTTGTATTTCTTAACATTTCGATCAATTTTTAGATATTTTAACATGTTTAATATTCAAATTTATTAAATTTAACTGTTAAATTCAAAGGAGAGTAAGAAAATAACCGAAAATTAGACTTATGTAAAGCAGTTAAACATAGAGAAGAAATCTTTAATCAATAAACTCTAGAATGGGTAAATTTTTTTCTTATTACCTTACCAAGTTTATCTAGTATGAAGTGATCTGTTATAAAGAGTTACGTTGGATGTCAGAACAAACAGAACTTGGTCAATTTATCTAATTTCCGAACGGGGATAGGACACCAGGAAGTGATGGAGTAGTAAGTCAGAAACGGACCAAAGTTACACACAGAGTAATCATGTCATTTCCTCATTCTAGACATAACACAAAACATATCGTAATATAAAAATAAGTTTTCAAGACACCAAAATCATCTAAATCAGCCTCTAACTATCACCAAGTTATCCGGATGCGGAGGATAAACCGAGGATGCTTAGAGGCTGCGCGATTATCATTAAAAGAAAACGAGGATAAATGTTAAAAAGTAGGTCGTAGGAGTGGAGGAAATCCTGAAATCTCGACTGATGACTATTTTGAAGCACATTGGCAAACAGATTATTAACAGACACGGACAAATAGCCAGGATTATCTTCGTAAGATATGGTCATTTCCAGGATAATCCTTCACTCTCTAAGAGATGGCTTATCAATCTGAGTACTTTATCGAACGCTTAAACGTCAGCTGTTGCTTGATACACAATTCTTTTAAAAGTTATTTTTTATTTATCTAACAAACTTTACTGTAAAAGTTATTTATTTTTTAAGAACTCTTCGATTGTAGAGAAGAGAGGAAAAAAGTCAGGAAGATAAATAGTCAATTGTTGTGTTTATAGAGTAATTTATTTGGAGGAAAAAATTACATTTATTTTTGAAATTTTTCCAAAAATTTTATTTATAAACTGTAAACACTTATAAATATATTATTATTTTTTTAAAGTTTAAAAATCATTAATAAATATTACAAAAAACAAATATTTTATAAATAAATAAAATACAAATATAAAAAATATTTTATTTACAATTAAAAGATAACTGTAAATAATAAATTATTTATTTGAAGAATAAAAACAGTAAATAAATTCATAAAATAAATTTTTAATTAATAATAAATGCAAAGAAATAAATATTAAAAATTTAATTTATTAAATAAAAAAAATATTTATTAAATATAAATAATAATATTTCTTAAAATAGATAAATACAGTCTTTAAACAGCGGCCATTTTTATGTTTGTGGCCATTGTTTAAAGATTATACATAAAAAAATTTGTACAATTAATTTTATTTATTAATTTTAAAAAATCTAATATTTACGAATCAAATAGATTTTCTTTTGAAGAAGTTTGTCTGTCTGTTTGTCTGTCCAGGTGTTTACACGCATATCAAAGAATAAAATTAATTTTTTTTCCTTAAAAAAAAAGTTAAATTTATTCGACGTTTAAACGTTATTTTTAGAAATTTTGTCATTAGAAAAGCGTCGCTATCAACATTTATCTTGGAATGAAATTCTCGATAATTTTATTAATAATTAATAATAATTTTTTTAGAAAGAAAATGGCTCTTTTTCTTATTAAAATACACGTATAAGTTCGCATTAATATATAATTAATTTTGCTAATGAATTCAATTAAATGATAATTTTGTCTTTGTCAATGATACACAATAGGATTATAATTAAAATAAATTAATTGTCTTTTTTAAATCCTCTATGAATAGTCAAGAATTAATTTTTGCTTTAGAAACGTTTCAATTGAAAATACTTAATCATTATTTAAAAAGAATTTTAAGGGTTTTTTTTCATTTCTTTTTAAATTTAATTTTGTTGTAAATGTTATAAAGATGTTTTTTTTTTCGCTTTAATTTATTTAAAGTTTAAGGATTTAAATAATAAACTTTTTAAAATTTCTCTGGATTTTTCTTGAAAATATCTAATGTTTTATCCTAATTATATTCTAAGGATTTTATAAAGTTTTGAGGAATTTTAAGGACTTTTTTTCTTTATAAGTTTATAATTATATTTTAATGATTTTCAGGAATTTTAAAAGGATTTTTTAAAAGGTTTTTAGGGTTTAAAGAATTTAGGACTTTTTGAGAATTTCAGGGTTTAAAGAGATTTTAGGCTTCTTAAGGATTTTTAAAGGATTTTTTAAATATATATATTTTCAAAATTTATTTCCACATTTTAAGGAAATTCCCATAAAATAAAATTAAAATAAATCGAATTTTTAATTAGATAAATAAACAAAAATTATCCATTTATCTACTTTAAATAACTTTATTCTTATTATTTTTTTTATCAAGATGATAAAAAATGAATGAAAAATAAATATATATTGATTGCGCGGAAGATAAAGATGATAAGATTTTCAAATAAAGGATTTTATTATTTAGATTAACTAATAGAGTTTGAAGTGTTTGGCAAATGAAAAAAGAAAAAAAAAATAGTATATTTGGAAAGAAAATTACAAAGAAGTTCTCAAATTTCATTTCTGAGAGGATAAATTATCTCTCTTAAATATAAACTTTGTATTCTTCCATACTATAAAGGAAATAGTTTTTTTTTTCTTTTGGATTTATTCTTTATTTATTTTTCTTTTTTTTCAAAATGGGCAATTCTCTTAACGAGTCTCAAAATGGAAGTTTGGGATAAACTAGAGAGTGAAGTGTTAGTCTAAATGATAATAGGAGTAATCTAAAACCTTTATCAGTAAAGAGGGAAGAATAATTTATGTAGACGATAAACTAAATTCAGTATTGTAATCCAATTTATGCGTATAACTAAATTGATTTTTCTAAAAATAAATTTCAAATCTACAAAAAAAAAAGAATATCCTATTGTAAGTTGGATTGGATCGTATCTAAATCATTACACGTGGTGATGATGATTTTTTTAAAATTATATTTCTTTGCAGTATATTTCTATGAAGGTAATTAGATAATTGTATTATATAAAATTTGATTTTTTAGACGAGAATTTTTGTATAAAATCGATAAAAATTGTGTAACAAAAGTTAAATTACAATTTAAATCATTTTAATCAATCGATATAGTTCTCTTCCAACGACACTAATGACTTTGGAGATGCTTATAGGAGCAAATTAGACTCTGTCCCCTGGGGATATGTTTCCATTTGATCTCTGATACAAATGAAGACGACTCCCTCCCAGTTCGACTCTTACACGTGTTCTGTGGATGTATAAAGAATAAAACTGTTTAGCCTTGATGTCATTATGTATAGGTGGAAGAGAATGAGCATTGGGTTTAAACGAGGACAAAAGTTAAAATATAATAGTTTTAACCATCAGATGTTATCCTCTTTCGAAATGCATTCTTTAAATAAGGAAAAATCGAGACGAGAGAGACGTATTATATTTATATAAAGTAGCTAGTTTGTTTGCATTTTTGCTCGCATTTCCTCCTATAATACAAGAGAGGGGGCATTATCCTTTAAGTTTTTACAACTCGACGTTCAATATCTAGTATAAACTACTATTCTCTCTTCAACTGAATTACATTTCATGCTCCAAACGATTCCAAAATCCCAACAATAGTCTGAAGTTTGCTCTCTTCAACGTCTTATAAGGCAACTTAACTTTTTTATCACTCCCGTTCCACTTTATTTTAAACTTCAATATTTAATGTACGATATAAAATAAAAATTCCATCTTTATATACGACTCTTACAACGTTTAATTTCTGATATAAAGTGAAGATTCTATCTTGCGTGCGCTTCAAAAGTGTGCCATACAAAGAATGCCACCACGCTCGTCCTCTCAAACCCAAGCGTTCAGAAAATAATAGCAGTGTCGTAACAGAATTTTAGCAATCCGTAAATTACGCAAGGAAAAAAGATAAATAATATTCTTTACCCGAGTTGGGCCCGCCCATCCCTATCGATTATTTAAGTTAGACGTGGGCCTATGTATATAAAAAGTAACATTATTTTCAGGGGATACGATCGGAGACATAACTGTACGTCTCTAACACTTACAATTATCTACTACAACTCCAATAAAACCGATTTCCGGAAGGAGTAGATAATACAAGAGGCAGATGTTCGATCGAAGAAGATAGAACTGTAAATAGCAAATTGAAAACAGTGAATACCACCTCCTCTCATGGGGTCGAAAGAAATAAAGACTTTGCAAATTACTACTCTACCCCTACTACCCATTCTAATAAACCCATCAAGTGTTAGGGGGATAGAAGAATCGATATCCCAGAAACTAGAATCCCCCAACCTGTCGCAGTGGATAAAAAATAACTTAGTGGATTAAGGGGACCGAAAGATTGATGGCGGAGGCTCCTTTTTTTCGGGGGAGGTCTATGAGAAAAAAAAGAAGGGGACACGTACGAGGATAACATGAGCGATTTAACCTCAGATGTTGAAGTTTTACGTTTGCGAGTGAATTGGTATCCGGTGATTGATGTGTGATTAACAGAGCCTGTTCATTCGACTGTAGAAACTTTCACATGTGTGCATGGGGGATTGTTCATGTTTAATCCGAAATTTCCTTCTACTTTTTGTCTATACATACGTCCCGTTACGCTCCGATGAACATATTTCTCTTCGTCTTCCATCCCCAACTTGTTTTAACTTCGATTTCTAGTTTTATATACAAATTAAACACGCTCCCAATCGATAATATTTTCTGAAAATCCCACAGATCTGATAGAAAAAGAAAAACACACGAATTCTGCATAAAATTTCTAGAAAGGAGCCTTTTCGTTTAAAGATATTATGCGAGATAACAGTGTAGGGTAGAGTAAGGATACCAATAATTTGGGTTAGATAAGATACAAGTGAGTGGAAAGTCTCGATAACAGTCTTATCCACCTGTCAAATGTTGACAGGTGAAGCTATGTTCGTCTCTGAACTGTGAATTAGAAATGCGATAGATAACACCACTCTGTAGTTGCATACTTCACGCGTATCATTGGCAACCAACTAGTGATATATATATTGAGCCCCGAAATGGCGAATAAAGTTAGAAGGATGGGCTCTGAAACGAAAATAAAACAGGTATAAGCGAAAGAAGGAAATGAAATTCTGTTTTCCTGAAAGAAATAAAGATAAATGATACTATATTCCCTCTTTTCACAGTATGAATTTTTATAGGAGACGATTGCGGTGAGAAAATTTACTTTATATATAAAAAAAGGGGCCACACAAATCGATACCACGTACTCCAAAATGGTGGCAAATTATGCAGAATTTTCAGAAATAAAATACAAAAAAGAAAAAAAAATCTACTTTTTAATATTTAATATGAACTTTCTAAGGCTATAAAACTAACTAAGGCACTAACTTTATAGTTTTTATTTTGATAAAAAAATTTGATTATAAAAATAAAAATAAACTTCAGAAAATATAAGAATAATAAAATAAATAAATATATAAAAAATAATGGCAAAAAAAAATACATATGATGTTAAAGTAGATCATTATAGAAGAACGTATTTTTGAATGAAAACCGGATTACACATGAGAAAATTTGAATTCTTGTCTTTCAAAGATCATGTAGCTTTTTGAAAGATTCTGGTAATGGTCTCGAGACCATCCGGATAATAATAAACATCACCCAAAGAAAGAATAACATATGGTAACAGAATAGAATAATAAGCAATTATTATAATAATAAAGAGGTCTTCAAAACTGTCTGTCTATGCAGCGATTCTCATACAAGAGTTCATCTGAAAAAATATGTATATATATTGTAAAATATACACAAAAATAAAATAAAATATATATATAAACTTAAATGAGAAAAGAATTTTGAAATAAATAAAAGAAGAATTTCTGGAAAATATTTTTCTTGAATGCCATAAAACCAAATTCTTTTCATGTAGACAACGGAGGAAAGAATTCAAATTTATACTTTCTTCAAGCAAGAACTTAGTTAAATTACATTAAAACTGATTAATTTTATTAAATAACTTTATTGAAATATACAATTTTATTAACAATTAAAATGTTAAAGCGTAATTCGATTATAAACGCGATGACGCAACAATGAAACTTATTTTGACTTTTCATTGTTAATTTAATTGCGTTTAAGTTAAACGTGATAAAATATTTAAACTCAATTAAGTCAACAATGTAAAAAAAATAAATGCAATTAAGTTAACAGTAAAAAGATTTTAATGCAATCAATTTAATATTAAGATATTTAAATACAATTAAATTAATAACGAAAAAAGAAAAGAAAAAAAAAATTAAATAAAAATTTACATTGAATTAAAGTATATTTAATTTTTTATTTTCAATAAATTAGAATAATTTTAAAATAATATATATATATATATATATATATATATATTATTTTAAATATAAATTAAAATAAAGGTTTAAATTCACTAATAATTTTAAAAAATACGAGAAAAAATTGCCTCTTTACACAAACACATTTTGGCTTTTTGTAAATGATAAAATAATAAAAATTGTCGGTCGTCGGGGTGAAAAAAAAATAGAAAAAATTATAAGTTTTAAAAGTTGGAAACGATGAAGCTGACTCAGTTTACAAAGATGAAGTCATTTTTTGAAGAGGGAATGACAGATCACCTATAACCGAATTTCTCTTCTCTGATTCTTCTCTTTTATTTTTATTTTATTTTTTTTTTCATTTTTTTCTATTCTTCCCTCCTACCCAGACAGAGATTTGTTCCGGAAGCATGGGGATTAAAGCTTAGAATATGTCCCAGTTGTGATCTTTTCCGGAGTAAAGGCATAAAATGACAAATGATTCTCTGTGAGAAATGACACTTTTTTTCCTTCTCTCTTTCTGTCAACATGCGACGTGTTGTTCCAATATTTGTATGCAACACTCTAACCAGCACTCCAACCTTTATATTAACTTGGCTTATTAAATAATCACAGACATCTCTACCTTTATTCAAACTTTGCACGTCCCTTTCTTGTCAAAATTTTCACGAATTTCTCTACATTTAAATCGAGATTAAGTACCCAATTAAAAAAAAAATGTATACGCTAGTAATTATCATTAATAAACGTTTAAAATCGTGCTTAATTAAAGCCTATATAATTGAAAAAAGTCATTTTTGAACCATTTTTTAAAGGCGTTCAATGCTTTAATTTGCCTAATTTAATTGATAATTAATTAATTAATTAATGGAGTTTTCTCGATGTTGTTTATATCATAAATTTGATTAAATTATCATCTAGAACATAGTATTTATTTAATTATTGCAAATAAATTCAGTCAGATGGTTGTTATCTTAATGCAAAATGCCGAGTAGAAGAGTGCATTTTTTATTTATTTTTTATCTGTAAGGATACGATTATCTGCATGGGATATCTATAACTTTTTATCTACAGATAATGGGGATAAAAGCAGATAAATTCTCTGTGCTTCATGTTAAAGATATACGCTTCTTTACTTCAGTTTCAGTTAAGCTTCAGATATCAACTGAAGATAATTAACTGTGGTATCTTAATTCGCTGGAATTAATGCCCAAAAATACCTTCTATACTTTATCGAGCAAGATAAAGAATTTATATACAAATATACAATTTTTCAAAATGAATGTACGGCTGTCTGTCAGATACTTGATATGTCGTTAAATTTTTATTATACATAAAACAAAGTTATATTCTGTTTTCTGTATAAGACGATACTTCTAAGGCAACCTCTTTTTTTATTTCTTTGTGATGTTTAAAAATGATAAAAATAGAAAAGTAGGGGAATTAAATGTACGCGACGCGACGCGGTGAGAAGTGTTATAGTATCGTATATTAATTAAAATAAATATAAATCGAGTAAAATATTACAAGAAAAATTAAGAAATTAAAATATTTTCTATAAATTTTCCAAATTTATATATTTTTTATACGCAAATTTACACTAATTTAGTTATGTCGCGCGTCGTCGCGCTCGCTGTTGTAGTCCAAAAAATGCTTATTTTAAGGAAAAAAATTGAAGAAATTAAAACGAAATTAATATAATATATTTATTAAACGAATTACTTTTTTGATTTTCGCTATTTTTTTAAAAAAATTTAATTAGTTAAAAAATAATAGTAAAAAATTAATTAAAGCGCGCCGCGTAGTTATTATCTGACGCGACGCGACGCGCTTTTTATAAACGAGGTGACCGAAAATGTAATTAAAACGAGGAATTTTCATTTATTAAACGTAGGAAATAATAAAATAAAATAATTTTAAATAAATTATAACTTTTACTAATTACTCTTTAAAACTAATTTTTTCATAATAAGAATAAAAATATAATTTTAACATTAATAATAAAACTGCAAAGATAATTAACTTTTCTGTCATCTGCTAGAAAGAAAAACGAATAATTATTAATTGTAATCAAAATTTTAAAGCTAATTCATCATTCAGAACGCTCTTTAATTATTTGAATATTTTTTAAAAACTTAATTATGCAAATTATCATTAATTTTAATAAGCAAAACGGGAAAAAAATTGCGCGAATAAAAATGTTATCCGTTTAATTACGATATCGGATACCAGATGGCGCCACATGAGAAAATCACAAAAAAGGTTTAAAACTTTACATAAAATATAATTTTTATCCAATTTTTATAGTCGAACGGAGTTAATACTAAATTATACTTCGTTTTAGCATTATACTTCGGCATAAATGCGATTTTTCCATGAGTTAGTATGACTTAGAGCTCGATACGACGCCATTTTTATGACTCCGGTCGGTCATGGCTCATTGAACGAAAATCGGAAAAGTGAAATTTATTGTATTGTGTCGACGGGTGGGAGATAGTTTCGAATGTCACAACTGCCCGGTTTGTGCGGAAATTATGAGCCTTGTGTGAATTTAACTACTTGCTAAGGTCAGAGAGTAGAAAACTCTGTCAATTTTTGTGAGTCACGCAATGAGTCAACCCGGATGATATCACGCGCTCCAGATGTATTTTTCTTGTAGCTAATTTCTTGCACGTTGCCGTTAAAACTTTAAACTTTCTGGCATCCGTACCGAAAACTTAAATTCAAGGTTTGAAATATGGAATATTTTTTTAAA
This sequence comes from Centruroides vittatus, assembly GCF_030686945.1. Classification (NCBI taxonomy): domain Eukaryota; kingdom Metazoa; phylum Arthropoda; class Arachnida; order Scorpiones; family Buthidae; genus Centruroides; species Centruroides vittatus. Next base: position 3,790,885 of record NW_027122113.1, read on the forward strand.
AGCGAAACACGAAAAAATTCGGGTATAAAAATCGATAAATTGTCAGAAAAAGTTTACATTTTCTTTGGCATGTGATACGTTAGATCTGTGGCAAAATTTCTTTATCTTTGCGGGGGGTGATGCCATCATCCCGTTTCCATGGTAATCTCTCCTCATATTACACCTTTTCAACTCGAGAGAGAGCTAACCTTATTATTGTTATTAATAAACAATACCTTAAGAGGGGTGATACACAGAATTTTAAATTTAAATTTAGCTCAAGGATATTAATTTCTAACGGACATTTTTTTTATTACGTTTATTATTCGAGATGAATAAATTTATGTCGTGAATTTTCTTTTAGTTAAATTGTACATAAAATAAAAATATTCTTTCGCCTCTGGCAACTTAAGGTAGGTAGCGGTCTCTGGTGGGAAATTTTGCAAACATCGCCGTAAGTCTATAAAACTTTATAATTTATATACTTTTAATTTTTTTTAAAAACTTATTTTAAATCGAGTTTATTAAATTATATTTTTTAATTAAAATAATACAATTAATTTTTATATACGTACATTTTTTGTTTCATAAAGTTATTTGTCTTATTTCAATTTATAGATAAAAGGCGGCGCTGTAGGTTGTTTAATATAATTTGAAAATATAACAATTGAAAGCTGTATTACTTTATAATATAAACTTTGAAAAATTTTCTTATTGAATGTTGATTTAAACGTTAGTCTAAAATTGAATTTAAAATTGTTTAAAAAGATATTTTTTAAAATTGCAGAAATGTATTCATAGATGGCACCACTCGATATTAACAGAAAATAAAATAATATAATTATATTATATATTATAAAAATAATAAAAATATAATAAGAATTATAAGAAAAACATTAAAACAATTGGAAAATGTCAAATTAATTAAAATAACAATAATTTAAATCATTTTATAATTTTTAAGTTTATAAACAGATGGCAGCACAATAAACAAAATGGCAGAAGGAAATTTTACCAAAATTTTACATTATTTTATTTTATTTTATTTTTTTTTGTAAAATAAGAGATTTATTTATTTATATAAAATTTAAAAATTATATTAAAAATATTTATTTATTTCTAAAATAATAAACTCAAAAAAAAGAATAGAATAAAGCATAATTTAATTCTTTCGTAGGTTCGACTGTATCACGAAAGCGATACAGTCGAACCTGCGAACAACGGTCACTGACGGGAACTTAAAAGTGGCGGTGTTTGCAGGTTACTTTGTATGAGTTTTTGTTAAAAAGTAAATAGATAAATACTTTCCTGAAAAAAAATGGCCGCTGTTTAGAGGCGTCCTTTCTTAGGAGGTGGCTTTCAGAATACCTCAATAATTTAAAAAAAATAGTTTTATTAATAACGAAAAATTTCTAATAATACTTATACAATTTATATAGAGGGTTAGTTAACCAAACAGTTAACTTCCGATGAAGTAACAGCATATTACTTGCGATTTGAAAATTAAAATCTACCTTTTGAGCCACCCTTTTATATAAAACATATTAATATATAAATAATCATTTAATATTTAATAGAAAATGTTATTTTAATATAGAAAAATAGGATAAATTCCCGGTTGAGATGAATTACAATCTGGATCTGAATTCCCTGTTCATTTTTATTTTTATTTTTTTCCATATTTTTGAATTAAATTCAAATTCTTCAGATGTATTTAAGATAAATTTATTTTATTTGCTATTGAATAATTATATTTATAAATATATATATATATATATATATATTATTTATTAAATTTTAAAAATAAATAAAATAAGTACACGCAATTCAGGGCTATCCTCTTCAGAAAATTCATTTTTATCAATCGTAAAATCCCAAGATTTTAAAATTATTATTAAAAATTGATTAAAATGTTACACTTGAATACATTATTTAAATTATTATTTATCAATTTAAACTTAAATATTTTAAAAAGTATTTCCATAGGAACATTGGCGTGTATACACGTCGGCCATGTTTATGTTATTCTACTGTTTAGAAGGTCAAAAAAAAAAAAAAATGGAAAATTACGAGGAAAATCATTGTAAAATCATTCAATTTACTCGGGTTCTTTAATTATAATCTCCTCTCGCCCATAGATTAAAAATGTTCGGAAGAGATTGAAATTTGTCTTCATGGCTACCCACAGGGGGATGGGGAAGGCGCGTGACGGGTGCTCGTGATCTCAGGGGGCATATACTGACGTCCCAAAGTGGATCTTTCACTACGGAATCGTGGGAGTCATAATTCTTCTGGGAGATTTAAACGGGATTGCCTACAAGAATTATGGGCAGTCCTGTATTGGTACTTGTATTTAATAAAGAACTGTAAGTAAAAGATAATTTCATTTATATTAAAGTGAAATTTGATAAGATTTATCAAAATAATTCTATATGTTGTAGTAAGTGATATCCGGAAATCTCAGCATCTTCCATTTCTGAATATGGATCAGAACGGAAATCGATAGGATTCATCTTGCAAATTAACACGTTCCCGATAAAAATTGATTTATTCTTCTTCTCATCCTTTTTCTTTTTTCTCCTTCTCATCCTCCTTCTTTTTTTCCTTTTGTATAAAACCCTATTCACATGAAAGAAATTCAAGAGGTGTATAAACAGCAAAAAGTTCAGGTTCTTGAACAGTCATCTCGATGCATCTTAACAACTGTTCAAGATGCTTGAATTGGACAAATTTGAACATCAAATTTGATAGAGAAAAATGTAGTACAGTAGCTACTTGGGGCTAAGGAAAATTTGAAGTAGGGGTCCCCGTGTACAGTATTGAAATCAGATTTTTCTTCCGGGGAATTTTTGGGGAAAATATTTTCTTATAAAGATTGGTTTCGGGCCTCTTGTTGGCGAGGAGCCCCAGGCAATTTACCTTTTTGCCCATAGGATAACGCGCTACTGCAATAAAACCTGTATAAACCGAAATCGCACTGCACCGTATCCGTTTTATACAGGTAAATGGTTTAATATTACTTTTATAATGTATTTTAAAATAATTTTACGCATATTACGCGAAAATCACCCCCAGCCTACATAGCTTATACAATAACGCAATTTCTGCATTTAAAACTTAATTTTAATGAAAATATTAATTCAGATGCCTTAAAATTTATTTATATATTCATTATTTTTTAATATTGAATAAAATTTGTTATACTTAATTATCAAAAATTGTATAAATTTATATTTTTTTAAGGTTGAAAAGCAGTGAAATGATCTACACCAAACAATACCATAAAATTTAATGATAATTTAATAATCCTTTAAAATTATTAAATTACTTAGTTACTTAACCATCCTTCTCACTAATTAATTAATTAAATTACATAAAGATTCGATTTTTATTCGTTGATTTACTTATAAATAACAATTATAAAAATACTAATATTTAACCTGTAGATCGCGAACCCTCAGAGGATAGTAAAGAAGCTAACTAATTAAAAAATCGACACGTAAAATAATTTAATTTCTACATAAAATTGATTAGATTAAATTCTTAATTTAATTAATTATATAATTTTAAATATTTTTCATAATTTAAGAAAATTGTTGGCTGAAGAACAGTGTTTTTTTTTAACAGAGTTAAAATTTCCAATGTAATTAATTATAATTAAGCAATATTCTAAGCAGTATCACGAGATAATCTACTGATATTGCTGCGAATATTGCTTAATTTGCACTTAAATACATAACTATGCAACGTAATATACAAATTTCTGCAGTTTTGATAATGAAATGAGGCTTTTAAAATGTAATTATTATCGAATTAAACGAGGAGTAACACTTATCTATGAGTTATTTGTGTTAATGTAATACCAATTCAAGAATATCTCATTAATTAATTAAGAGTTTTTGATTGTTTTCTAACCTATAATTAAGCAACATCTCCAGCAAAGATGAATATTTTTCTCCTTAAAAAGCCTTTAAAAATCAATTTCCGAGGATTTAAATAATATATTAAATGTAATTAAGATTATTTAAGTAGTTTAGGAGCTTAATTACATATTTTTTAACCAAAACTTTAAATGTGTTTAAGTATAATTAAGGAATATCTTGAAAGAATTCTTGATTAGACTTGAAATATTCTTGTATTTTAAATATATTAATTTTCTGGAGCATCTTTAAGGGGGAGAAATCTGTTAATTTTGTTCAGTATTTCCCTTAATTGTAATTAAATTTATTTAAAGTTTAATACAGCATGCAGGAATCCTCAATTAGACTCATAATATTCTTCAATTCTCGATACTTTAAGGTACAAAATACAGGAATTTTCATCATAAAAATATTAAGAATTGAAGAATATTCCGATTCTGATTAAGGACTCTTAAAATACAGCATTAAACTTTAATATATTTAATTACAATTAAGGAATATCCTGAACAAAGTTAGCAGATTGTTCTCCTTAAAAAAATGCTTCAGGAAATTCATGTATTGAGAATTTAATATTCTAATTCTAATTAATGATTATTAAATATGCTAGAAGTTTGTGTGTTATGGAGTCGATTATGTTGTGTGTGTTGTGTGTTAAGTGTGTGTGTGTAAGTATAATTAAGGAAGAAAATGGGCGAATTTTCCTCTTTAAAATATTGCAAATTAAAGACTATTCCGATTCTAATTAAGGATTGTTAAATACAGCATTAAACTTAAATATATTTAATTACAATTAAGCCAAATGGAGAGATTTCCAGTTTAAAAACAGTGCATAAAAAGGAGGGGAAAGAGTGGTAGTTGAAAAGATGTTACCGTTGTAAAAAGCAGAACACGTCTTGGAATGGAGTCCGTCCCAAAAGACACGGCGAAAGCCAGTCGAGTAAGGATCCCTGATGTAAGAAGATTGACAGTTTGGGAGCCATTGGTCTCTTCGTTTGTCACTCAACAGTCAAAAAGAACCCCAGAGACCTTTTTTTCTACTAAAGATAATAGATGCGACGTAGAAAGTGCATTAGTTGTAGTAACCAACTTTTTAGATAAATTTCTCTACTTACAAAATATGACGTATGGTTTGTTTCGTCAGTTTTTTCGGGTAATTTCCCCAACTCTCTCCCTTTCTTTTAGGGAAATTCGTTATAAGCGGGTTTAATGACTACGTAACAATCGAATGGAATGCGTGGCTCGAGCCGTCTATTGTGTGGAGAAGAGTTTATTTGAGTAACTTAGTCATTAATATTAATTTAAGAGGTCTTTTTTTAGTTCCCTTTCGACGTTATCAACGCTGCCAAATGAGACAAATTTATTCCAAAAGGCGCCTTTAAGTCTACTTCTATTGTTTTTATATAAGTTTCTAACCTTCATTAAATATAATTTATCTTATAATTGTCCTTCTCCGAATACTTTGCTCCTTTTTTCGCTTTATAATGCGTTAATTTGTTAAAGTTTGTGGGTCTTTTTCTAATTTTATGAGAATTAAATCTTCTCTCTCCCAATTGAGGACGAAATTTCGTGAAGTTTGCGTGATTAATTTGTAGATAAATTCGAAAATTGTGACTCGTGACGTTTTTTCAAAATTGTGGCCACGTTTTTCTAATTAAAAAAGTAGATTTAATTGTATTTAGTGACTTCTCTTTATTATCATTTAGGCCATTTCTTAATTTTTCGAGAAATCTCACGGACAGACAGGAAAACAGACTGTTAAAGCGAAAAATTTCGTTTCGAGTTTGTTTAGTTTGTAAGAAATTCTACGGGCAGACGGACAAACGGACGAAACCAGCGAGCAACTCTACCTTCGTTTAATGCCCGAAAAATCTTGGAAAGGACAAGAAATTTAAGGTAAAATTGGATTTTACAGCTTAGAAATTCGTCAAAATTTCCAGATTTATCGAAATTGCGCCTTCGATCGATGCGGCTTCTTGCAATTTTGGCTCATTTTAGGGTCAAATATTGCAAATTAATAAAGAAAGAAGAGGAAAATAGCGAAACAAAGCCTCAAATTTACTGGCAAAGAGTAAATTAGAAGGTGAAAATAATCGATTTTGGGTCGAGTGAGATACCTAATTCAAGAAATCTGTGCATAATTCTTGGCTTGATGGATGGCGGAATTTAATTCGTACGTGGCGAAATTCGGCAATCAAAAATTCAAAAGCCTAACCCCCCGAAAATGGAGGATTTCGGTAGTACAGGGGGACGAGTTTTGCTTCTTTAATAGTAAGAGAGTTGATGAATCGTTCCCTGGAGAGGTGCAGGACCGCAGACAACAGGAGCCTTATAACAACGATTGATGGCAATGGATCTCTTTTAAGCCCCACTAACTATAATTGTATTAGCATGAGGCTGTGCAGACAATGCTAATGAAAATTCTCAGGCAGAAAGATTACAACAACAAAAGGGTTTAATTATCTCTTCTGCTAATCTCTTACTCATTTGTCAAAGAGATGGGCTTCGTATGTTGAATATCTCCAATTTGGAGGGAATAAAATGCGGTTTTTGGTGGAAAATCTTCTCTTTCCTCTTGTACAATTGTATACACCATTCAAAAAATATATATATTTTTTCCTCTGAAACTCAAAAAATAACTTCTTCTTCCATTTTTTAAGGGGGAAAAGAGAAGAATCTTCTATATTCCTTAAGGAAAAGTTTCATCTTCAGAAATAAATTTGTCCATTTTTTTAGAGAAAGAAAAAATAACTTTAATCTTTAGAGAGATAGAATAGGATGGCACCCATATTTCTTCTTTATTTGTACTTTTATGGGCTCCTCTCCTATGTTTAGATTCGATGTTCTATTGATTGTGAATGGAGTTGTAACATTGCTTCTACCATACAAATGAGTGAATCAATAGGAAAGATGCACATAATTTTCCTTAAAATACATACTCTTACAGAATATATTCTAAATATTTATACAGTTATTCTAAACTTGAAGATCCTCCTCACCTATACTTGAAGATCCTCCTCATCTACAGTAAACCTATACTCAGGGCTGGATTTGCTTAGGACCTCGCATTATGTCCACAGACAAAAATGCCAGGCTCTAAGCTATACATTTAAAAATATGAGGCTTAAGGCCTCATATTTTTAAATGTATACTGGAAGGGAAGGGCCTGTTATATGTTAAAGCTCATGTCCAGCACTGTCTTTACTTTATCATGGGGATCAATTGAGAAAAAACTCTTCCAATAATTAATAGAATAAATTAAATCGATAAAATGCTGTGTGTAGTTTATGATAAAAGCCTTAATTTGTACGTAAAATTATTATTTCAGCAGTAAATCAGTATATTATACCGTATATGGTAAATGATTCGAGGGAGCATCCTTCGGTGTTGAGTACTTTCTATAAGTTTAATCATTACGCATAAAAATGGTTTGTAAAATTAATTTAGATTTATATCTATGAGAATATCTTCATTTATTAAAAATCTGAATAGTTTATACAGTAAAAAATCCGTAAATATTACGACTACATATAGTTTAAATATGGATAAATTCATCATACGAGCCGCAGAGTTCATTTCTTATTTAAATTACAGAAAAATAATTTAAATTATAATGAAATTATAATATAAATTATACTTGAGAAATTACACTTGTACGTTACACAATTTCATCAAAATGTAAATTACGTAAATTGTTTTTTACAGTGAAATATTTTGTAAATAACCGGAGAGAATTTATTTATAATTTTATAAGGTTTTAAAGTTATAAGCTTAATAAAAAACTTGGGTGTTTACTTCCAATTTTCTGCACTTTTTAACCATAAAAGAAGCAATAAACCGCTTTAATTAAGACAATAATCAAGCAATAAATCATTGTGTTTAATTTGCATAATTTAAGTCGAAAAAAAAAAGATTAAAAATTCCAATAAATAATTCATAATTCTCGAGGAAAAGAAGAGAAGAAAATTAACAATTGTTGAACGAATAAATAAAAAATTCGATTATTTATAAACTTTTAACACGAAAAATTGTTAAATATTGCTTACGATATTGCAAGAAACGTTTGTTTAATACGTCATGATGGATCTAAGCAATTCTTCTTCATAATATAACGTAACAAAGATTCATAGTGGTACATTCATTTTAATCATTTAAGTGCCAGAAATTTGTTTACCCGTCAAAGACACTGCCAAAAACATAATTCCACGTATTATTATATTCAAAACATGGCAAGAGAAGTCGGAAATTAATGTATAGAGATCATTTATAGACCTGTTACTTCCATCTTTAGCAATATTTCTTTATTCTTTCGTTTGTTTTGTATGCCTTTGATGTGACGTTACGAGATCAAAGATCGTAAGAGAAAACTGTATATTAACTACACGTCAGCAGTTTCCTTTTAAGAAATGCTATCGAGCCATTGTATATATTTTCTTACTTTTGACATAATTTCGTCATAAATAAAAGCTTCAACATGATTAATTCTCGACTTAAGCATTATCGAGTGAATACCAAATGCATGTTTTGTCGTCCCTTTTGAATGATAACTGTGATTTTCTACGTCTATATAAATATTAACTTGCTTGTAAACTTACTTATTATATAGTTTTTTTCATATGTAGAAGGTGTATTTTAATAAAAATAAACAGTTACTGATGTGTGTTTTAGTATTTTGTATACACATGTGCATCAATAGTTCGGATTTATTCGGTTGTTTGTGAGGTAATTTATGAAAATAACTCGAACTTAACTTCATTTATTAAATATAATTCTTATATTTTTTTAAATTATGGTATAAAAATGTCATTATAAACCTCAAAAACACTTCTAATCACCTGAAATTTAAGCTCCTTTTTGGCTTCGTGTGGTAATAAATCTTAAAATTTTTTAACTAAATCGAACTTTTTATACTTTAAAGAATCAAAAAATATATATAATTTTAAATTAAAACCATAAAAATTATTTTTTTAAATTAATTTAACGAAAACAACCACCGAGAAACCAATTTTTAAACCAATTTTTCACTTAAAATTTTAATTTATTAATTAAAAATATATAATACTAATTTATATATTTCCTCAATTTATAACATTTAAAAATCCTCCAAAAACATCCCAACATTTTTTTTCCACCAAAAAGCACGAGCAAAAACCACGTGGCAAACAAAATTAATCAATTTCGAGATCCACGTGTACTTTATGTAATTAATTAAATCGAACGGTTTGAAAACCGTAAATTACTTTAAGGAACACCGTAAAAGATAATTATACAGGAAAGACCTTTGAAGAAGATAGAAATTACATTAAATTAGCTTGCTAATCTGATGTGAAACAAGGTGAAACGTATACTTTAACGCGTCATTGTTTCAAATAATCTCAATTTATGTTTAAGAAGATAGGAGGGAGAGGAGAAAAAAATATATATATGTTGTGTAGTTTTGTCAAAGTAAAGAAGAAAAGATAACCTGACAGGAATTGGTTGGGGTGTATAAACGTCAAATGTTGATGAATTAATTTCCTGGACTGGTCTTTATCACCGGACAAACTGTGATAACCTGTCAACTAGTAAATCGTTGTTTTATTGTTAGAAGGCCATAATAATTCATCTAGAATCAAGAATATAGGAGAAAAACTTAAGTAAATTCCTAAATGTCAAAGCCTAAAACTCGATTGTTCCTAATCTCAATTTATATCCAAGAGTCCAAACTTTGGTATTATAACTTTGTTTGAAGGCGAAGGTTGTACGATAAATTCCTTTTATAAAACTTAATCAAAATTTGTTTCTGATGGAGTAAACTTAATTTCCTTAACTAAGTAAACAGAAAGGAAACATCCATTAGCGATTTAAAAGTCTCTTAACATATTTAAAACGTTAAGTAAATAAATTAAGCTGGTTATTTTATATTTGACTTGATATTTTTTTTTCTTTTCTTTTCTTTTGCATCTTCCTTTTGTGTCCAAAATAATTGAAATTTAACTCGTTTCTTTTCGTTTGAAAGGTTTTAAGTGAAAATAATTAAAATCTTTAAGTTTTGATCAGAATTATCTCCATTTTTGCCTCGGAAATTTCATATTATAGCTCGAGTTTTGGTTAAAAGTAAACGTTTTTCCACAATTTTTGAGCAAAAAAAAAATATTAATTTTAAGTTAAAATGTGATCTAAATCGTTATTTAGTTTATTTTAATTAAAAAAATAATTTTAATTTAATTTAATTTTCGATCCTAAATTTACATTTCGACTATTAAAACAATCAAAAAATGAAGATAATTTTGATTCAAAAAACGTATTTAACTAGATTTTTAATTTAAAAAATACTTCAAATTTAATTAATTTCCTGTTTTAAATAAGAATTTAACTCGAATTTTGACTAAAAATTATTTAAAAAATGACTAAAAAATAAAAAAATTTATTTAATTACTTATCTATAAAACTTAAAGATAAAAATATAAAAAAAAATGATTTAAATTATTGAAAATAATCAAAATAATTAATTTTAACAATAAAAATAAACGATTAGAACCTATAAAAACATTAAATTTTATTTATTAAATAATTAATAAGAAATTATTAAAAGCATTAAATCATTTAATACCTTAAAAATAGCAAAAAAAAAAAAAAAAAAAAAATCCATTTTACTAATTCTTAAATGCATTTTTATAAAATTAATAAACAGAATTAAAACGTCATTTTTCGAATAAAATGACGTTTTAATTTTCTTATATTCTAAAAAACAACATTATTTATATTAATTTAATAAACTTAATTAAATTTCGTAAGTTTTCTAGCTTCTAAATTTAATTTTATACAAAATTTTATATAAAAGAAATTAAATAATCATTATTTTTTTTTCGCGAAATTTCGAATTTTTATTTGTATTTTTTAATACAGTCAAACCTGTCTATAACGGAACCTGTATATTGCGGAAACCTGTCTAATACGGAAGAGTTGTTCAGTCCTTTAGGGTTCCGTTATAGACAGGTTTGACTGTATGTAATTCGTATAAAAATTCAAGATAAATTTTTCGTGAAAATTTTATATTCTTGAAAATATATTTATTGTATAATTAACTTTTTAATAACGGCCACTTCCAAACAACGGCCATTTCTTTCAAAAACCTGTTGTTTTTTTTAACAAAAATGCACACAAAATAATCCGTAAACAACGGACATTTTCTCAGTGTAAACAAATGTATACAAAATAACCTCCACATGACGGTTCCATTTTTATGCTCCCGTCAGTGGCCGTTATTTAGAGGTTTGACTGTATAATTAAGTGTAAAGATGTATCTTTAATTACTTTAATTAATTAAAATGAAATTCGAGGATCTACTCTTTGTCAGATTATGAGATTTTCTGCTTTTCCCTCCTTTCTAATGGATACACATTCACTACTTTAGCTTGAACTTTGCATGTTTTGAGCTTAAATCGTTCGAATTTTTCTTAATTTTACTTGATTTTTAATTAATTTTTCAATTTTTTTTTATTGGATTTTCATTAAAATTATGTTTTTCCCCCCTTCAATTTTGGTAATTATGTTCTAATTATGCTAACATTTGTCTTTATTACAATACTGTATTACGAATTCAATTACATAATTGCGGATATTAATGTATATATTTATATATTAAAACCCGTGTAAAACGGACACCGAAATTTTCTTCTTTTTTTTTTGGCAGATTTCTGTTTTATTCAGGTCACGTTTTAGACAGGTTTCACTGTATATTGTGTCTGTCTGTCACGCTTTCAATGAATATTCCGAGAACTGTCCGTTATAGAAGGTGGCGACTAAAATTTTCCAATATCTGTATGTAAACGTAATTTATAAAAATTATTTATAAGTTTTTATTTTATTTTAAAACCAAATAATGACTGATTTTTGTGTGTACGCGACGCGACGCGCCACTTTAAGAATTCTTAAAAATGCAAATATTTTAAACAAATCTCTTTCGTCCAAAATAATTAAAATAATTTACAAAATGTATTTATTTATTCTTAAATCAAATTATAAGTTTATTTATTTGAATATTTGTTTTATTTCTCTACTCACTTTAACGAGGCGTTAGCGGACGCGACGTCGCGCCGCGCCATACTAAAAATACAGAATTTTTAAATATAAACAATTTCTTTAAATCTAAAACAATTAAAATATTGTAGAAAATATATTTACTTACCGTTCAATCAATACATGTATATATTTATTTATAAAATTTTAAAGTTTACTTGGAAAATTTTACGACGCGCCAGCGGAAGCGACGAAGCGATAACTCGATATTTCACGAAGCTATAACTATTACAGAAATATTTTTATTGTTAAATTTTTATTTTTTGAAATTTTAAAGACATATTTAAAGAGATAAACGTAAATAAATCATTTTAAATGAAGTTTTTTTTTACGAACAAAAAAAAAATACAAAAAAAACAATAAAATTCCAATTTAAAAATAAGAAAAAACAAAATAATAAAAATAAAATTCAATTTATATTTCCCTTAAAATATTTTATACTATTTTTTTTAACGTAACTCCACCTTAAACATTTATTTTTATAGCAAATTCCATAGCTATGAAGTTATTAGAGATACAAAATAACCTTAAAAAAATAAATAAAACTAAATATTTTAAGTTAAAAAAATATATATATAGAAAATAAAGTAAAAAAATCGCTATTTTTTATATTTTTAATATTGTTTAAAGGAAGAATTCGATATCGATACCTAAAAGACACTTCTCAAAATTCCAATTTTATTAACTGTGCAATAAAAACAAGAGAAGAAAGGACAAGTTAAAATATCAAATTTTTTGGTTCTTTGAAAGAAAAACAAAATGCTGTTGACACTAAAATCTTCAAAGAAGCTTTTTTCATTCGACATGATTGACTCCAGGCAAAAATCGTCACCTCACTCCTTTGTTTGTTGAAGAGCACTTAGATATAATCAACCCTCCACCCCCTTCCTCCCTTGTCTTTAATTTCCACCCTCGTAACTCGAGTTACGATGTCGACGATGATGTATACGTGACGTTACTCTTACTAATTTACCTTTATGTAAACGGGTCGTGTAAATGTGGTTGTAGTTGTTCCTGAGCATTCCTACTTTTCTGAATGTGATGCTTCGTCCCTAAAAGTATTTTATCCATTTAAACATGTTCGGCAGTATTATTTCAAGCGTCGATTTAATCCCCATGAAGTGGGATGATGCTCGGAAGGAGCAGCATCCCATTTTATCTCTATGAATAGGGATAAGCATCAGCATCATCAACTTGTGCATCCATTTATATATCCCAACGAATAGAGACGTTGGGCATCAGCATCCTGAGCGTTTCCACTTTTATCTGATGCAGAAATACGGTTTATAAATTTGTCGTAACGCCCATCTACATCAGGAGAAATTGGAAAAATACACCCCTCCATCTCTTCCCTCTAAGCAGAGAGATGGGAGGAAGATAATAATATTAATAAAAAAAAAAACAAGTAAAAATAAATTTGACATTTTGAGTGATTTATAAGTAGCAGCGATTGACATTTCTCTTATACCTCCCGCGTAATAATGAATAATTGGAGGTAATTGTAATTCCATCACTAACACGTGTGATGGTTACACAATAGATTTACCACTCCCTCCGAATTCCATCCATCAACTCTTACACTTATGACGTCACCGCAGCTCACCCTCTTTAAACCGTTGGAGGCAATGGTTTTCCTTATCTTAAACATAAGATTTTACATCGTTTCCCTCCATCTGAAAGTAAGAAGGGAGGCTTTCTACTGACGTCATATAGGACCGCAAATGCAATTTTCCAATGGAGTAATGGAAGACATTTTAAAGATGGCTAATGGAAGCGACTAATGGCCACGTTCTCTATCTAAACCTCTTATTATACCGTAGAGGGTTTGTGTTTGGCACTAAAGACCTTCTACTCGCTTTAAGTTACGTTTGAAAGGGTCGAAGTCGCGAACCTCCGTTACGGGAGTCACGTAAAGTTATCATTGAACGTGAACACCTCTTTAATGACTTTCGAGAAATGGACTCGACTTGATGAATATATTCTTTATGATTTCTTCTAAGATTTACTTCTCTCTTTACCGAAAATCTTTATTCTTTTATTTTCTTATCGTTGCTTTTATGTATATTACTGTTTAATTATTGTTTTCCCCACTAAAAAATTAATGTTTACTTATAAATTTCCTCCATTTTTAATTGATTTGAGTAATCCTCCACCGTGGTTCTGTGGTTCTTTGCCATTATTTTTTCCTTTGTTTTTTCTGCTAAATCCTTAAGGATCGTCGAGATCATTAAGTAAAATTCCAAGTTTTGGACTTCTGAATCTTTCTTTTAGCGATTTATCCATTAAAGATTCGAGATATTCGCCATTGTTTCAATCTTTTCTTTGGGAATTTTTAAAAAAATCCTAAATTTTAAACTTTTTATTTTGAATTTTTTGCTGTTTTAAATCGATAAAAGTCATGTTAATTTCTTCATTTATTCAACTTTTTCGAGAAATAATTAAAAATATTCATAGCTTTTCCTTGCTTTCTTCGATCGTCTTCAGGAACCATCGAGTGAAATTTCGAATTTTCAGCAGTTAATTTTGAAATTTTACTGCTTTAAATCGATGAAAACCATATTAATTTCTTAATTATTTAATTTTTTCGATTAAAATATTTAAAAAATTTGAGATTTTTGCGCCTTTTTCTTAGTTCTAAATCCTTCAGAAACTACGCGAATATTAAGTTCATTCAGCAAAATTTTAAATTTTGATCGATTAATTCAAAAATTTCGAGTTAACAAATACCAAATTAATTAATTGCATTAAATAATTTAAAAATTGTTAAAAAATCTTTGAAATTTCGTTAGAAAAATTTAAAACACTGTTTATTTTTTCCATTGTATTTTGCATTAAATCCCTCACAAGAACAACGAACTTATTAAGTAAAAATTTAAGTTTGGAGCCTTTAAATGTGAAATTTTAATATTTTAAATCGATTAAAATCATTTAAATTAAGTTTATTCGGTTAAAAATTGCAAATATTCTCGGTTTATCCATCAATTTTAGCATTGATCCACCAAAGTAATTCGTGGATCTTAATGCCATTCTAACTGTTAAATTTTGAACTTTAAACTTTAAATTAGAGAAAAAAATTCGTTTTAACTGATTATTTTCTCGATTTTCCGATTAAAAATTCAAAAAAATCATCATTAAAGTATGAATCTTCAGAAGTTTCATGCATTAAGAATGGAAAAGAATGATTTTCTTTTTTTTTTTTTTTCCTCCGCATCCGAGTGATGAAAACGTCTTCTTTAAACCGCATAAAAACTTATAAATATTAAAATTAAAAATTTCAATTTTCAATAAACATTAATAATTATAATTTCATAAATTTATTTATTTATTTTTTATTCTATTTAAGAACTTTGAAGCGTATTTTCAACGAACTTCTACGAATTTATATGCAAATAAACGAATGTAGATGACGTTTCGACGACGTTTTTCCTTATTTTTCTAATTCAAATTTATCGATAAGAACATTTTTTTTAAAATTAATCTTAGGAAATAAATTAATACGCTTCTACTTTAATTTTTTTTTAAATCAATTTTTATTTTATAAAAATCCATTTTATTTTTATTCAAAAGTGAGAAGCGCTCGTAGAGGAGATAAGGTTTTAATCAGTTCGGGCGCAATTAACAATTTTTAATTATTTTTAAATTTATTTATTTTTTTATAAAAAATAATAATTAAAAATGAAATTTTAATGCTTATAATTAATTTTTAAATTTAAAATAATAATTTAATTCTACCGAGAATAAATTAAAAATGATTTTTATTTTGTTATCTTTAGCATTAATTTAATCTTTGTGAAGGATGAATGGAAGGTAAATTGATTTAAATTGGGGAAATATTTTGTTTTCTTTAATTATTTTACGGCTTTAAATTATAGAAAAATTAATAATAAATCGATTAATTAATTAATGTTTTATAATATTTTTTAGTTAAATGTGAGATTTTAAAGGGAAATATCGAATTTACATCGCTTTTTCAAGAAAGATTTCGTATTTTTAAGGTAAGTTTTTGCTCCCTTAATTAATTTACTGCTTTAAATTATGGAAAATTTCTTATTAAATCAATAAATTAAGTTTATAAAATGATCATTTTTTAAACGTAGAAACTTCTAAATTAAACCACGCAAAATTCTGAAATATTTTTAATTAACCGTATACAAAAAATAATAATAATAATAATAATAATAATTTTCATTAATAACTTTACCTTATTTATCAGAAGATCAGCATCATCATCTGTTATTAAGAGGGGGAAAAAAAGAGGAAAGATTTTGCACGGCGATTGAAGTAAATTGTTTCTTTTACTTGAAATTTCCATTTTTTAAATTATTTTTTTATTATTTTCCCTTCCTAAAAGGTTAGAGATGAAGAGGAGAGGAGGGAAAAAATGATGAAGAAAACAATGAAGTGTTCCACACTAATTTCCTCGACTGAAACATGATGAATTCAGAATTTCTCTCCTCCAAAAAGAAAAGGAACCAGTCTGATGACGTCGTAAATATGTGGAAGAAAACGAATTTTCAGTTTTATCTGTAAAAAGAATGAATGGAAAAAAATAAATAAATAAAAGAATTTTTAACAATAGAACAATAATGCTGTTGTTTAGGGTGAAAGGAATAAGAGAAGAATGTAAAAGAATTATATTAAAAATCAAAAATACTTTCCTTTGTTATAATGAAAAGTCTTTAACAAATAAAGTAATATATTAAATAATTTTAAATGATTTTTAATTTTCTTACTGATTTTCATCAATTTTTCTACTATTTTTTAAAAAAGTTTTTCATTATTAATCTTTCACTTTTAAGTTTAAAAAAATTCAATTTTTAAGCTTAAAACATGTTTACAAAGTAATTATCTTTTACTTCTTTCTCTGTTTTAAGTATTTTCTCGATTATTTTTCTCAATTTTATAAAGTTTTTTAAGTTTAAAAACTTAGTTTTTATACTTAAAAAAAATTTTTTTTTGTTTAAAATATTAATAAATTATTATTTCTTCCTCCGTTTTAAACCTTATTTTGATTATTTTTATCAATTTTATAAAGTTTCTAAGTAAGAAGAAACAGTTTTTATGCTTAAAAAAGTAAGTTTATTAATTATTTTTCCTCTACTTTAATCTCTTTTTTTTTACTTATCTTTTCCAATTTTATGAAGTTTTTTAAACTGATAAATTTTTTTATTTAAAAATTTATTAATTATTATTATTATTTTCTTTCTTTTAAACAGTATTTCGGCTTTTTAAATTATTATTCTTTCTATTTTAACGCAGTTCTTTAAGTCCGAAAATTCATTTTTATGCTTAAAAACATAATGCTTTTATTAAAAACTTGATTAATTATTACTTTTTTTCTTTTATTTTAACTTATCGAGACCATTTTCTAGCAAATTTTTCACTTTTTTAAGCTAAAAAGTGGTTTTAAGCTTTAAAAAACGCATTTGAAACTCTAAAAAAAGAAGAAAAAAATACAAATTATTATTTTTCCAATTTCTTAAACCATTTTCCAACTTTTTATAATTATTTCCTTCCACTTTATAAACTTTTAAAACAAAAAGAATCCACTTTTTCAACTGAAAAATAATCCAGAAAGACCATAAAAATTAAGAAAAGAGCAACTTTTATTTACAAGAAAACAGGAAAATTTTCTAATTAACAAAATCCTCGAAAGTTGCCAAAATTTTTAATATATATATATATTTTAAAAATAAATAATTTTATATTTCATACAAAAAAAATTAAATAAAAAGAAAAAATCAAGGTTTGATCCAATGTTAGTTGCGTGAATTAATCATAAGGTTGACAGGACAAATTACTTCCGGTTGCAAATTTCCTCCTGCTCTTCTTCTTCACTCCCAAACTACCTTTTGGCTCCTTTGGACGAACTTCATTTTGGGATGAGAGAGTCAAGGAGAAAATAATGGCTTATTTTTTTCTATAAATATATTTTTAAAATACGTGTTTAAGTAAGGAGAGTAAGGCACGAGGAGCCATGCGACGTATTATACTTAACTAAGCTTTTTGAGATGACAATATGAAGAAATTCTTAGATTTAACTTCTTAAGTATCGTCTCATTTATTCGGGATTAAGTTAATATTCAATTTATAGTTAAGAAAATATCGTACATCATGATTTTAATCTCAAATTCTTTTTTAATATATTAAAAAAATAAAACTAATAATAATAAAGGAAAAAAAAAGTCGTTTCGGAGGTAACAGAATTTCAGAAATTACAAGAGTTTATCTCGTCTTTTCTGCTTAGAATCGAAGGAATTTTTCAGTTTTTCTTAAAATTTCAATAGAATATTTTGTAATTTCCTAGGTTTTTAAGTTCCATTAAGCTTCGATTTATTAAAAAGAAAATTAATTTAGAATGTACTAAACTTTGCTTCTTGTATACTTTACTTATCTAAAAATTCTTAAAAATTTAGCCTAATTTTAAAAGAGTGGGAGGAAAAATTACAAGTTTCTTCTTAAAATTCTAGTAGAAAATTTTATTAATTTGAAAAACTTTAAGGTTTACACGTAACCTAAATAGGCTACAACTCAGGGCCTCGCAACTTCAAATTTATCATCCTTTAATAGAGGAGAAAAATGCCTATATGTTAAATCAATAGTTTAGGACCTTAACGGATCTAGATCGAGCCTTAATTAATAGAAGTAATTTCAAAAAATTGTATAATTTAGAATTATTTAGTTATTTGCAATTTAATCGTAACATCTAAACAAAAAATACGGATTTTTTCATAAATTTCTTTTTAATATTTTGCTATTTTGAAGAGTTTTAAGCTTAAAATTGTTAGAAGCAGATATAACCTTAAGGCCTCATATTTCAGGGCCATAAGGTCTGTACATAAATCAAACAAGGGCTTTATGTTTTAGGTCATACAACCTGTATACGAGCTAAACAAGGGCATATTTTAATGTCGTAGGGCCTACATGAGCTAAACAATGTATACCTTAGGGCCTCACATTTTAAAATTTCTTATTTAATAGAGAGGAAAGGGCCTCTTGTACGTAATAACTCATGATTTCAATCAAGTTAATTTAAAAATCTATATAAGCTTCTTTACTAAAAATTACAAAAGAAAAACTCGGCTTTTTTCATTAAAAATCCAGTTTAATTTCGATTAATTTAAAATAATTTTAAGCTCCACAAAGTAAGACGTGTTGACAGAATAAATTTAAATTCGAGAAATATTGACTTTACAGAGAAAGAATTAAATAATAAAAAATTGAATCATTTTTACTTCGATTCGACTCGATCATAATACATTTAATATTACTAAAAATCTTAAAAATAAATTTAATTAATAAGGAAAACACGGAGTAATTATCAAATTATCTTTTAATCCCCCTCAAGAGATTATCCTCTTTATTATTTTTATTTAAGAGAAATTAAATAATTAATTTTCTAATTTTCAATTAATTTTTCTCTCAATTTTTTTTCTAATTAAATTAATTAATCCAGATAGAATATTTTCAAGAAAAGATTGAAAATTATATATATATACATATACGAAAAGACTTCATATGTGATTAACGATAATTAAAGTTAGGTTAATATAAAATTGTTTTTATGAATATTATTAATAAAATTAATCCATTAAATAAAATAATTAAATGTTTATTTTTATTAATTTCTTTCCTTAAAATTATTATATAAAGTCATTTTTATGGGTATTTTATTGTATAAAACATAATTAAACCGTAAAATTTTAAGGAGAAACTGTATTAAAAAATCTTAGAAAGTGTCCTAGAACTTGTTTACTGGGTTATTTTAATTAATAAATCGGGTTTCTGAAAAATGGTCGTTGTTGGGAGGCGTCCGTTATTGGAGGTTCGATTGTGTATGCAGTAAAACCTGGCCAAAGCTGAAACCTGTCTAAACAGGAAAAATATCTTACCAATGCAGCGATTTTCTGTTTTAAAAAAATCCTGTTAAAAACGGAAACCTGCCAAACTTGGAAAAAATATTCGGTATCGTACGAGTCCGGTTTACACAAGTTTCGCTGTATAGGCCTATATTTTTAATTAAAGTTTTGTTATTTTTGGACGTATTTTTTATAATAAAAAGAAATTTTTATACTATTTTAGAAAATTAAACACGAAGAAAACTAAAGAAAACAATTTAAAAAAAACAAGTAAAATAATTATAAAACGGATTAAAATAAAATTCGAAAAGTATTTTAGAAGTTGCACGTCGAGATGTATTTAAAAAAACTGTAAAAAATCGATAAAATTAAAAAAAAAATTAATTCTTAAATACAATTAAAATAAAACATGATTAATTACTTTTTTAAACATTGTGAAAAATAAATTAAAATAAAGTTATAAATACGTCATTAGTTATTAAAGATCGTTCGTTCGAGGACAAAAACAATTCCATTAATTAACAGTTAATTAATTAAACGTTTATTGCAATTTGTGTTTTATGAAGTGGTTTAAAGAGCGCAGGCATTGCTGGAAAGCCGAAAACAACAATACATTTGTTAAATATTAATAAAATTAATCAATTAATAATACAATTAAAATGTTTATTTCGTCATCAGTTAACAAAACAGATGTCGAAATGAACAGAATTAAATTTTATAAAATTACAAACAATGGAAATTCCCTTCAAAGCAAATCATCAATTTTCTAACAATAAAATGTCGAGGAAGAAAATAATAATAATAAAATAAAATAGATAAAAATCTACTTTATATTCATTAAAAAGATGTTAGAAACGTATTTTCTCCAGGGTAAAATTGTTTTCGACTGTATAATTTGCTAGGAAAAATGCACTAAATGGCATTTTTTCTTTAAATATATATATATTTTTTTTTAGTTAGAATGAAGATGTTTAACGAATAAGAAAAATTTTTCAATTGTACAATCCATCAAGATAATTAAGATCTATCTTTATTCTTGAAGGATTTTTCAAGAATTAAAAAAAATTATATATATAAAAGACATTTAAACGTTATCGTTTCAAGAATAAGAATTAAAAGAAAAATTAAAGAACAAATTTAATTTATATAATATAATAAACTGACGGAATTATTATTATTTATTTACGTAATTTTAACTCAATTTTATATGCATTTTTTAACTTGATTTAAATGAGATAAAGTGGATCTTCGGGGTGGAAAAATAAAAGAAGCTCGAGAGCAATCTCCCGAAACCATTGTAAAGTTGTAAGTTTTTTTAAATGATGAAGTAGAAAAAATATAAATTAAATTAGTTTATATAATAAATTGACATATTTTATTACTTATTTATGTAATTTTAATGTAATTTTATTCTTTGTTTTAAAAAAATATTTACTTGATAAGATACATTTTCAGTGTAGGAATTGAGGAGCATTCTCTAGAAAAAAATTTTTTTTTAATGTAAAATTACAATTTATTATATAAAGAAGATCCACTTAACTGCGACAAAATTATAAAAATGAGAAGTAAAAAAATTACACGATAAATTTACGTATTTTACCACGTCGAATTATTATTTATTTACATAATTTTAACTCAATTTTACGATATTTTTTTAAAAATATTATTTATATAAGATATAGTCTCAGCGTAGGAAAAATAAAAGAAGTTCAAGAGCATCCTCATGAAGCGAAACAATTGTAAAATTATAATTTTTTTTTTTTTTTAATCGTAAAGTAGAACCCACTTACAGATCGTTAACTGCGACAAAATTAAATTTCATGCTTTTATGACTCCCCTTAAAAATTAATCACTAAAAGGGGGAAAAAATAAAATAAAAATATTTCAAATTTATTAAAATACTAAAACATAAAATATTCAGATAATTCATTCTCTATCTGCTTCTTATCTGTGGAAGCAGATAAAAATGTGTGAAAGCCAGGAGTTGGCATATACATTAACACACAATAAAATGTTAGTGTAGTAGCATTCACGTGACCGGCTGACGTCATAGGCGGTCGAAGATGAGTCAGACTTAATAAAAATATGGATATGTCAGGAGCAGGGCAGAGATAATGAGATTTTCTCGCTTCGCCACCGAATCCCGGTTCACCTGTCTGATGCTTTGTGATGCCATTCATTTTATTCGAAGCAATCCAATGCAAAAATTAGCATTTTATATATTTATTTATTTATTTTTGTGTTTTGCTAGGGGAAGTTGCTTGGCGCATGTAAAATCCTATCCTTGTTGTTTAATTTGGAATGATGATTTCTTTCAATTTTAAAAATGTCTATTATTATATTTTAATAAAATTTCTGAATCTATAGAAGAGGAAGAGAATATAAAGAAAGGTAGAAGAGAAATATATTATTTTTTCTTCAATTCTTGCCGTGTTCAAATATTAACTTCAAACAAAACATTACATCATACAAATGCAATTTTATTGCTGTATTTAACTGTGATGTATAGAAATTAAATTGTTTTTGTTATAAAAGGGATAGAATTATTAATTATAATTAATTTTATTTAATATTTTCTCTTTTAAAAAGTCTTTGTTTCTCTTAAAAGTGATTGGCGCCACAACATAATGTCGTCATGATGCACGCTGCATTATAATGGCTAAAATCTGTTGGCTGCTTTAAAATATGCAAACAAATTTGCTTTAAAATTATTGTTTATTGTTAACTTTTGCGTTTTTGAACAAAATTCCATTAAAAATATCTTTGTAAAATATATATTTCTGAAGATATCTTTTGTTTTCGTTTCGTGGCCACGCAACGACGCTGGCTAATTCAGTAAATAAACGTAAGTTATTATAAATAAACTTCTATAATTTTTATTATAAACGTTGTTTAAATTTTATTCAAACGTAGTTTACTTTAGTATTACTTCATTAAATATTTATTATTTGAAATCAATTTAAATAAATTTATTTTAGTTTATTTTATACGCAATAAGAAATCGCCGCGCGTCACAATACCGCTTTTCAAGCATTATAGGAAGGTTATAGAATAATTTCTCCACTGTTTTCATATCTAGAAAAACATGTTGTCAGTTCTTTTCTGTGTTAACATTTTTCTATATTAACAAATAGACGTCATGCCACTTCCTTCCATTCAAAATAATTTATAGCCTAAACAGATAAATATAAGAAAACATCATAAAGAGAGTTTTGTAAATCGATTTTGAATTTATTCAAAGTAATTTTATACATAAAAATATTTAAATTTTAATTACAAATCTTTCTTAGATCATAAAACATATTCAGAGTAATAAAGATAAGAAGGATGATGAAGAGGAGGAAGAGGTGGAAGAGAAAAGTATAAAGTTACTATTTAACAATAATAATTTATATATTAATGTATTTTTTCCATCATCTATCTCCTAGCTTCTCCTCCTCTTCCTCCTCCTCCTCGCCATCATCATCACCATCATCAGTTTATATTGCCAATCATTCATCCTCACTCCACTCTTTGTCTTACAATATTTCATTTGCTGTAATTACTTTTGAGTCTTTTATCTTTCAGTTCAATATAAAAATATATCAACTTAAAAAAGAAAAATCGTGTTCAAGAATTTATTTAAACTTCTCCAACGTTAAACTTATAACAAAGTTGTAGAAACCGAGAGAAAAAAATATAAAGAAAAGAGTTAACAATTCAGCAGAGAATCGCTGCTGTTTTCGAACCAAAATGCTATCCTCTAAGATATTTTGGATATTAAGCAGATATATGGCCATACTCCCGCGAAAACGAGTATCGATAAAGTAAAGTACATACTTAGTGAGAGGAAAAGCACATTTTACAAATGAGATTTCCTAGAAACTCGAAATCTCGAATCATAAAGTGAGTGCCTAAGCCAAAATATACCTCCGAATGTACTCTTAATGAACTGCTTGCCAAGAGAATTATGTTAGAAGCAAAATACCCCCTAAGAAAGAATAGGAAAATCCTTTACTTTCTCCATTCTGCATAGTTGACATTAGTGTGGCAGATATGATTTACATGCGACTCTCTCCATCGTTAATATTCACAGCCAAATGGTGATATTTTCATGAATTATGCATTTTTTTTTTTACTAGGAAAAAATTCTAATAATAATAACGTAGTTGACTCCTTTATCCGCGTGTGTAGTACACATTATCGCCTTTGAATAAGTTATTAAAGGGGATATATAAAAATTATGTCTGACAACTATTGCCAAGAGGTAAAACACCCTGTCTTACATCGATTGAGTTTGCATGAATCTCTGCGATTTATAGTTAAAATTCACGTATGATGCATAAATATAATAATTAAAAATTTTAATCAAGTCCCCATTCGTGTAGAAACTTCATTTAATGCGTGACAAAAGCTCAGCAATTTGCAATTTTTCTAAAACAAAAAATAACAACAACAATATAAACTGCGACAAAAGAATTCGCTTCAAAAAATAGCTTCACCCTTAATGACAATTAAAATGAAATTAACATAATTAAAACGAACGCAATTAAATTTGAAATGTATTATCTTTAAAGCGAAATTGACAATTTATTAAACAATGGAAACGATTTAATCGTAATTAACATTTTAAACGAAAGAAATTTAAAAAATAATTGTAATAATTTCCGTTATCATAATTAACATTTTAATTTAAATTTTTTAAAGCAAATTAAACCTTAAAAATTGCATAATTTAAGCAAAGATATTTCTAAAAAATTAATTTTAATTTCATTGTATGTATTTCAAACTAATTTAATATTTTAAATAAACTTTTTTTATTAATATATTCGAATGCTTAAAATTTTAAAATATACATTCATTTTTACCATATATAACATGAATTTTAAAACATCAATACGTGAAGAAGAAGAAGAAGAAAGAGGAGGAGGAAAAAAATTCCAAATTTGGGTGTGAAAATTATGCTTTCTGAAGCAATGTTTGTGTTTACTTTTCAAAGTAAAAGTTTTGAATTCGCATCTTAAGATCCCGACTTAACATATTCAGCTTGCAATAGATGAAACTATTGCATATATGAATTTTTTTTTACGTGAAACTTATTTTTCGACTATTGTATGAGAATGGATTCTTCCGTTGAGACTTGCAAATCTCTCTTCAATGTGTAAAAATTTTAACAAAGGCAGTAAAGAAGGAATAATATATGCTTCTAAAAACGTTTCATGATGACTTTTTCCCCCCTTGATTTTTTTTTAAATATTCCTTTCAGATTTAAGCGATTGCTATATGGTAGCTTGTGTTCGTTTATACATACATAAAGTTCCCTAAAATCATTTATTAAAATGGGAATTTGGAAATCACGTTTTGTTAAGATAATACACAAAACATTAAAAGTTTTAAAAGGTTTATTTTGATGCTCCTGCCTTAATTATCGGAGAGAATGATTAATGTAAACATTCAAAACTTAAAGATTAGATAATGGGAAAAGAGGGTCATTATCCATATAATAGGGCCACTTAGGTCACGTGTTCTGTGCCTCTGACTAATGCCCACTCTTAACTGATAAATGCTATTTTTAAAATAAATTTATTTTAATTGTTTAATCTATCGCATGTTTATGGATATCTAACATTTAATTTGGACTAATAAAAGGTGTTTTTTTCTTTTTTTAAACTCGTAGCGTTACGAGTTAAAGGGGTGGTTTTGAGGAATTTTAATACGTAAACGAACTAAAGAGCTATTTTACATATAAAGAGAAAGTTATAAATAGCTCGAACCCGATTTAATGGTCGCAGCAACTACTGATCGATTGTTTGTGTGATCGATGAACAATGATTGCTGGTCAGTTTGTGGTCCACAATGCTCGGATCGCGTGCTCTTTCACAATGATGTCTCTTCCAATATATATAATTCATTAGACATGTTCTTCACTTGTCATGTGCAGGATATGAGTCATTTCAGCAATTTGCCAACAATCTATCAAACGAAATAAAAAATTATTAGCCTGGAGTGTTTCTTGAAATTTTCCAAATTTTATGTGGCCTTCCCTCTTGAGATTCAGTTCATGTAAAATTCCCTACTCTAAACCACCTAAGGGTCAAACTGATGCGTGATCCTCATTAAGAAAACTCTCTTGTGATCCTCCCTTTCGGAAGATCCTAGTTAAGCCAACAATTTTCATCGATTTTGCCAAATCTTCTGAGGAATAAAACCAATCTTTTTGCATTCCACTGCTAAAATTCGACTTTTCTTCAAAGGAAAATAGCCAGAAAAAGAATTTAATGCCTAAAGTAAATACGTGGTTTAGACAACAATTTGATACTTTTTAAAGCTTGCAGCAAACAATAAAATCGATTATCAACCAATAATCGATTCTCTCGACCATCTTTACTTCATGTTACAATAATGGGAATATTTTATTCCCAAAGATAGGATTATATATGCAGTAGGAGATCGATATTCCATTACAAATCCGGAGATTTGCACCATTTCTGACATTGCTAGATATGAAGCTTAATTCGAGGTAGTGGAGAAGAGATGAACGATTGCCCCCGAGTATATAGAACCATACACACACACACACACACACACATATATATATAGCCTATGCTTCTAGTTTGAGGTAGAGACTTTCACTTTAAAGATTTTTATCTTATTCAATTCCGTAATCTAAAATTATATCTCCAAGATGGAAAATAAAATCTTTAACATTGATTTATTGGTGAATTCACCAAAGGTTCGAATGCATTCAAATTCCCATTAACGACTTTTCGATACGATTGTAATTATGTTGTATAAATCGATCCAAATTCTCAACGTCCAACGATTAAAACTTTATATTTTACGAAAATTTTATCGATTTATCCACGTTAAATATCGATAACTTTCGATAGAAATCGTAATTCGATGCGTGTATAATGCGCATTTTGCTAATGGATTTGAATTGTAAGATGCATTCGAACTTTCTCCATCGATTTTTTGTTTAAAATTGCATCCACGTTTCTATCCCTTTTCTAAAAATGGCTCCTCTGACGATACTGATCCATTCTTTAATTGAAATAGCTTATCAGATAGAAGGAAGCTGAATGGACACAGTTGATGGTTCCTACTTCCGGAAGACCAAATTCGGGACTTCATGAGGTCCATTAGATCGCCTCACGTGGTACCCGTCAATGTCTCTTTCTACCATCGTTTGGATAAGTTACTCAGAGGATCATCATCCAATCACAGACTCTCTTACGGAGATGGAGTACTTCCGGTGTCAAGAAAGAGCAAGTGGACTTCCGGACTGATGGCTCTTTTATTGTCAATCTTACTCTATTTCTTTCCCCTTCATCTTTTATTTTGATGCGTTTTTATCCACTTTCCTAACTGCTTCGATACATCTTCGTCCCACACATGGCACCAACGTTGCTTAAAAGAAAAATGCAAATTGAAGGATTTACAACATGGCACAACTTTTCATCCACGATTCCGCATCAATTCTCTTATCATAAAAGCCGGAAGAGAGTTCAAACATCACAGAAAATGCATCGGAAAGATAAGTAATAAACGTTATTCTTAGAATATTTTTAATTTCAACTTATACATGGAAAAATAAGTCAAGCGCACGCAGCATCCTAGTTGACCATATTGTGTAAGTTCTTCCATCAAACAAATTGATTTTCTGATGGAATATAAACAAATAGATCTCCGAGTAATAGATTCATGCTTAAGAGGATTAAAAAAAAATATGTTATTTTTATTCTTTTCCCTAAAGATTTATCTTATTTTATGATCAATAATCATTAAGTCAATCGACCCGAGTAAAAAGTAACAATGAAGAAAATTCGATGATCGATGTTGGTTGGTTCTAGGGAAAAAAATAATAATAAAAAAAAACAAAACTGTACTACTTAGTGTGCATCAACCGACGAAGCAGACTAAGTAGAAAACAAAATGTTTGATTAAAAAATCAACTTATGCGTAAACACTTAAGATAGTTTTCCACAGGGAAGTGAGATTATCTGATGTTTGATATATAGTGCAACGTTCCCCAGGGAGGGGAGGATAGCAGACATCAAACGGTTGTCACACAAAGACCCTAATACCCAGCTACAGATACCGAACAATAGGGTTTTGCTTCGTCTACATAAGCTCTTTTTTTCGTCCCCATGACATTACAGATTGCTCGATTACAAAAATCTGATCAGAAATTCGCTGAAAAAAAAGTGGTTCCTCTTCTATTCAAGCATCGAGAACAAATGAAATCAAGCCTGCATCGCATACTTTGCAGGTCAGAAAGAGATTGGAAATTGCAAAGTCTTATCCGAAAACGGAGATAAAGTAGAGTAGAAAAGAGTTATTTTAATTCTTTAGGAGGATTTGAGATACGGAAAATTGGAAAAATTTACTATAAAATCTCCAAATTTTCTTACAGTTTACGTTGGAGTCTTAAAACACACTAAAATACATAACAAAATCATAAAATAATCACCAGAAGGCATGAAATTAACAGCAAAAAATGTATATCGGAAGTTGAAAACAATGAAAAATGATTAGAAACTTTGCAACATTTACAATTTTCTTCCAAAATCTCTATTATTTTCCCACTTAAGATAGGTTTTTAGATATATGACTCATAGGATGGGAGCCAATAAGTGCGACACAAATAAAAGAGAGTCGAATGGGAACCTCATATGAGGTCAGGCATTTATGGGTGTCGGGGTGCCACGTGTTTACTTTGATTTCTGAGCCGGATATTGGATTGAAACTTTAGCTAATATACGTAGATAAGGTTTTTCCCACACAAGAAAAGAACCCTAAATCTGATGCTAACGAGTTAATTAACACTTAAACTGCAGAATTATCTAATTTCGCGTTTCCAAAAAAAAAATTTAGGAAATTATATTTGTCATCGGTATTAAAAAAAATGAACGCGGAAATGTATTTTTTTCATGAAAAAAAAGGTGATGAGGAAGAGCAAAACTGATTTTTCTAGATTGACAAGACAAGCAAACTTCACTCTCTTCTCAGCTTCATTTTTTGAAATTTAAATTTGTTTTTTTTTAGAAAATTGAGTTGAAACAAGATTTCTTCCTTCACTCTACTACTTTATATACATATACATATATATATAATAAAAAAATCTAAAAAGAAAATCGAGTTATAAAACGAAAGCCGAGTAGTTACATCGTCTAAGGGTAGCAATTTAAGTGAAGAGGGGTTCGAGTATAGGATTTCATTACACATACTCTTAACGAAATTTGGACCATAAAATTGTTGAAACTTATTCAAAAAAGTCCCCGCATGTCACGAAGAGGTAAATAATTCGAACGGAAGTCACCACAATGGCAGGAAATGAAGATTTGATGGCAAGCGATTTCTCCGGATGTCGGGTCACAGAGAAATGCACCCCTGGGGAAACAAACTTGGACACCAATGTCATTTCCGCTTTAAAAGTTAAATTGGATTTTGGTAGCGGAGACGGTAAACCCCCGAGACATTCCAAGTATCACCCTCCATAGAGGAACCATCCTGATAGAGTATCCAACCCTGGATATAACATTAAACGATTGCTTACTTAGTCCCGTCCAATATTCGTTTTTTTTCCTTCTTTGATAAAATAAAAAATAGGAATCAAAAAAATCCACGGAAATTGCTAGAAAGTTCTGTAACAGAATTCCCAAAAAGACTAAAGAATGGAGTTGAAAGATTATTTGGTATAGGAATTATTTAATACTTGTTTGTTGTAAGCCAACTTCATCTTCAATAAGATTATCTGAGTTCTTGGAAAAAATAAATAAATACAAAGTCCAAAAATGTCGTTCAAACTCGGTAAGACTTTTGTAACTCCTTTTTTTCGGAGGGTGTCTTTTGTGGTTTTCTGTTTGCTCGAAAGTAGATTTTAAAGCATTTTTATATCAAATCGTTTCGAACTTGTGCGTTAAAGAAAGATGCTTACTTATCTACAAACTAATAAAAATCTACTGTAAAACCCTCACACCCAGTCTAAAAACCCGTTATAAAAACTACTTTAAGTGCATTTCTATTAAATTACATTTAAATTTTGTGTGTATCTTTAGAATTAAATTGCATTTTTCAGCTTTTGTGTAACTAACTGCATGATTTTCCCATTGAAATCAATTGCTCCTGACAAAAACTCCGTCTTACAAAGAGGTAAGAATATTTAAATTATGAAAATGGTATGTTAATTTTCGATATTCACTAATTGAAAGTGAATATATGGACCCCCAAATATGTCAAAAATTCGTCTTTTGCTTGAATGAAATTCGTAGAAAAGAGTTTAAATAACGAGTATATTTTCGACGTTCTTTAATATTATTTAAAGAATAAACACGAATCGAGTTCAAAATTGAATATTTGTTCCATATTCCAAGCAATTTCGAGCAGCATCTTACATTTTAATTATTTTCCGAATTTTAACTATGTAAGCAATGTTATTATCGAAGGATAAAAAAGGTGATAAATTACAAAATTGATAAAATAAAATGAGTTGTATCAAGATAGTTTCTCTGTTATAAATTCTCTGATAAGTTTTTAGGTCAAAGATCAATCGATAGCGAAATTACACCATTAAAAGCACCACACACACACAAAAAAACACTATCTCAAATTTTCGAAGTTTCGTGTTATAAAAATATAAAAAAAATCTATTATAATTTCTTAATAATTAAACACTGAAATAAAATCTAACAAATTAATTAAATAAATAAGATTTATTTTTAATTTAAAAATAAATAAAAAAAAATTGTTCTTTTGGAGGAAAGGAATTTATTTTTCGTGTGCAGTAACATCGATCGATGCTTAACTTGCCATCGTTTAAGGTTTACGATTGATGTCCTGGTCAGTTTGACAATGACTTTCAGATAATGTCAACTAAACTGACCGATTAGTGTTGATTTTTGACGTCAAACCCCATTTATCAAGCTGTTTAACGCCTTTTTATCATTTTTATCATAAGTAGAAGTGCACTTTCACGCTTGTTTGAGATTCTCTTTTGAGTTCCCAACATCTTTCTTTTTGTTTTAATATTATATATTTTTGTTTAAATAATAAATTTTAATTATTTGTTTAATATTCGATTATTGATTTTTGGAGAGTATTTAATAATGATTAGATTTATATTTATGATGCGAATTATTGTTTGTAGAAGAGGCAATTACGTGATCAGATTGTGTATTCATTATCTAAACGGAACAAGAAATTGAAGCATTAAACATGAAAGCAACGAACAGTGGAAATGAATAGGTAAATAGAACACGAACAACACGAAACTGAATTGAAAATTAGAATAGGATATAAGAAACTGTAAGGGATAAATAATAGACAAAAAATAAGAAGAGAAACGTAACAGGAAACGGAGAAATAAACAGAGTAAACAAGATTTTAATCCGTAAAACACAATATGAAACACGAAATTCAATGTTAAAACAGAATAAGAAACAGCAAATAAACAGTAAAAAAACAGAAACGATGAAATGAATAGAAAACAGAACAGAAACGAAGAAAGTGAAGAGAGAAATAAAACAAAACGTGTAATAAGGGACTGAATGGACAAATAGAGAAGATAACAAGAAACTGAACGAAAGATAGAAAATAATGAAATGAAGAGAAAAAGAAAACGAACAATAAAACCGAACAATAACAGCAAATAACAATATATATAGAATTGCATTATTGAATAGAAAACAAATCTGAAAACAAAGCACAAAACAAGAGAATGACACAACAGAACCGAAAAAAAGAACAGAACAAAGTTTATAACAATGGAACCGGACAGACGAAATAAAGAGAAAACAAGCCAAATTCTGAAAATTACACGAGTAGAATTATTTGGGAAACGATTATTTAAGAAAATATTCATGAATATATTGGAGAAAGCATTTACAAAAGAATTATGATTAGTTTGAGAGAAGTTGGTAAGAGCAATTGTTCAAAAGGAAACTGATAATAAGAAAACTTGTTATAAACTTCTAAATGGGCACAAATTATCCCGTTTGACATCTGTTGAGTATAAGGCGCCACTTTTCCCTATTGACGTCATATTCGCGACCTGTTGTCTCTCCAAAGACCCCGATATCAACCGCCGACCGAGATAACAAAACAGTTGAGTTACGACTCTTCGTCTTCTAATATATTCTTGCCTTTTGTTAGTCTAACGCCGAATACAATATCCTGAGAAAACTTTGAGTCTATTTCAACTAATACATGACAATGGGCCTTTCATAAAATTCTCTGCTCTTGTATTATTTATCAGGGATGTCTTCTCATTTTTTTATCTCTTTCTTCAATTTGTCCTCAATCTTTATTCTTCTTTATTGTCAACAAATATTCTTCTTCTGCTCAATTTTACTTTCTTCTTGTTAAAAATTCGAATAAATGCAGAAATATTTTAATAATGGAATACGAATATGAATTAGGGCCCATATACGGTGTTCACTTCAGACATTTTTCTTCGGGGGAATTTTTTAGGGAAAATATTTTCTCATAAAAGATTGGTGGGGGTTCCAGACGATTTCCCTTTTTTGCCCACAGAATTCGTCGAATAAACTATAAAGAATTAAATTTGATATTCGTAAATGAAAGAAAAAGTCTGTTCAACGGTAATTCTTTAATTTCTTTTGAAGAATTCTGTTAAATTTTCTTCTTTAGTTATGGTACCTTGCTTACTTTTTGGATAGATGTCAAAAGCGCGTGAAATCTTTCTGTATATTCCTTTGTTTTCGCTTTCGTTTATTGTTCCATCTTCTAAGAGGAATAGAGAAAAAAATAG
The DNA here is from genome assembly GCF_030686945.1 of Centruroides vittatus. Classification (NCBI taxonomy): domain Eukaryota; kingdom Metazoa; phylum Arthropoda; class Arachnida; order Scorpiones; family Buthidae; genus Centruroides; species Centruroides vittatus. The sequence continues at coordinate 3,823,452 of NW_027122113.1, forward strand.
ATTTATTACAAGATCAGATTCTTTAAAATTTTCTGGCATGTTTTAAAATTTCCTATGATTTTTATAAAATTCACTGTTTTTTTTTCATTTCAAAAGATTCTTTCGAGTAAACTTCTACTTCTTTGAAATTAAAAATACTTGAATAAATTAAAGTTTTTTTGAGTTTCCCACAGGACAGACTCAGAGAAGATTCGTTATTATACTTCTATATACATGATATGCATTTCACGTATGAATTAACATACTCCTCTTAAGCTCGGTAAATCTAGATAACGAGATTCCTTAACATCTAAATAAAGAAATAATTTAGTCAAATATTTTTAATTATAATTCTAATATTTTATATTATTCTGTTCTCATCTGTCATAGTTCTTAGTTTGCAATACAGAAGATAGAGAAGAAGAAAAATATTAAAAAATAATACCAATAACAAAGTTGAACTAAACAGATACAATTTGAAAGAATAAAATTAAAAGAAAAGGATAGATTTTACTATTTTTTGTTCTGTTTCAAACAAATATAAATATTATAATAAATTCTATTTTTAACAGAAGTGACATGTTTTCCAATATTGTGCAACAGCCGGACACCAAAGACGTCGAAATCGAGAGATCCCAAAGATGACAAAGAAGAAATAATGTTATTTTAAATAAAAATATCGAAATATCATACTTTGCTTTATTCTATCGAGGAAAACAAATAGCTTGATTCAATTTATTTTTAGGTCCACCAGTGATATAGTGAATAAAACCATTGAAAACTGGTTTGCATCTGACGTAACGGCTAGTCACTTTGAGTTTTCCACGTTTTCTTCACTCGTATAACACCTAAATAGGGAATCAGTTTTCCTAGAAAGTCCTTCCGGGTGGCACCCCCCTTGGCAGATCGTCCATATAGCAATCTGCCAAAGGGGGTGCCACCCGGAAGGACTTTCTATGTGGATTTTGGGCTTCTGTATCATATCAAACCATAACCAAATTCATTTTACGTTTCCATTCTGATTTTTTCAGTGAATTCCCACAAAAACAATGCTTCAAGATATATCTTCGAATGTTGATTTCACGTCATATTTTCGAGGAAAATAAAACAAAATAAAAAAAAAACACGCATTTTCCTATAAGCAAAACGAATGAAATAAAAGGGAGAAAAAATGCTCTCATTTAAATTTTTAAAATTCAATCCACATTTTCCGATTCCGAAAATCAGTTTTAGTTAGAAGAACCGATTGCAAGAATCCATAATGTACCGTTGTTTAACCCGAAAACTGTTCTGTATTCAATGTTATTCTTAAGAAAAGATGCAAAAACTTCTTAACAGAAAGTTTTTTCCCTGTCAAAATTTAGTAATGTCATTTTTCGGTAAACGTCGATGGATCGGCGTCTCCCTCCTCAACAATATTACAAGAATATTTTACAGAGGAGAATATAAATGTATGTTTACCAAGCAAATACATTTTTGAATATTTGTACGTCTGTATAAATGTATTTTAGGCACAGTAACATACAGACACGTTCGGTTGTTTCAGATAATCTGAAGTCAACCCGCTCTGACATCAATAAGTCACAACCTCTATCCCACAAATATCATCAATCAAAAGTCTATTCACACAATTTTCGAATTGAATGGCGACTAGTATTATTGTCACCAACATACATTTATGTCAAGAACATGGAAAGAATGTAGGAAAAAAAACTAAAAAAAAAAAGTTTGTTTTATTTTGACAAAAGAAAAGTTTCCGAGGGAAATTATGCGAATTTTATACAAATTTTGTTAGAAATGGAAATATTCTTCTCCTTTCTTCCCCCTTTCTTCTTTGCAAGAGGGGACGAACAGACACACAGACACACACACAAAAAAAGAATAAATTTTTTCGTAGATAAAGTGACGAGTAAGTAATTTAATTTACGATTGTGTGGCTTAAAATTTGATTACCAAGCTTGGCATTTTGAAAATTTGCTGGAATGATTTTGCTCTGAAATTGTATTACTTAATTTTCCGCCAAGCCCTATAGAAGACGATGGCGCCCTCTTAAAATTTTATTCTATTTTTTTCGTATTTATGTATCGAATACTTTTAAAATCGAGAAGCGTAAACTTGAATATAAATTATGTATGCAGGAGTTTACTCGAAATAATTAGTTTGGAGTTATAATACAAAAAGTATATACAGTATATGTATATTTTATGTATTAACTCAAACGGTTATTTCGACATTTAAAAATTATTTTAAGTGTTGCCAGCGCAAAAAAATAAATTTAGAAATAAAAAATGGCTTCTCCTTTCTGAAATTAATTCATCAAAAATAGATAAAGAGAGACTTTTTTACTATATTTAAATGCGCATTATTTAAATTAGTTCGAGTATATTAGGTTTCTTTTTCTTGTTTATCTTGTTAGAAAGATATCTTTTCCAAAGTGAATTTTTGGAAGTTTGGAAAATTGGCAAAGAGAACGCATTTACTTGTGTTTCCAGGTTTGGAGGAGAACAATTGTCGTCCTGTTTCTCTAATCTGGAACTGAAAACACGGAGAGATTATCCTTTACTTACTTCCTGCTATGTTTTGTCTGTTTTGCTTTTGGTGCCAGAAAAGGATTTATAAACCTCTTGGGAATATCTGTTTAATCTTCTTAGTTTCTTCGCTACTTTTTCCTTTTTGTAACAACTAAATCAAGGGGTAAGTTTCTAATAACCTTTTCATAAAGCTTTCCCAACTTAGTTAATAGCTTTTCATCGTGTTTTAAATGCGTTATTGCGAATTTTCCTTCAATTTTTAATATAAATTATTATTGCGAGATATACTTTTTAATGGATTTAATGGTGCTCGTGTATTTTTAAATGTATTTATAATATTCTATACGTGAAAATTAAGGTCGAGCGTATTCAAGAGAAGTGTTAGTGTGTACTTCTCACATTAATATATCTATCATGTAATTATTTATTCATTAAAAACAGTTAAAGGCATGCCTTTGTAAAAACTGGAAGACACCTGTCTAAGAATATAATAAAATTAATAAACCTAATAAAATAACAAATAAAATACAATAAATTCTATATAAAATGCTTTAAACTTAAAATATTCATAAACAATAATTTATCTCCTATATCTCAGGCAATGTGTTATACCAATGGCAATAGCTTCATGAGGCCCAGGCAAATTTGAATTAAGGGGCCCCGTATACAGTGTTGACTTCATACATTTTTCTTCGGAGGAATTTTTTTGGGGAAATATTTACTTATAATAGATTGGTTTGGGGCCCCCTGCTGGTGGGAGGGCCCAGGCAATTGCCCTTTTTTACCCATAGGATAACGCATACGTTATACATGTTTTTACATATATTTATTATAGTTTCCTTCACACACACATTTTGTGTAAAGAACATACATACATATGTACAGGACGTACACATAAATAACAATTACAAGTATAATTCCCCCAAAAAACTTTATATTTGGAATTTAATATTCACAACATTTTTTTAATTCAATAATTACATTCAAATTTCGTTTGAATAAACTTATTTTTTCTTCTATCTTCCTCGTTACTAAAGAAGAAATTGGTACACTCCGAGAGGAATGTAACGAACTGTTTTCTTTATCTTTCTACGCATTAACATAGGAAGAGTTGCGGTTGATGAAAACAATTACATATAAATCACGTAACGTATATGTACTGCAATAAAAAAAAGAAAGACGATAGTTATAGCAAAGTTTACTTGCCTTTTATTCTTCTGGCGCATCTCGAATAACAAACAATCGATTAGAATAAACGTATAGAACACTTTAACTTAAAGAAAAATTTAACTATCGCAAGTTATTAAACTTTTAAATGATTTTTTCCCCTTCTTTTATTGAAAGAAGGAAAAAAAATCCAATTCTGTTTAAAGTGATTTAATCTACTTTTTGATATAATTATAAATTTTTTTCGTAGATAAATTTATCAAGCATTTTTTTCCCTTTTCATTTTCTTCCTGTTTCTTTAATTTTATCTTTTATATGAAATTCGAGCTTTTATATTTAATTAGTAATAAGATACTCTTTCGTTTAGAAAAATTAAATCTCAAAACGAAGGAAGTAAATGTCCACCCACCCCTTTAAAAAAAACACCATCTCTCACCTTTCTCGTTTCCTTAGTAACAATTAAAATTCGCTTCAATGTTTTTTATATTAAGTTTATCATATGTTGCAATTACTTTTATCTGCTGAGAGATCGAAAATTTCGTTAAAGAAGTTAATTAATTACGTTTATCGAATGGAAGAATAAATAAAATTCGTGTTTTTACAGCCTCATCTTAGGATTTTCCTATTATAGAGGCCACAAACTCGATGCTCACATTGATATAACAAGATCATCTCTACAATAAAGGGGGAAAAAATAATTAAGCGGCAGAACAGATGAAGAATAGAAAGAGGGATGATGAAAGAGCATCTAAATGAAAAATAATAAATTAGGTGATGAAGAGGGTGAAGATAATGCCATAGAGAAGTATAGAAATCTGCAGATCTCTCGTCTACACACAAAAGAGTAGCGGGATGAAGGATAGAGCTGGAGCTGAAGTCTAACAGATGGGGATAAAGGATGGCTACAGAAAGCGGGAAACAACACATTAACTCAACAATTAGAGAAACTACAGGATGATGGAAAAGTAATGAAGTTGGGAACAATATTTCAGGAAGGGTGTAGAAGCTAATGTAATATTGTTGAGTTAATTCGTAGCCAGCTATAAACAATTGCTAACAATTTTGTTACGGGGTATAAAACAGAAATAATTCTAACACGTAATACAAAGCACTTGTATATATATATATATATAATGTTAAACTTCTCGAGTCTGCACCATTCATTAATAAGGGAAACGGGATATCAATTACCGAACTGGAGATATATGATGACACAAACATTATACGGTCCGGGCCCGGATAATTAAAACGATACAAACCGAATCGGTGTAATATTTCAGTTCGACGTCGCTGACTCTGCAATTATGATCGACCACATCCATTAGAGGAGGTAGAACCCTTCCAATTCTCTCTCTCTTCTCTTGTACAGAGCTGCTGCAGCGTTTATTAAACTGGCAGCATCATCATCCAGACACGAATTATTCTAACGGTGTCGGATTTCTTCAATTCACTCGCTGCTTTCTAATAAGACAAGATATCATGTCATATCGGGAAGGGGTCCTCTGTTTCGTGCCTGATACAGCCTTGCAGGATATAATGATGTTACATGCGCTCCGTTTCTCTGGCAAAAATCTTGATATCAATGGGTGGAAGTAACGAAAGTATGAAATTTTCGGATGAAGGAGACGATTTTGATGCTTACTGTGACGTTTAAAACTTTGATATATCTGCAACCGACTCCCTTAAGGTGTCTACTAATGTAAGAATAATCAATACGTCAGATAAATGCTGTAGAATATCCATTACAACTGACGTATCAACCTTTGTAGCTATATTAAAATATTCTTCGTTAAATTAAATATCATACATTAATTAACTTATTATAACTATTTCAAAATTAAAATTAAAGGCGAGAACTTATAAAATGCTTAAATTCGTGGAGTTAAACTGGCTAGAAATGCAAATAATCGAAGGATAAAGTTATTTTAACCTCAATTTTTATAAAATTAACGTGTCAAAACCTCTCATTAGATTAAAAAAAGTGGCTTTGACACTTATAAATAATAATTGTTGTAGCATTACTTAATGGAAGAAGCTTAATTTATTATAAATAAATAAATCTTATCTTTTCACTACATGCACATGTTAAACGCTTTCATGGAGTTAAAATTAACATTAGAAAATGAATGAAGGTTTTCATGAATATAGAAAATCCATTTATATTGAAATTTATGGTAATTCTTACCATTATATTGCATATTTCCTTTGCATTTTGTTCTTAAAGAGATAATAATAATGCTTTATGAAATGTGTAATATTAATGACCCGAAGGCTACACATTAATTCCAAATTAAGAATTTACTTTCATTTTATCTTAGATAACGTTCACAAAATTAAATTTTTAAATTTCTAAAAATAAATTTATTTATTTTTTATGTAATCGCATCAATGAAACAAGAATAATTACTGAAAAATATATATTTTTTAAAATGATTTTTCGAGATTTATTTATTTTTTTTATATTATAAAAAATCATCTAAAAAATAACTTTATGAAAGGAAATTTCATTTTCACTTTTATATGTTTATTTTTATAGAAATTTTTTCATTTTTTCTTATTAAAAATAATATTTTAGTTTATTTTCTGATGAATTTAAACCACATTTAGATATAGAAGAGTCATTTTCTATTAAGAAAAATTGTAAATCTTAGATTATTTTCGATGAATATCTTCAAATTCTGTCATTTTTAAAGAAATAATTCCCTAAATATCAACAATTTTCCAAGTAATTTATTAAGTAATACTCAAATATTCTAATTTACTAAATAATCCCAATTCTCCGAACAATTTTCGAATAATATCCCAACTTAAAAAAGAAAAAAAAATCCTTAAAGCAATCTACCAAATTCCTAATATTCAAATTATTCGACAAGAATGCAAAAATCCTTAAAAAAAAAAATTCCCTACAAATCTCCCTCAAAAAATCCTTACACACATTGCCAGATTTTTCAGGGATTTATGATCATCTCCTAATTTTCCCCCTTCAAGGAATTGCAATGAATACGCGTTAAAATTCGTGGATAAATGTTATTTTACTTATTTATTTATTTATTTTTTTACCATTGTAGTTATTTTCCTTTAATTTATTATTCAGTAAAAATAAGTTTACACATCGATTCTTGAGAGCAATTTAAAACTTGTATTTCTCTAGGGAATTTGCGCTTCTTTTTAACATCATTTGTAAACACAAACATCAATTTATGTCTGAAAAACGTTAATTAATATATTTTTATTCATAATTTTTATATATATATTTTTTTTCATTTAACTCGAATGCAAACTAAGTTCATAATTTCCAACTTTTCAAACTTAATTTACATTTTTTATTAATATTATTTTTAATAATTTATAAAGCTTTTAAAAAAAACGAATTTAATTATTAATTTTTTAATTTTTAATTACACATTTATGCTATTTTTATAACTATAAAATGAGTTTATTGTAATTATCATAGGTACATAATTAAAAATTTATAGCCTTATTATTAATTATAAACTAATTTAATTATTTAATATTTATTAAAGTTCTATCTTTTATTATATGTAACAGGGAAAATAACGCAAAGAATGAACACCCAATTTTTATATTTTTGGATTCGTGGAGCCTTAAAACATCGAGAAATGCAAGAAAATTTGGGGTTTTTAACTGTATGTATGGATGTTTGTGTGTGGGGGGGTTGATTTTGTTCGCCCAATTTGAAGCTTAATAACTCCTGTGCCTTCTGTCCAAAATTTCTGAAATTTTGCATGGAGGTTTGTTTATTAGGGGAATTGATGCTGTTAAATTTTGGTGGTTAAAGGTCGAGGGGGTGGAGAGATAGAGTGGGGTCGGACTTAATGAAGACTTTTCTGGTTTTTAGCATTTGCAATTTTTTGATAAAACTCATCTCTACCTTCAAAATTAAGCTTTTCGCCATAATTAATAATACAAAAAGTCGTTTTAAACGCAATCTCACAACAGATGGCGCTACACGCAGTTTTAACTTTTTTGCCAGGAAAGTTATGCAACTCGTTACTGGATATTTTATAATTATAAACTCAACAGAAACAGCTTTAAGATGTGATTAAAATTAGCATTTTTTAAATTATTATAATATGTAATTTATTTTATAATGTAATAAAAAACAAATTTAAGGTAAAAATTAAAAAATTTTAAGCTTAAATTTACTTTTTAATAAAAATAATTTTAACGAAAATTCTTTTCTTTTTTTTTTTTTTACTAAATTTATTTTTAACAAGTGGATTTTTGTGTCTCGTGTCTGGAAGATGCTGCTTAGATGAGATGAAGTGTTGCAGATGCAAATTAGATACTCCATGAATATTAATTTCTGTTAAGCCATAAGTCACTTTATCTCAAAATGTTTCGTATGCATTAATTTATACGAGTTGTCATTTTTTATAAGATATATCCCAGTTTTTAATTAATTCAGTGTTCCAAATAGATTAAGATATTTAAAGTTTTTTTCTTTTAAACGTGATCTCTAAAAAATTATTTTTAAAAGAAGATAAATTTTTTAAAAATATTCTTCCAAATTTGTATTGTTCCTCTATTTTTTTTTCATTTGTAAGAATGTAAATTGTGGATTATTTTTCTCCAAAATGGTTTCAACTCGCTTAATGATTGTACGGTTCCTCTGATTAATTCCCTAAATATCTGCAATTTTCTAAAACTATGGCACTTCTGAAATATCCCTAATTTTCTAGATATTCCCAATCCACAAATGTCCCTAAATCTTTAAAATAATTCCCCAAATACCCGATTCTCTAATATCTTAAATAATTCCCCAACCATTTCCAATTCCCCAAATCCCTAAGCAATTCCTTAAATATCTTTTCACTTATCCCTAATAACCTTCACGGGATGATTGACGAGCATTTCTACTGAAAATTTTTCCAAATTTAAACGATTTTCTCCTTAAAAAATCCCTACTTTATATTGATAATCGATTGTTTCTTGTAAAATCCTCAAAGTTGAGCGGTAATCAATTTTTTTTTTCCTCCTTCCTTCGTTTATGTTTAAGAATCCTCTCCAAATTTCTGTTGATGATCGATCCTTTGCTGATCGATCGATTGTGTAGACGATCATCAAAATTGCCATTTTCTTAACATCTTTCAAAATTTCAATCAATAATCGATGCTTTTGACTTAAATCTAGAGAAGATTTGGTATAATATATTTCTTAAAAATAAGACATCAAGATATATTTATTTTTTGATAACTCCAAAAAAATCAAAGAAAAAAATACAATATATTCCATCATTTTAGTCAGAAAATATCAAATATTTCCATAAATATTTTCTCTCTTTTCTAACTGCCATTCTCTTAAGGGAGTAAGTATTGTGTGTAGAAAGAAGGGAGAGAGAGAGAGAGAAAAAAAAGAAAATATAAAATGTTTTACTGTTTTGGCATCCTTACCGCCAAAGGGCCCGTCTTTCTGGCGTCACAGAATAATATTTAAGGGTTTACGAGTCTTCACGTTAATGGTCTATTATCAGCTTCAACATCACTGCATCGTTTATCCCGAGCATCCTCTCAACATCAACTGATGAGATTCAATGCAGGTGCACGGAGAAATCTATATTTTGGACTTTGGTGATAAATTTCTATTTTTGTGGGCTGTACATCTGTCAATTGTTGTCATCGAAACTCATTTATCATCCCAACTCAATGAGAAATTGGATAAACATTGCGGAGAAAAAGGGAAATATACTGCATTTTACGATTAGAAAGCAGACGTTGCAAAAGTCATAAATTTTCTTTTTGGCTTTTTCTTCTTTCTTCTTCTTCTTCTTCTTTTCCTCCCCCGCAAAAGTAAACAGAAGAAGATCATTAAATGTTACTGTTTTTATTCCATTACTGAATATCATAATTGGTAAAAGAAACAATTTATTCGTTCTATGTATTGAGTTTAAAACAGAAAATAATTCTTGAAGTAAATAAAGTCGAAAGACGAATTTTAAATCATTAAACAGGAAAAAAAAAAAATTGGGTAGAGAAGAAATAAAATAAAACTTTTCTAAATAAAATCGATTTTAATGAGTTTAGATTTTTTATTTTTATACGATAAATTATATAAAAATATGGCCAAACCTGTCCAAAACGGAAACCTGCCAAAAGGGGAAAAATTCTTCGAAACGAACGATTTTCCATGCTGAAGAAAACCAACCTATTCAACGCGGAAACCTGTCAAACCGGAAAAGAAACATTGGTGTGGTGCTATTTCTGTATATGCAGGTTTTACATAATTAACAATTTTTACTTAATTAAAAATTGTGTTTTAGTTTGGAAATCTCTTCCAAACTAAAACACAATTTTTTTTTGTTGGAAGAAAAAGAAAAATGCTAATTTTTCTAACTTATATGATAAATTCTTTATAGAAAAGACTGAAGTTTATTGCAGTCTTTCTTTCTCTCCTCCAATAACTAAGAGAATTATTACATCACATAAGAAAAGGCCCAGATATCAAACGGTGCAGGCATCCCGTCTGTAGTAGACGGGAAAATCCCCTTATGTGGAATTAAGAAGAGCGATACGGTCCTTCTGATCCCGATTCTCGCATCACTTGTATATCAGACTGTCGCAAGAAGATTCTAAATGATAAATGAGAAAAAACGTTAGGTCTAACGACAGTAGACTTCTCTACCTCACCTTCGATAATCGTAGCTGCACGTTGGCTCTTTTCTATCCATCATAGGATCGGCTGGGAATGACGTACAAAAGAAAATTATGTCGTATATTCGTCCCTAGGTATCGTGTTATTTATGTCACCATTTTTTAAGGCCGAAGAGGCTATAATTTTTAATGTTGTAGTGGAGTTAATTTGGGAGATATTAGTGGAGAAAATCGATAAATTTTCCTCTATTAAAGTGGATTCCCCCCCCAGAACGGAAAGATATACGTTGCTAGAAAGATTTTCGTGTGGGTTAGAGAATCGTATCTAGATATTGAATGACTCAGAATGGTGTATCTAGGTGTCGAGTGAACATATGCGTGCACACGAATAGAAACACTAATGTACCGTACTGTACTGTACCTAGTGCAATGTTAAACACTCGAATAAAAAAGAAACAATTTTATAAAGACGTTCTGTTTCAAGATAATTTACCTTATAAATATCGACTTTACCAATAATTTCATCCTTATTTATGATTTTGTTCTTCTAAATGCCAAGCATTATCTGATGTTTTTTTAAAAAAATTATTTAAAAATTACATTTTCATTTAAAAAACCTATAATAATATAATGAAAAAGAAAATTAATGATTTATTAAATAAGTAAAAAATTAATTGAATTTAAAATATATAAAAAAGAAGAGTTTAATTCCATGTTTTATTGATTTATAACCCAATTACTTTTTAATGGCATCTTCACCGCAAAGCAATACTGTCATAAGGTGAAGCAACATATACAGGGGATAAATAATATTTATTGTTAGATGATGTTACTGTAATGAGGAAACAAATACCAGTTTGTAAATGAGCTAAAAGATCGTAAAATTTTTATTATTCACCAGATAACATTAAATATTAAGTAGTAAAGTAAAAATAAACCGATTTTAAGAATGACATAGTATAGCTGTTTCTCTGCCCCGAAGCACCATTGCGTCTAGGGAAAATAAGCCTGGTACGTTTGATTCTTTAATGAAGCTCTTGGGAACAATTTCCTATTTTGTATACGGTAGCCGTTTTAATTTAACATCTCTTTTTATTCTTAACACCATTATAAATAACTCTGTTAATATACGAAAACTTTCTACTCGACAACATCGAGTTAAGAGGCAGAATCATTTTTATTTTTCGAAATGATTCGCATAATCGTTTATCTTCAGAATTATTTTCAACTTTTGCGAGCTGCACTTCAGCATTAAATTTACTTTGTTTATATTACACTCTTTATTTATTGCCCCTTATTTCTGAAAAGAATAAATAAGGAGGAGTTAGAAATGAATATTCGCTAGAAAAATTCGCTGGAGAATATTCATTTAAAAATTATAGAAAACGAAGCAAAAAATTACAGGGAACGAAATTAAAAAAATATAGAAAAGGAAACAAAATTGACAAGTTTAATAACCAGGAAACAAATTAAAAATGGAAGTTCTTAATAATGTAAAAAATAGGGAAGAAAGAAAAGTATCTTGTAATGAAATTAGATAAGAAAATCGTAAGAACAAATTAAAAAATAAAACTAATAATTAACATAATAAAAGAGTTAATGAATCAAATAAGTAACAAAGAGTAATAAGTGCTTAGAAATGTTAAGATAAGGAAGAAACAACAAGCGAGACGACGGTATTAACATAACATTGAACGGAGAAAAAACTGCCAGTACGTTTTTTTCTTTTTTTTAAAAGAAGAAACCTGTAAAATTCAAAGTTATGCTTTAAAATTTTTATATTTAGAGCCATTTTCAGGTAGAAAGAGAACCTAAAGCAGTCTTGAATATCGATTAGAATTCGTAGGATTTTTCTTTTCTTGTAAAATCTTGCGTTTTAACAAGTGCACTCAAACCCTCACGAGACGGTAGTTTTTACAAAGCGAGAACAGATGTCAGAAGTATTACATTACGCTGTCAGCCTGCCAGTCAAAAGTACAGTTATTACCGTGTGAGACGTCAATATCTTGACTTTTGACTCTTGTGTTGATTTTGATGTCGTCAGCTTCCTTTCCCGAACATCACAAGTGTGGACGCATGTGTGTAACAAGCTTCATCAACTCATGATTCGTATCGATCGAAGGAAGATCCTATGGTTCTGTATGCACATTAATCACTCGTTGACAGATACGGAGTAAAGCACGTCTCTCACCTCGTGCTGCAAATGTACACACGTATACACACACAAACACTTCTAATTTTCTGCAACACAAAGTTTTAAGCTTATATCAACTACGTTTCTCACGTATATAGATGTATAAGCGGGTTCACTTCGTAGATAACCGCTTCATCAATTTTGCCACCGTTCTGTGTCTTATCTCATTTCTACTAGGGATTTTTTCTTCGTTTCCTCCCTCTTCTTGTAGTGTAAAGATTAAACAACTTTCTTTACCCTCGTTTTGTGCCAAGAGTTACGTGGATACCAATCGCGATCAATAAAATAGACACAGCTGTACTTTAGGGATAAAATTTTACAGGAAAAAAAACTGCAATATGCCATAAGATGTACTTAGTTATAACCGTCTAAAAGTGATTCTCTTACTTAATTTCCAGTAAAAAAAATTAAAAAACCTGTTAAAAATCAATACAGACACCCGAAACAGACAAAAATCGCATTACCCCATCGGAAAATTAACAAAACGAGAAGCGAAAAAGTAGCCAGTGAATAATTTATATGGAAAAAGTAATTAAAATTTGCAGAATAACAAATCCAGAGAAGCAAATTAACGTAATTAGAAAATATCCTAGATTAAAAAAATTCATTGATATTTGAGAAAGAAACACAATTAAGGAACACTCTTACGAACGTAGAGCTGTCTTAACAAGGTTTATGAACGCGAAAAAACTCTGTCAACTTAAAAAAAAATAAATACACAGTCGATGGAACGTGAAAAAACACCAAAAATCCCTCTAAATATAACACGCGCAAAGCTTTAAATTAATAGAGAAAAAATCGTTTTTAATTGGCCGGAGTGATTAAGATCAAAAATTAATATTTTCAATTATGCGCGGGTTTATTAATGAGATATTTTAACATAGACAGATTGATGAGTGGTTCTCTTTTATAGTCCATGACTCACTTTCACAGTTATAAAGCTGGATGGAGATAAATATTTGATAAATGTCAGTCAGATTGTCGCCAAATTCGTCATCTAACACGTTCAATCGATGAAATGTTTTGGACATATTTCAATAGGCATACCGCTTAACGATCAATTATATTCTTTCTGTCTTTCTTTTTACAATATAATTAATTGTGTTTAAGAGACGTATGGATGTTTTAAACGGTAAATACTTAAGAATTCTTTAGTTTTTTTAATACAAGAAAGGCAAGAAAAAGTGGAAGAGGTACTTAAAATAATCATAAGTAAATGATGGATAAGTGCAGATAGCCGTGTATCAACTAAACAGATGGAAGGATAAGTTACAATATTTGAATTGGAACGGCATCAAAATGTATGAGAACTGTCGAAAGGATTTGAAAGGATAAATACAAAATAATAAAAAAGAAACTAAAATAAACATATAAAAACTTCTTAAGGTCACAAAACACAATTTCCTTTTAGAAAAACTCTGTTAGAAATATTAAAGATATTAAGAAACTGATTTAAATGTTTATTAATTAAACATTCTTTTTCGTATGTTCAAGTGTGTAGTAATTGGTATTGATTAATATTTCTATATATAATTAAGTTAATTTTTCTATATTTTTTTGTCTTAAATTCATAAACTTAATACGTTAATTGAATAAGTGAAGTCGTTCATTTGTCATGTGAATGCAGAGATAAATTAAACATTAATTAAAGATATGTACATCAAAAACCCTTATAATTATCTTTTATATGTGTAAAGTTTAAAGGTAGAAGTTTTATTTATATTAGAATATATAAATATAAATTATTTTTGGATATATTCTATAACACATTTTTGATTACGAGAAGTGAGAGGAGAAATGTCATTAAATCTCAGTTTATGTGATACAACTTAAAAATTAATAATTCAGAAAAAGAAACATTAAAATGTAAAAAAACTTGTATATATTTACACTTGAGTTAAAGGCTTAATGTTTATAAAATTAATTAAATTAAAAAAAAGTTAAACTTTTAAAGATTTATATTAAATATAAATAAAGCAGATTATTTAATATACTGAAAATGTTTCTGCACCTTTCATTACATTGCTTATCTTGTTGATAAGTGAATAATCAAATTAACTGTCGTAACTTTATTTACTTACGAACTTCTCTATATTAATGGAAAACGTGTTGTTGGAAGTAAAAAGTAAAATATATTTATATAGAATAAAACACGTCCAAAACGAAACCTTAATAGAACGTAAACCTGCCTAAACGTGAAAAATATTCGGTAATGTACTAGTCCGGTTTACACAGGTTACAATGTATATTTATATTATAATTTAGTAAAAATTGGTGTGAAACTTTAGCCTTTCGGGAAAATTATGTAGAAAATAGGAAACACATTCCATACGCAATTAATAAACAAGGCAAGATGAGATAAAATTAAATGTTAATAATACCATGTGTGTATGTACGTGTGTGTGTGTGAGAGAGAGAGACGATTAATCTTAAAACTTAGTTTACAGAAACTAAATAATCCTAACTATTACTCTTAAAATCAACTTTTCAATTCTCCTTTGTCCACCTGTTAACTTCTCATGATGCAGTCATAAGAGTAAATATATGTAAAGTCTGGAATTTACGCTACTAATTACCGAACGAATGTTACAGGTTACAGAAATTCCACTTTTCCAAGCGTGAGTAATAAACTGTATCTTTAAACTGGATGAATATTCATTAACTTCCTCTCTAAAATTTAAGAGGAATTTATTTAAAGATTTCTACAATAAAATGTGCTTTCATTCGTTATTCTACGGATCAATAGTCTCTGTGGGATGTGGATTTAAAATGTGTACTTATTACGTTTTAAAAGTGATGTTAGAGGAGATGATAAATATTGCCTTTTCTATACGAGAATGCAAATATCAGGATTCTCCCTTCAGCTAAAACTGAACTGTATTCGTTTCACCTTCAGGAAGATCACACGACTCTTCGCTTTGAGAGATAACTCTATATTTTTAGATCCTCGTAAGATTCCCCAGTCGAGACTCTATAAACATACATTCTACTATCCTCAAAATAAAAATAGGAAATGTGTTAAAATACGACTGAAAACGTTCTTAAGCTTTGGTTTGTTTGGCAGCTTAATGCTACAGTAGCTAAAGATTTATTTTGTTTTTAGGTGACACAATGTGTTTCTAATATAAGGACTACTGGGAGAGAGTGTAATTAAGGTGTCTTAAGATGTTATTTAGATTCTATAAAATGATAGAAACATATTACTTATAAAATGGTGTAATTCAATAATTAATTTTTACATAAATTTATTGCCATTTTGTTTTGTATGTCCTCAAATATTGCGACTCAAATTTCATCGACTTCTAATTATGATAGAAAGCTGAAACTTTGAGGACATGTCTAAGTCCCCTGAAAATGCATTTCAATAATATTTTAGGGAATGGCCCACCCAGTCATCCTCCCCATCGAAATTTACAATTTAATCCTGATGTGTGTGAGTAGTGATGCATGTGGTGGTAATCACAGTAGTGATGTGTACGGTGGGGTGAATCCACCCATACTTCAACTCTCGAAAAACGTACCAGTACTAAGAGGGCCTTTTAAACCATACCCTGTATGGATTCGGCAGGCCATCAATGGGACATCCGGGTGGTGAGGGACGGGGCCTGATATATCCGGGGCAGATTAACTCTGGGATCGCTCGCTCGGATTCTATCTTGGATCCCCCAGAACGGTAGACTGATGCCTTTAACCAACTCAGTTATCCGGCCGTCAAGTTTGATAGAGTTAAAGAAAGTATGTAGTATAAACACGTTTAGAAGTGGAAAATATATATTCAAAATATCATTTATTCATGCTGTAAGCTCTTCATACTCTGCATTTCTAAGTTGCATGCAGAACTGTAACCAAAAATTCTATAAAGGCATAACATCGTATGAACTAAAAAGTTACTAATGAAATTATATATATAGTATATAAAAGTGTGTGTGCGGGTGTGTGTAGAGTGACTTAAAAGGCAGTTAACCGTGTTTTGTTTTGCTATGTTCCGTGTATATTTTTTAATACGAATAAGTAGTAATTTAAAATAGTTGATTAAGACAGCAATTTAGATTTTTTCGATGGTTAATTGACCCTACTGTATATATTTATAAGAAACTTTTGAAAGCGTACAGAATTAAAATAGTTTATGCATGATTTATCTAATCGTAGAAATACATAAATATAAATATATATTTTTAACTAAATGATTTACGTATAAATTATACATTCCATTGATTTATACGGATCGTATGGATAAGATGGATATAAAATTTATTCTGTATTTTATCCATTCGAACTAAATCTATGCAAATATTATACATAAAAATGTAAATAATGCTGCAATTTAGTGTACGCTATTGAATAAAAGCTAATTTTCTTCTGTTAATAACGATTTTGAAACCAAAAACATATAAATATTCAGTCAATTTTAAATAAAGATATTGTACAATAAATATTTCCATTTCTACAGAATCTATGACTCTTAACATGAATATATAAAACATTTTCACAGATATTCTAATAATAAAACTCTATAAATAAATTTTATTTTAAAAATATTAATAATTATAAATGTTTAAAGATAGATTTAATAAAATATTTATAGTAAAAGATGAAATATATGTCGACAGCATCTTAATTATATGCGTGAGATATACGAATTTACATCGTACATATATGGACTTATATATATTATATATATATATATATAATTATATTTATATTAGGGTAAGCATTTATTATAGGCATAGTATACGTTTCAGAAATATTTATATTACAAATTCTTCTATGATTTTAGAAGCTGTAGCAATTCTATAAGGATTTATGTAGTATTAAGATAGAAGTCCATAATTATACATTTACTGTAAACTACAAAATCATATACAAGAATGACATCGTCACAGTGCAGAATTGCAATTTTTAATCATATTTTTAATTTATTTAATTTAAAATATATGCTCTCCACCTCAAATTAGTAGTGGCTTGCCCCTGTATATCATACTTTTCCTTTAACAATAGAGTCGTGCCGATCATCTATCTAACACCTTTCAGGGGAAAATTTTTGAATTGAAATAATATGACTTGCGATTTGCATGGGAAGTTCGTAAATAATAGATAAAATGTAATAAATTTTGAGTACAGTTTTATTGAAAAAAAATTTTTTATAATAAAAAAATCTAAACGTTTTTCAAAAATCACGTTATTAACTTTAAGGACTTCTAAATAATTTTAAAATTAATGCAAGTGTACATAATATATAAGTGTATGAATTTATTATCTTTAATATCTTATTTTTAAATATCTTTCAATTTA
Source organism: Centruroides vittatus (assembly GCF_030686945.1). NCBI lineage: Eukaryota > Metazoa > Arthropoda > Arachnida > Scorpiones > Buthidae > Centruroides > Centruroides vittatus. The sequence goes on from NW_027122113.1 coordinate 3,841,226, forward strand.
AATTAACTTTGTTTTTAACATATTTTTAAATCTCTCAAATCGAATATTACATACCTGTCTAATTCGAATTTAAATAATAATTTTATAATAATATACTTTTTTGAAATTTGGAGAGAAAATTAAATAAATAAATGATATATTTTATATGGAGAAAAAGAGCCGAAAATATTTCTATTAAATTAAATTGAAAATGTAAAGGAATTTAAAGAATATCCAGCTGTAGCAACATTATAAGCGGCAGAACAACATGGGATATTTGATGGAGTGTGTAACTTGACATGTGAAGTTAGCTGCTGTCTCTTTATGTTCTACAACCAATATGTTCTCTTCTTCTCAATAAAACGGTCTCCAAACGCTCAACAACTCCTCCAGAAATGGTCCGTAAACCGTCGTTACCGTAAAAGAATCCACAAAGAGCACTTTATAGCAAATTTATTATTTAAGTTTCGCTTTTATTTTTTAACTCCTTAAAATTTTAATTGACTAAAAAACATTAACGCTTCCTTATAAACGTCGAAATTCTATTTCGTTCGGAAATGGATCTTTCTATCTATTTCGTAAGTGAAGGGATAAGCAAAAGAAATTACAGGCTTATAACTGGGACTAGACGTGTTCTATTTACAAGACTCATGATCCATTGTGGCAACTTATTGGGTCCTGGTACAAAAGTGAACGGCGCAATTCCTCTTCCATTCATTTCGACTTCCCTTCTAGCAATCAGCGTGCTGTTGATGCATTGATGGTGACTATTTGCTTCCATTCCGGTTGCTAGGCAACCGGCATTGGCAGCATCCGACAAGAAAGAGTTAGCATCTTCTATTTAAATTTATTCTAAAAAGTTATTTGCAAAAATTAAGGGTTATTCTCCGCGTATTTTAACATTTCATTCGCTTCAAAACAGTATAAAATGACACGAGAAATATTATTATGCTACTTATCAATGAACTAGTATGAGTCACTTATCGTGAGAAGTGATAAACTGTTTATTATTTGGCTTATTCATATGTATGAGATTATACGATTACCTTATACAATGACGTATAATAAGCATAATATAGCATGCTGACTGCTGAGAATATCTTTTATAAATAATTTGCATTTAATAATACTCTTTGATATATTTAACAACACAGTAATCCTATGTTATTATTTGCATATACGTATGAAATAATTTAGCATATTATTTGCGTGTATGTAATAAAAATATACTTTTTTAAACAATGTTATACGTAATTAATAATGAATAGTTTAGTATATTATTATATATTACATTGCGTACTAGGAATAATATAATTAGTATATGACTGTTCTCCTACTCCTTATGTAAGTATTGTCTTATACAAAACGTAGGCCTATCAGATGTGTAAAATCATAATCCTGTGCTTAATGCATATTATTGTATAATATACTGCTTAGTATACTTGTATTAACGTTACTACAGCTGGAAATCTATGTTAACAATAGAAATTACTTAGAATGTTAAATAATAATTTTTGAAAAAGCTATCACATTCTTTCATTTTATAGAAAAACATGGAGGGAAAAGCGAACAGATCAATACCGAAAGAACTTTACATATGTTCACAACCGTTCTCAGACAAATCTATATATTTTCTTAATTATCTTATAAGTATGAGAGCTACAGCAGTAAACTATGTGTTTGTATGATTTTTGTATAAATGAAGAGAAAAAATTCATCTTTTAATTAAAGCTACAGATAAAATAAGAGAAGTAAGATAATTTTTTTTAAAAAAAAGCAAGTAAGAAAAAAAATCAGAGCTTTTATAATCTTCGATGATGGACTTTCATTTCCTTTGGTAGCAGCACATCACTTGAAAGTAAAGTAAAGAAAAATGTGCAAGACTGGCGATATTTCCTCTCGTTACGCCGGAAGCTTCAGACAAACCGGAAGGCGACGTCAGCTCCATCAGCGTTACTTTTGTCGTCTTGTCATTCGTCACCCCGTCCACGAATATGTATGTGTTCAGTCGAAAATATACAGCTCCAAGCTATGGCTTTACAAGATAAACATCTCTTCAATCTCCTCTTTAATCTTTTTCTCTCCATCTTCCTAAAAAAATATCAATTTAGAAACGAAACAAAAACTATTTAACACGTGTTGAAAATGTATCAATATTATATAAATAAGCGCAAAATTGTTTTCGTCCTTTGAGTAAAATTAGTCAAGTTAAAAGGATTCTGTATAATCCTTTAAAATAATCAATTTAATCTTATTTTTAGATACAGAAGAGTATATAAAATCCAAACTGTCGAAGGAAAAAGCTGGCAACGTTGTTGCTGGACTTTTCTAGCATCCTTTATTTGTTTTCATCCTTAATAATTGCTACCATTACATTTAAGTCTTCAGATCGGCTCCAAAGATATAAAAGGGGTGGGAGCCATATTTCCCGAATCAAAGGTTCAATTTTCCTGAAAATTTCTAGAATCATTTCTCCTTAATGCACAAACAACTCTGCAAAATTCCAGAATTTTTCGATGAAAGGCATAGGAGTTATTAAGTTTCAAAGTGGATGAATAAAACCATGCCCCCACACACTAACATACAGAAAAAAACCCAACTTTTTTGCATTTCTCGACGTTTCAAGGTCCCGAGTCCAAAAATGTAAAAATCTTGGAGTGTCATTTTTTGACCGATCGCATACTTTTCCTCTGTTATATAATAGCCGGAAAAATAAAAATATATAGGATAAATCTGGAAGAGATTCTATAAACATATAAGATAATGTGTTAATTCCAAAGTAATATTTAAATCCTTTCATCATTTGGATGTAAGAAAAGCCATTTCTCTCGAAATTACCCCATCCTTTCATATAATTTCGCAGATATATTTTCGCGTCTTAATGGATAAAGAGGCTCCCACATAATAACTGTTATTATAGTAATTTATTGCAGAGCATAACTGTGAAGTATATTATAAGACAGCATTTAAATGATGTATAGATGCAATCTGATGTAGCATTATCGCCCGTAAAACGCTTATTACAGTTAATACTGAAAATTTAATAAGCTCTGTCTTATATAAACAAATTTTATTTTAAAAAAAAATGTCAATAATAATCCCATATTTGTACTGAAATATTTAAATTTGTATAATAAAGGCGAGAAGAGGGGCATCTTACCCGAGAGCAACTTAACTTAATGATCAAAATCTGTTAAATTTGCATAAATAAATATTTATTGAGTAGAAAGAACTCGTAATATCTAATATGAAATATAGCATATAAGCTCCTAGTGTTAGTTTGTATTATTATAAAGATCTATAAAAGAACTAGAACAGAATTAATTTCAAGTAAGACAAGGTAAAAATTGAGCTTTTTACAAGGCAGGAAAAAAAAACTTTTTACTTAGATGAGAAATCTCTCACATTTAAATTTTATTGAATTATAAATCAAAAATTCACGATTTAGAAAACGGGTAATTTATTTTCTTATTTTGATCGAAGAAGCTGAAAGATATTAAATACACCTGTCGAATATTTTGATATAAATATCCAAGCCACTTAAAGCGTGACAAATGTTCACTTATCACAAGTTTATCTTCAGTATTGACATAATTAGGAAAATTAATTTGGTCGAAAATCAATAATAGAAGTTTATCAAATAAATCTTATAGTTAAAAAGAAAACTGTAAATAGTCAAAATCGATAGGTGCTAGAAGAGAATTGATTCGATCTGTAGGGGGGATAAAAGGGAAATTTTTGCAAGGTTTTAAAGCAAAATTTCTAAAATTTTCCATGGTTCTTTATCCTGTTGCTTATATTCTTAAACTATTAAGCATTAAATTGTCTGTAAGTTGCTTCATATCGACGAGGGAGGGAGATAAATAAACAGTATAGCGTGGAGAGAGAAAACTCTATAGAGGGTCAAAGAAGCACTCTTCAGCTCTGTTGGAACTGTGCCAGGTGGGTTAGCATGACAGCGGCTACAGAAAAACGTATTACACTACTATGATTTATAGGGCAACGGTTCCACAACGAGGAGTGGAGGAATAGGGCACTCCTGGGAGATTTATGTGGTCTCAACAAACGTCCAAAGAGAAGAAAAGAATATGGGGTGAGTCGAAGCTGTCAAAATTCCTCTAGAAGCACAATGAACTAACACCGTGCTGAATAAGAGAAAAGATGCTTTGGCAATTTTTACTTAAATTAAAAACTTGCAATTTTTTTTTAAGATAAATTTTTGGGTGTGGAATATACCCTTAAGTGTAAAATTGTCAGAGGAGAGAATTAATTACTATTTTTTTTTTTTATGACTACGCGTCAAAATAATTTTTAGTTCGATTGCACCTTTGATACCTGTGTTGAGATGATGATAAGTGACCCAACTGACAGGTGTATAATTAAAAAAAAAATCCTAACTTCGATACTGTTTTTACCTCGGAGCCAGCTTATAAAATTTCTGATGTAATTCTGACAGCTTCCTTATTAACTAGTAATTAATTTTACGCGTAAAATCTTCACTAAACTGTATACTGTTTGAGTACATATTTAGCTTTTTTCCCCCTTGATTCAGTAAAGTAACATTTTTAGTCTCGATTTAACAATTAGCCTACCACTCGAAAATCACCGGAACAACTTTAGAAAGGATTAAAACAAGAACAAGTGTTTCTTTGTAAAATTAGAAAGTTTAGAAAGAAAAAAAAGGAAAGCAAAGGATTAAGTTAAGAATGGGGAGAGATGTTACAGTTTGGAAAAGTGAGGGACGAATCGGGGATTAAAAAGACAGTAGAACGTGAAAAGAAAAGGAAGAAATTTTGAAATTATGCACATATTTTAAGGATAGTAAATGTGTAATAGCATACGCTTGTCGATCGCTCGCTTTCATGTCATTCTATAGGGGGGAAAAATGAAAAGAAGCTTCTAAAATGACAGCTCTTAGACGGGAAAAATAAAGAAATTATTTTATTTTCTTGTTACCGATAAAATTTATATATTTTTTTTCATTAAAACTCTTAATTTTTTTTCGTTATTATAAACAACAATTCTGGGTTTAAATCAACATAAAATGTATTAATAAATTACAGAATTACCAGATGCATCACTAACTCAACCTCCCTTGTTTGATGATGACTAAACTTTAAATTCTGACATCTATGATATATATATATATATATATATATATATATTTAAATAACAATGATTAAAAATCAATTTAAAATTTAAAAATTTAAATTATTTTTCACAATAAAGCACTTTTAAATGGTAAAAATTAAAGGTGAGAGGAGGAGAATGAAAAATCTTCAGTGTTCAGGGATATTCGCTACATTAACCTCCCCACTGACTTACATTGTATTAGATGATCCGAATGGATGTGAACAATTTTTCAGGTTAATGTATTGTAAGGGATCTAAACGAGTAATGAGGTGTGACGATAGGACCTACTACTATCCTGGAAACAAAGAAAATACTCTTTTAGAATATTGTTTATTTTTATTTTACCGAAACTACACCGTCAATTCTTTCGTTCTACGGCGGCAACTGGTTATTTTGTGATAAATCGCAGCGTGTATATATATATATAAAAGAAAAAATTTTTACCTTTTATGTGCCACAATTTTACTGTTGAGTCGAATTACTGTACGTCTAATTTCACTTCTGACAATTTAATTGTACTAGAACTGGAAATGATAAAAATAAAAAATAGAAGCTATATATTTTGATAATAATAAAATGTATCTGAAAAAATTGCTTAAATTCATTAAAATAGGTTTATTTTTCCGCAGGTTGTTCCTTTAAATTTAAACATACAAATTATATATATACTGTATATTCACGACTTTTTATATAGAATATATGCATATAATACAATATATTATATGCATATATTCTATATGAAATTTGTTAAAACGTACAGAATTGTATAGAACGTATAAACATAAAAAGTCGTGAATATAGGCCTATACTGTATACTTTACAATACAGTACATTTCATCAATTCATCAAATATATACACAATACATGGATTTTTAACACAGATTTATTGCATAGCTGCATATATTCAGATGTAAGATAGGTGTTTTCATATAAGTTAACTTATTTATTTTACTCATAGAAATATTTACGTAACTATATTAACTGTATGACTAAGTTAAACAGTTAAGATAAGCATATTTATCCTAATAACTTTGATAAATATACAATACCATGTTTCACTTTACCAAATTACTTTAACCTAATTAATATTCAATTAACTTTCTTAATGATAATGTGTGTACATTAGAAAAAAACACATTAAAATTAGATGTTTCCTGGAGGATGGAAACATTTTTATTAAAGCACGCAAAGCAGAAAAACCGAAGAAAAATCGCGGAAATAATAACGAATTGATTGTAGAAAAAAAAATTAAAGATTTAAAAGCTAAATTTTACATTTCTGAAAACGTTTAAATGTGTTATATTAAAAAGTTATAACTTTTATAAAATCATAACGTAAGAAAATCCACTCGAAGCGTTACTAAAACCTCATAAATAATAAACTACATAAAAATAATTTATGAATCTTTACTGTTGCTTCTTCCATTTTAACTTTCATTCCTCCAATAAATATACAAGGACGTTATTCATACAATTTGCACTTTAGTAATAAAAATCCCGCTTAATAATAAGAATTATACTCGGAGGAAAACGTAAATCATTCTTTTCTTAAATTACAACCAACGAATTTCTTAATTCTTTTCAATTTCTACTTAAAAAAAAATATATCTTAAAGAAATCTAAGGATCTACATAAATAGAGAATGATGAAGAAAAGCACATATGCAAAAGGAAAGAGCATATATACATGTGAAAGGGGACGATACTAAAGAAAGTAATTTATATGTAAAGTTATAATAGAGGGAAAGCATCATTGAGGCTTCTCCCAAAACATTAAATGTCATTTATATACAGACTTTCTATCTGAAAAAAAAATGGACTCTTGTTTACGATGATGGTGCCACTGGGGAGCATTTCTTGCCATGTCTTCCACCTTAACTGCATTGCTACAGTCCTGTTCGAGTCCCAAACCTTGACTTGTTAGCAACACGAAAAAATGAATAACATCTTGTGTTCGGGAGTTTTCTGTCTCTTTAAACTTTTTCTTTTGGTCAAACATAGTTTATTTTTTATTTTATATATATATACTTTTTTCTGGTCTGTAAAAGATGTTTCTGAGTTAGAACGAGGATTTTTCTTTGTAGATAGAAGATTTTTTGTTGACTTGTACAGTTTTTTTAGTCGCGAAATGAAAGAATTTTTACAGGAAAAATACTTTTTTTTTACTTTTCTTCCCCTTCAAATAAAAAAAAAATTTATAGATTGAATATTCTTAATAAGAAATTGTAACTCGAAGAGAAGATGAAAGTAAGAGAATTTTTTCCTTAATTTAAAATTTTGTATTAGAATAATTTTGTTGATCACTCCGTGATAAAATTATTAACGTGATAGAAGAAGATTAACGCTGCAAAAGGTTCAGTTTATTCTTTTTTTTAAATTATAAAAAAGTTAGCACGAAAGGAATATTATTAGAAAGAATTGAAAAGTTAAAAAATTTTTTAATTAATTATTAATTTTTTAAAATTCAGCTACAACGGGCAATTCTGTATTGTAAGGCAAAGTAGACAACTAAGAGCATAAGTTATATTATAAGTCGCAGACATATATTGAGCTCTGTATACAATATATTACATGCACTCTAAGCTCATACATATGAAATAGTACATACCACACTACTAATTACATACTATTCCATATGTATTTTTGCTTACCGCACTAATATCTCATAGACTAAATTGATGTTATACACTATAGTCTACTATAATAATGAATTAATTTTACACATTATACCATTTCACGCATTACAGTGTGATATAATATGTAATATAATCTATTTATAATATGGTAATGTATCATATACGGTATCTTAAATATATTAGTATGTGGATACTGTAATAATATAGTATAATCCATGATATACTCAACGTATAGTGGAATTAAACTGCATACTTTAACACTCATAGCATTAGAACTTCTAACGTTACATGGTTTTAATTGTTTTTAAATGTATTTAATGATGTAATATTTAAAAATTTTGTAAATTAATACTATGGGTTTTTAATAGGAAAACCAATTTATGCGTTTAAAAAACATAAAATATAAAATTGGTTACTCTTAATAGACTTTTTAAGTGGAAAATTACAATTAGAAAGATTTCTAGATAAATAATTATCGTTAAATTCTCTTTAATACTTTTGTCGAGATGTAGGAAAGATTTATTAGTATATTTTTTAATAATAAGAATAGTTTTAAATCAGAAATTTTATATATGTAGGTTGCAAATGCACGCCAATCATAATAAACACGCAGTCTCATTTTGTATCGTACAGAGCAAATGATTCGAAATTAGGTAAATCTAAAAGCTTTTCCATAAAATTCACGCAACGTTTCAGAACTTATACTTTTATAATATAATCAAGAAAATAGCGAAACCATTAATATTATGAGATGTACAATTTACGCGCGATATGATGCGAACGTTCGTGTTTGATCGCATGTTACAATGTAACGATTTCTAACAGCGTTTACTTGAATAATTTCTAACGAGAATAATAAATAGGTTAGAAATGAATGCGCTTACATATAATAATTAATTTGAATTATAATTAATCATATAAAATGGCCATCCTTTAAAATAATATGTCGGTCTGTAAGCGACGTTGCATCGCGCTTACTAATGTCACATCTGTACTTTTATTTCCGTTATAAATATGTATTTTTACATATTTTGAACGATAAATCATTAATTCCTCATTGCATACAAAATAGCAATCTTATTTCTTGTGCGCCGTGTGATTTGTTTAGGTGTTTCGGTACGCGTCGCAATTGTCGTTAACTAACAACTAAAAGCTAACCTTTAAATATATATGCATAAAGATATACAAAAATAAATCGGAAATTGAATGAAAGATGCTACGTTCTTCATGCAAATTTTTAGAAGGGAAAAAATCGATAGATACTTCAATATTTTTCCTAGTTTATAAGAATATAAAACCATAGCATTGGAAAAGAGAAAGAGCGCATTATAAAATCGAATAAATTAATATTTATATACATATATAAAATAATAAATAAAGAAAAAAAATGTACATTTTTCTATCTTCTGCTACATTCTATAAAATTGGTTATAATTGCTAGAAGTGATTGCTCTGAAGCGATTCAAGTGAAGTAGCTTGAAAGGAGAGTTTATTAAAGCGAAACTCCGCTTTGACTATTTACTTTGGTCTTCAAACTAGATTTGAATTAAATATAATAATTCCAGCTTTATTCCCTTCTGTTTATTTAATTAATTTTACCTGTTTGTCGAGTAAATCGTGAATTTTGTATCACTGTAATTCTCCTTTAATGCCTTTTATTTATAGTAAAAATTCCTTGAAATAACTAAGCAAACACAATTATTATTATCAATAAAAACCCATTTAATTAGTGAATTATTATTTTTTATTTTTTACGTAAATGCTGATTCCCTTTTCAATTGTAATATTCTTTAAATTAAAAATAAAACGTCGGTTATAAAACGGTGATAAAAATTCTCGCTTATTCGAATTTTTCTTCATTTATAATTCGCTATAACGAGGTTTGTGTAATTATTGGTTTAGTTCTCCCTCTAAAATAGGTTTGGAGTAAATTTTTTTGTGGAAAAAAGAAATTTTATAATTGAAAATTTGCTATTTCGGGAAGTATTTATAATAAAATAATTTTCACAACATGAAATTTTATTCTAGCATTCGTTATATTAAGGTTAATGCAATACTAACCCCTCTTTGATACTGAGATTCGATTTATTGGAATTTTAAATATGTTTAACCTCGATATTAGGAATAATTTAGTGCGGCATTACTCAATTTAATATCAATATAATGATTATTTCGGTCAGCAGCGAAGACAAAAATCTCCTGGGAGTTGTAGATTATAGATTACATATTACGATTTAATGTGACAAATAATAGCATTATTTTAAGTTATATAACAGGAGTCTTGACATCCGGACTCCTCCCTATTTACGCCCCTAATTTTGTTTAATTAGCATTTAATATAACGTCGTTATAGTGAAAATTTAGATTATGAGAACGTAACTAAAATTCTCGCTATAATGAGGTTATATTGATGCTAATTTCGTTATAGCGAATATTATGATTAATTAAATATCAATATACAAACATCTGGCTCAAAAATAATTGAATTTAACATAATAGTTTGCGTAGTTATTTTCTCTAAAATGATTGTAAGAACCTCGATATAACGAGTATTAGATAATTATTCTTATTTACTACTTTTTCTGCATTAAAGTTAGAATCTACTTACTTTATTTTCAATTATCCTGAATTAGTTTCAACATAACAGTTCCTTACACGACCTCGATGTTACGAATTCTCATATATTTCTTCTTGAAGAGCGAATTCTTTCTGTCTGTAAGAAAAATTTTAATATTTAAAACGTTTAAACTTTCTGTAAATCGGGATAATTTCAACGATAAAACTAAGTAACTTTATATCCGAACTAAAGGTATAAATTTCGTAAAAGTGATATTATTAAGTTTAAATTTCTACGGGGCATTTTAAACTAATTATCGTTAAATTTGGTATATAACGTATTAAGTTTTCATCCGGTTCCTAATATGTTTGATATTGTAATAATTAAATTATAAATTCTAATTATAGAACTCGAACCGATACATTTACAGTGATAATTACTCGGCTAATGCAACCGCGTACAAATTATATATACTGCATATAGACGCTAAAGGCTCCAAAATTAATTAATTTTCCTAGACCCCATTGGGACATTTTATTCTTACTTCTCCTTTAAAAATTTTTTAAGTCGCTATTTTTGGAGATTTTTTTTTTCTCAAAATCGTTTTATCATTATGAGCTAAGTCGGATCCGCATCACTTCCAGAGATGCTTCTCTAGAGAGCTAACAAAATCTGTAATTAAAACTCTTTCGCCAAATTACAATCTATGATTTTATGACCCGTCCAAAATTTTAATTAATAATTCCATCAGAATTACTAATGGTCTGTTAGTTTGCCTGTCCGTATATGGGGGGGTTTTTTCGTATTTCTTCGGGTTACGTGTCGATTAACTCGTGTAATATTATGCAACGTGATGATGTCGAGCCCTTCGGCATCACTACCCTAACGTAACTTAATGAAAGGTTTAGCAAATCTGCTGCTCTCGCTCTCTCTGCTAGTTCTATTAAGGGTACGTCATAGTTAATGAAGTGAGTCTGCGTCGTTGCATCGTATTCGCTACTTTATGTAGAGTCGAATATTCTCTACAACGGGGAATTTAATTTATCTCGCGATATTTACATATTGATTGGTGTTAAAGAATTATTTTGAACGATTTCCACGTGCAGAACTCGTCGTAAGGAATTTCGCGTAAGAGGAATGTCTGTAGAGAAGATCAACAACCAACGAAATGAGCGAGATCCAAATGTTGCAAATTTGTTTACATCCTAAATACCAAAGTTAGCGAGAGAAGAATCGTTATTTTTTTTCTTTTTACGTTCATTATCCAACTACTCTCTTCTCTTGACATATGTAAGTAGTAGAACCATACATCAACCACTTAAATATAGCACTTCTTACATCACGTTTTACCGCCACATATGGCCGACGTGCAGCTGTTAATTAGCAGAATGATGGTTCTCTTGGCTGTCATTCCGACATTTTTCTTTTTTTTCTTTCAAAATTTGTTTACTTTCGAAGCGGCTTCTTTCACTCTTCTATCGAGTGAATGGCTTAAAACACAGGTGTCTCTTTGTTGCGCTTTCATCTTCCTTCGTCACTGTTCCTCTTGTGATAACTAATGATGTCTCAGGCTCGTTCTATTTATGGATGCATCTACGGGACGAAAATAAAAATTACTATAAAATTTTCTAGTTTATTATATGGCTATATATTTTTATCATAAAATACGTCTAAAGTAACCGGATTTAATACAGAAGAAACGTAAATAAACATAAAGAAATTTAATGAAAACATCATCAGTAACTATAAAGGAATTTTGAGATTTATTTTTATTACTTTCTTCGTGAATGTTAAATAGAAAAATATAACTTTTATATTATAAAAGTTGGCGTTCAGATAAGAGTAAGATGCAGGTATTCTAAATAAAAGTCGATTCATTTCGAAAGTATGTTTTTATGTTGTATCATTTCTTGTATTATCTCGAAACATCCGAAATCTGGTGAATAGGTTTAACGTAGGAAAACAGACTTATTTAATGTAAGAAATGAACTGAAGAGTAGACCAGAAGCAGATTATGTTCCTTTGAGGTCCTAAGCGCAATTTTATTATAAGACCCTTTACGTAAAAGGGTTTTTTTTTATATTAAAAAGACAATAAAATCCTTAAATAATTACAAGATTTTCTTTATAATATACATTGTCTAAAAGTTCACTAAATTTTTAAAGGCATATTATCTCTTTTCCTATTGGTAATAAGCCATTGGAGTGGCTTAACGTAGGAAAATTAAATAAAAATTAGTCCTATATTTTTTAAAAAAATTTACTATTTATCACGTAAGTATATTTAAAACTATTGAAAAGCCTGATTAATGTATAATTGTAAACCATATTATGATGTTACATAACCACATTGAAACCTGTCCAAAGGAAAACTCACGAATCGGAAAAGATATTCAGTACCGTGCGATTCCGGCTTACACAGGTTTTCTGTATACAAATCGCAGTAAATACGTGAACTACGTAACAGTACGCATTGTATAGCTTTATATTTTTTTTAAAAAATTAATCTTTACAATTTCTATTGAATTTAGGAAATCAAAAACCCAAAATGAACTTTAAAAATCTTCGTTTAATTCTGATTAGATTTTACTATCGTTTTAAACTCGAAAATATATACAGCAAAACCTGTGTAAACCGGATTCGACGAATATTTTTCCGGTTCCGCTTTAAACAGGTTTTACTGTAGAGGTGTACATTTCTTTAAACATAATGAAGCAATAAAATCTTTATACATATATATAATATATAAAGTTAGTATTTTCTTTATGTTTGAGCGTTATGAAAAGAGTAGCAGATATATAGAGGAGGAATATGTGGAGTGCCAAACTATGAGTAGAAAAAGGTAAGGGGAGACCACCATTCGAGTAGTAATTTGGCTGTCACGGGGTTTTCCTGCTGAGTGACGCCAAAGGGATTATTATCGACTTTGATCTGGTCCTGCAGCTAGAAGTAATGATAGGTTCTAACCAGCTACTCCTTTCTAAATGAATATTGTGGTCTGTACTTTTGTAAAATAAAAAAAAAAGGAAAGATAGAAAAATCAACCTACAAGGAAGCTACGAATTCAGCATTCGATTCGCCATCTTTCCAGAGAAAAATTTATTCGAGTTTTTAATGATTTAAATCATTAATATGCAATAGTAAAAACGTAAATAAAGCATCATAAAGTATTTACCTTGAAGACTGGACGACTATTAGTTTTTCTTTCCAGTTTATATATATACATATAATATGAGATATTAAATTGAAAAGAGCCTCGAGAGAACGCTCTGGAATTTTTAATAGATTTATATATATAAATATATCCATTTAATAAATTATTTTGGGTTTAAAACATTTTCCGAGTTTTCAATTTGCCATTAATGGAAAAATCTTTATAAAATTTAAACGTTACTTTAGAGAAAAGAAATTTGATTAAAAAGTTTCGAAAATGTTATTCCGTCATTGACGTCACAAATAAAAATTAATTCAATCAAAATGTCAAAAATCATTTAATTTGTTGATGGCGAAATGTCGCAATTTTGACACTTTCTTTCACTTTCATCAAATTTAATTTTAAAAATGAATTTTAATTAATCTTTACATCAAAATTTTCTCTGCATATTTTAAGAGGTGGACAATTAAATCTCAACAACGAGAAATAAGAAGGAAAAAAAAAACCATAAAAATTTGCTGTCAAAATTATTTGTCTAAATTAAATTTTGCAAATTATTAATTATAAAGAAAAGTTTGTGCAAAATAACTTTTGTTAGTGTTTAAATTATAATTAGATGCTTGATAAAATTTATATTTTTAATTAAAAAAAACATGCGAAAATGATAATAAAATTAAAGAATTTCATTAAATTGAGTTTAAATTAATAAAAATTTTTAAAATTTTAAATGTAAATTTACAAAATATTATCTCAAAATCCATAGTAACTCTATATTTACTCTTTCTTTAAACAATATAATAAAACAATACTCCTATAAACAATACAATAAAAAATATTTTACAATATTAATTTATAATTTTTTTATTAAACTTTTTAAAGAATAAAATTTCCAAATTATATTATTATTATTTTTTTAAATTTATAAATAAATTAAATGCTTACAAATTATAGAAACTTTTACCAGGATAAAAATAAATAAAAAATATAACTATTATTTTCAAATCTTAATTTTAAAATTCAAAAAATTTATTGTTGTTTATTTTATTTTTTGTTTGGATTTAAAAATTATTTTATTTTATTATTTTTTGGTTTAAGAAAATAATATAAAACTTTTTTAATTTAAATATTTTGAATGGAATTTATTTGAAAAGTTTTTCGAATAAATAATTTTGATTTTCTTTTTTATATCTAAAAATATTCAAAACTTTTATGTAAATATATTTATTCAGATGCAAATTATTTTTGAAAAAATAAAATAAAATATACGAATAAAAAATAACTAATAATTTATATACAAGTCTTATAAGAATTTAATTTAATAAATAGCTTATATAAAATATATTAATATGGAATTTTTATAATAAAACGAGAAAACATTTATTGTGACGAGCTGCAATTTTTAATCATATTTTAATTTTAAAAAAGCACGTGATTTTCGGTCTTGACCGGAAATTTGTATACAGATAATCGTAACGTCCTACCCTAATCGTTTTATATCTGGTCTCGATTTTCATCTATGTAATTCCATTTTCGAGATTAACGAAGGACAGACAGACAAGCTGACGTACCGACGACAGTGGGAATGTATAGGTCTGCAATTTAAAAATTGCATCCCAATTACATATTTTATTTCAAAAATTTAACTTAAATTTATGATTATAAACAATTAAAATTTCATTGTTTTTTTTTGCCTTTATGAATTAATAAATTATAATTTTAATTGGTTACAGAAATCTTGATATTAATATAAGAAAAACGTTAAGAAGAATAAATAGAATTTGTATAAAATTAAGTTTTATTTTAATTTTTTGACTAAATTAAAAGGAAAGGTAAAAGATTTTTCTCATGAAAATTGCTATATCAATTCATGGCAGAGATAGGTTAAAAGCTTCATTTACATGACAATGTCAAGTAATAAATTAAATTTATTTTGGACTCTTATAAATCTAAACTCTTTAACAATTATTCAAAGCTGCATAAAATATACAATGGTAATAAAATATAAAATATATTCGATGATCATCTTGCATGTGAAGATTACTTTGATCACTCATTTTGACGAATGACCATCATTATTCCAAAATGGGATGTGCTTACCCAAGTGAAGCTTAGTTTCACAAGAAGGCAATATCTATATATTTTGTGGTTGTTCTGATTCAGTTTTCTGAAAATTGCTCGATAACTTAGCTAATGTTATTTATGAGAATTTCCAAAGAAATTTGGATTGATATCCGTGTTTGCTCACCTTCACGCCACATAAAGTATTGGAAAATTGCTTCGATTGGAGAATAAAATTGCTTAGGTGTTGGATTATCGGAAGATTATCCCATACAATAACGTTGAAATTCGAATTTATATTGCTTAGTTGTCGAATTTTTCCATTTTTTTATATTGCTTTTTGGAATTTATTTTTCCATTTACTTCTTTTTTCCTTTAGTTTTTTTTTTATTAAATAGATTTAGTTTATTTTTAATTCACGTTTTTGGGCTACAATTTGAAAATTGCAGCTCAAAAATGCAAATTTTAGTCTCATACATTTTCATTGTTGTCCGTCCGTGCGTCTGTCCTTCGTTAATCTCGAGAACGGAATTAGATAGATGAAAATCGAAACCAGATAACGAAATCTTACGGGTTGGGACCCCAATTAACTACATACGAACTTTCGGACTGGGCCGGAAGTTACGTGACTTTTTAAATTAAAAGATAGTGAAAAATTGCATCACGATATTGTAACACAATAATAATCACTCGTTCTATTTAATTTACTTCTTACATTATTATATCTGATTACAGAAATTTAAACTTAAAGAATTCATGAATATACCTGTATAATATAGTGCATTTTCTATGGATATGTTTGTATTTGTATATCCTGTTATTTTTTTCTTTTACTGTTCATAAATACGTTGTAAATAAAAAATATTCTTGCATTTATCTTAATACCAGCGTTAAGGAGACGTTAGAAGATTCATGGATTCACATCATTTTATTTCCTATTATTTGTATAGGTATACACGATATGATCCTTAAGGATATATTATGTCTACTCGCGAAAACATAACAGTAAATATAGTATATATAAATCCATAAAAAAGAGATAATATAATACATTTTTTCGCTCAGTAGGATGGTATATATTACAAGAAATATCCATTATAGCGAAATATGCATTTCTTCCTTTCATGTCTGTCTTTTCTCCTTCGTTTCCTATTCCGGAGAAGCGGAAAACTGATGGAATTGATAAGTGAAAAGAATGTAGAAAAGATAAGATTGAAAGTATGGTGTGATATTGAAGAAAGGGACAGAGAATCGAACGAAAATCACAGGGAAAAAGGAAGAGGGGATGCGCAAAGTTATGAAATATAGGAAAAAGTAGGATAAAGGAAATAAAGTACGAGTAAGAAAGGAAGGTGTTCAATAGGAAAAGAGAAAAGGATAAAATAAAGGAAAGAAAATGGGAAAAGATATGAAGAAGAGGAAGGATAAATCGATAAAGATGAAATAAGCGAAAAGTAAAGAGAAAGAATAAACGGAGTCGGGACAATACGCTCGTTAAAATTGAACAGAAATTCAAACAAAAAAATAATAATAAAGTAAAAGTTGCAAATTCGAATTAGAAGAGAGGCGTTAATCTGCTTTGAAAGAAACTTGTAGCTACCGAAGGGATGGATTACGTGACGTCACGTTTCTGACATTCACGTCATGTATCGAATCTGTGCGTGATCAGCTGTCACGCACAGACTTGACCCGGCGCTTCCGTCCTCCGATCTCACATTTCCATCGGATCAATTGTTATGGATAACTTTCGAACATCATCTACCAGGGAGAAAGCCATGCAAATCGCATAGCAAATCAATATCGGTATCATAAACGGAATTTTAAAATATCTTTTTTTCGACCCAAAATTATGATAAATGGAATTATTGAGAAGGAGCGATCTTTCTATGCAGATATTTCCGAATGTTCGATTATTTCGGAATAAGTTAAAGGGTAATTTTTAGCTTGGGTTTTACTATGCTGCCAACTATAAATGTGATTTATATCTTTTTACTTCATTTATCTTGTTATTAATAATCTCTCTCTTTTGCAATTTTGGCACGGCGTTTATTTTTTCCCCCTTCTTCCTCTGAAATATTTCTAAGTTCGTTCAGACGCCATTAATTAAGGCTGGAGTACTAACCTAATATTTAAGGAAGGAGAAAAGGAAGTGGTTTAACACAAAGTATCGATCGAACTTCGATGATCTGTCTTTAGAAAGAAGAAAGAATTTTTGGCGTGGACAAACACGCCAACGGTATAACACAAAGCTCCTAGGTTGACTTAGCCATTACCTTGGGTCCACATGGTTGTTCCATTAGATTTGGAAAGAAGAATCTATAGCAAAATGGCCGACTAAATACGGTCGATCCGAAAAAGGGAAAGAGCCGACGTCAGCTCTGTCACGATCGAAACTGTGCCACATGGGAACGGGAGCAATATTTTGGCAAGTACTACTTTGGAGAATCCACAGGTCTGTGGGTTAATTTGGTAAAGTACATTGGAAAACGACACTTGGCAAGCATTGGTGACGTCTCATGGGCAAAATGTCGGTGGCACACGTATTGTCGTGATGCGCCTTCGGGGAGAGGGGGATATTGTGTTACAACAGAAGATTTCCAAAACATTTCCAGGTAATGTACAGTCCTGATGTTATATCGATATCTTAAAAATGTATTAGTTTGCCCAATTCCAAAACTTTAATTACATAACTTTTCTCTTGTTCATTTACGTCAATTACCGGATAATTTTATTGCACACTCTTCTATTTCATTTAATTTTTGACATCATTTTATTCCCTCCATAATGAAAAGAATTGCGACGTCTCTACAGAAAGATGTGCAGCGTATATGAATTCATATGTAGAAGTGTTCATAAAAATGAAATAAATTAAAGATACGCGCGTAAAATACATGCAAAGACAGTTCTCAAGAGAGTTTTCCACTGATTTGATTTAAAAACTAAATAAGAAGATAAACGTAAATGAAATATATCTACGAAAATGAAAAATATGCTACCTTCGAACGTGAGCCAATTTTCTCACAATTTCGGGTTTGCTAGACGAAAATTGGTATTGACCTTGTTGCAGATTGATCCGATTACTCGACAGGAAGAAGAAGAAGAAGAAGAAGAAGAAGAAGAAACACCAATCGATATATTTAAATGCGGCAGAAACAATTGTCTACAGTTTAAAAGTTCTGAAAATGAGAACAAATTAAGACAATTACCCGCATCTTTCGCAACTATAATGAGACGTTCGATCAACAGAAACTTTCACCCCTTCAATTAAAGACGAAGAGATGATCATAAATCTGTTCCGGAAACCCAATACCTTCTTCCTGTTTGGATAATTCTCCCTTTTCAATTTATTTTCGCATTAATGTGAGCATTTCTGTCATCCCACTTGCAAATTTCTACTTTATAATTTATATTCTGCTCCGTTGATCACTTGTGATAATAGTTTCCTATGTAAAGAGCTTTAAACGCGGTTGAGTTATAAAATAATTAATAATATAGAACTTTTATTAAATTTGCAATTTTGAAAATTCTTTCATTAATTTTTTGATAAGCTTAAAGATACATTTTTCTTCCGATTTTATGAGGATTCAGAAAGGAAAAATTATGCCACAAGAGAATCTTTTATGGCAAAATATTCGATACATTCCATCTGCCAATGTAATTTTATATTCTTATAAATTTTTCGTTTATAAGAAATAGGAATAACTTAAAATGATTTTTTGGAAGAAACAATAAAAATATGTTAATTTTTATTCGCTAAAACAAAAAAAAAATCATTTTCTTTTTGTTTTAGCAACGAAAATTCAAAAATTTTATATAAACATAAGAAAGCCAGTTACTGTTTTAAAATATAATTCTTTTATAAAAATGTAAAAAATTTCATATAAAAAAGTCTATTTCCTACATTTTCATACAGGAAAAAAATCTATTTCCTACAGAAGAAAATTTTGATTCAGAGTTTGGACTTTTGCTTATAACACATCAAAATTTCTTAAAGGAGGAAAAAATCAATTACCTTCAAGAATCTTCCTTATAAAACTAAACACAACATTCGTTAGTCTTAAAATAGAATTTTCGAAAATTTCGTCATTGTTTTGACGAAAAAGGGGAAAAAATGAGAAAAAAAAGAAGCTATTTTTCAAGAAATAAACTTTGTGAAAGAGAAGGAGCGATTCTAATGAGGAGAGCTGACAACAATTACTCCAATTACAGAAAGGCTACATCTCGGAATATCGATCCTCTTCTAATCTAGCAGCTGAGTGTAAACGAATAAACGTAGTTTGGTCATTACCGAGAAATTAAGTACGTTTTCTTGTCCGGCTTTCGGACTGTGAACTCCAACTTAATGTCAATGTGCAAAAGGGTTCCTTTCACTTACATCCAGTTGTTAATTAACTGGCTCTAGGTTGTGTTTCTTTCATTTCTATGACTTTTTTCTCCCCCTTCTTCTTCCTTCTCTCTTCTTTTCCTGGTTCTTAGCGAATGTGTTCTTTACATTCTCCTCATCGCTGCCGACTTCTCTCTCACTGTGTCAATTAATGTGTTCATTACTGCTTCCAGTCTAAAATAAAAGTGGTGTTAAGTGAAAAGACATTAGAAGTTATCGCACATTCAATTGTGTTTTTAAAACGATTTTCTCGAGACCTAAATATTTAGTATTAATGAGAAAAGAGCATTTTTTCCCCTCTCTTACCTTCTCCTTTGCCTTCCGTTCGATTAATTTCTGACTTTGCTATCTCGAATTCCTTAATTTTGAATGTAATTTGAGTAGTTTGTTTACCGATGGGAAATAATTTCTATTTGTAGAACAATTAAAAAGAAAAAGAAATTAAGTCTTTATTAAAATTTTCTCTTTCAAATTGTCTTTTTTTTCTTCTTCTTTCTCCTTATTTCTTTTACTCTTTTTGCTTATTAAAGCTGGCAATTTTAAAACAAAAATCTAGTATAATAACACGAAAAGTAATAGTTTCTTTAGATCATCGTAGCTTTTCTTAATATTTTTAAAACAATTTCTATAATTTTAAATAGCTTGTTTTTTTAATAGAGAAAAAGTTTCTTTTTTCAATTTTTCTTCATTTTTTTCTGTATTTGCTGATTATTTAATCATCAGAAAAACTTCAAACTTGCTTATTCATAATAACTTTGTTTTCCGGGAATTGAATTTTAATGGAATGTTAAATAATTATCAACAAAAATGGCAACATTTATCATTTTCTAAACCGATTCGCGCGTAAAAAATGGCGTTTTTTCTGTAATTTTTATTCAGTATAGCTTTAAAATATGTCAATGATTTATTTTCCAAATTCTTTTACAAACACAAATTAAAAAGAAGAAGAAATTAAATTTTAAATGATAAAAATTTATATATATATATATATATATATATATATATATATATATTTTCTTTTCCTTTTATCAAAAGTTTTAATGTTTCTCCCCCTCTCTTTTTTTGTAAAATTATAAAATTTTAATTTCGAGTTAAGAAATTAAGAAAATTTTCTAAGTAAATTTAAATTAATTAAGAAAATTATAATTACAAAATTACTATTTTTTTAATTTTTGTTTAAATTATAATTTAGAAAATTAGAAATATAATTATAATATGGAAAATTAATTACGAGAATAGAAACATTTATAATTTTTAGAATAGAAATTATTTACTTCTAAAAAGAGAAAAAAAATATCATTTTATATTTTTAAGTAAAATTCTTCCTAATAAAAATGTCAAATATTTTAATAATTTATTCATTATTTTTAAATTGTAATTTAAAAATTAAATGAATTATTTTTAAACTTTTAAAAGTTTTAATTTCAAACCAAGATTTTCATAATTTTTTTCTTAATAAATAAGCTTAATATTAAAAAACAATAACAAAAATTTTTTTTAAATTATGTTTTTTTTTTTAATTAAAATTTTAAAAATTCGTAATTTCAATTTATAAACTATTTCTAATTTATTTATATTGTTTTTATAAAAAATACGTTTAACTTCTCCTATAAAAGCAACAATAAATTTCTATATTTCTTTAACTTATTTTCGTTTTTTTAAACCCAAAACCTGAATTTTTCTTTTATTCCAAAATAATAATTTATGCAAGAAAACCGAATTAAATAATAAAAAAATTCTCTCCACAATGCTGTTGAAGATTTGTTCGTCTTCAACTTCTTTCAGCAGTGATATATCCCAAGGAAGGTGTTTACCTCTCAGTAGAATCCTTACAACTATATACACCGGAAGAGTTTTCTGTATCTTACCGGTTAGAATAGCTTCCGGTAAACAGGAATTGATCTTCACCTCTCCATTCATATTGCACATAAATTCGTAATGAAGCCTTTCCATCGACCAGAAGGTCCGCTGCGAGAGTTCATCAGATGCAGAGGAAGCGCGTCGTGTTTATCCACCTGTGCTCCGTTCCACTCTTTCATTATTCAGAGACAATGACGTTCCGCCTGTAAATCGTGTATCGTTCTTTCTATTTATAACCATTTTCCAACATGGGATGAAATCGGAAAGAAGAATAAAAAAATATTTAAAAAAAAAAATAAATAAATAAAAGATGCGAAAGAGCGGAGGAAAGGATTGTAAACATGAATAGAATAAGACAGTAGAAAGTAAAGAGAATAGTAAAACAGAAGAAAAATTAAGAAAATAATAAACAGGAAACAACTTCAAAAGAGAAGTAAGAATTCCGAATGATTAATACTAGTTGGTAATAGATTATGTTCAAGAGAAAAAATGATTCTAGAAATAGTTTGGACGTATGGTAGTTTTTCTTGGACGTATGGATGTATTGTAAAAAAAGAAATTTTTAAAATGTATATATATATATATAAACAAAAGAAATCTTAAATGTAGAATAAAATACATTATTTAAATGGAATTAAGAAGTGGTGCTAACCAAGAAATGTCATTAGGAAAAGCTAGTAAATTGTATAACATTACGTATTCTCAGAAGTACTATAAACGAGTTTGCTTTGACTTAAGAGATAATTCTAAGAGAAACGACTTTGGATGTATTGAATATTTAAGAATTATTTCTCTTAGTTCGACTGAATGATAACTGTAATGATCTACTAATGTTCATTTATAAAGAACTAGCTGAATCAATTCTAAACGGTTTTCCTTTGTGTATCATTCCTATTCCATAAGTATTTACATGTGCTGTACATACACACATGTACAGTACCTGAAAATTTCATTAGCTAAACAATTAAAAATTACTTCAATTTGATAATAGTAGTTCATTAGAATTACTACTATTTGATACATGGTAGTAATTCTAATACATTAGTATATAATTAACTTGATGTAGCAGTACATGGTGTAGTATGTACTGTACTACATCAATAAAAAAGGGTTTGGATACGTTTAACTGTATTACAGACTTGTACATGAAACTGAATAGTTCCTTATTTTTATGAGAGGAAGAAGCATTTAGAAAGATAAATATTTTAAATTTTAATAATATTAAATCCACACAGCTGAAAAATTGAATCTGTATTCTTCTTTCTCTATTATAGGAAACAATAAATTTCGTTTTATCTCTTTAACCTCAACCAATTCAATGATTAAAAGGATTTTCCTCTTTTAACACTAATATTAATGGTTAGCGGAATAATGCTCCAGCTTGTATATATATTACATGTGTACAACTAATATATTGCATGTGCAGATCCGTGCAGCACAACCAAAAACCCACAATTACATTGTCATCATGAATAATAATAAACATGTCGGGATCCGACGAGGAAGTTACATACTCATTCTACCAAAACGAAGCTCTCCCTACACTTTTTAAGCTTATATCTAGACGTGAATAAATTTTAAAAGTCTGGAAACGTAACATTTCTGTATTTAACAGTTAAAAAAGACAAATTATCGTGTATAAAACAAAAGAAACATTAATTTAAAAAGAGAAAAAAAACTGACGTAGCGCCAATATAAAACAAAAAGAAAATCTCATAAAAATTAGAAAAATAGATAAATAAAATTAATTAGACGAATGAATTTTAAAGAAAAGAAATATTTAAATGAAACGAGCATCGTATTAATTACAATAATTTAAATAAATATTTACTTAAAAGGAAAGCGTAGATTAAATATTCTATTTAGCTTGGGTTCAATTGAAGCGTTATAACGCGACTGCTATCACTTGCAGTCGGTTGAAACGCTCTGTTTTCGCTCCATTGAAATGTTCTTGAACTATCGTACCCTTCCATCAATCCCTCAGCCTTTACTTTGCTAGGTAATGAAACTGTCTTCTCTGCAATTCTGCTCACGAATCCAACATCTGAAATTCTTTCTAGGGTTGTTGTCAGTGGTTCTGTAGTCAGGAGACGACTGTCTTCACAAGGATATTGCTACTCAATTACCTAACCTAGATGGCAGGGAAATGAAGTAGAAGAAACATCTCCTGTCATCTTACAGAAAGTTTTTACAACTTCACTCGCACACCACGTGATTTACAATGCTTTCACACATGACACTACATTTTTTTTCTTTTTTTTTCAATTCCCTATCTCTCTCTCAATAGAATGAATCTTTGTACAGATGTACAGATGAAGAAAATCTAATTCTCCAAAGGACGTTCGGTACGACAGAATTTTCTTTTTTTTTTAGTTTTTTATTTTATTTTTTACTTTTATTTTCTTCTTTCCTTTGCTTCTATAAATGGACCGGCAATGAAATTTATCATAGAAAGCTACCAATACCGAAATGAAAGCTGTTTTACTTTATTGATTGGTAAGGCCTGTGTATCAGCGATATTTTCTTTCAGATATTTTTTGATCATATTTAGAACACCGCTTCACTTCGGGAGACTTTCAACTTTAAATTTATATCATGATTCTTGTAATTCCCGTTTATAGACCACATCTAAGCTAAATCCACTCTTAAGAATTTCTTCTATTTTATCTGTAAAAACTAATTTTTCAAGCATCTTACACATAAAATCGACGACACAACCTCTTTTTTTTTAATGTTTGAAAATATGAAGCCTCTTTATATCTCTAAAATCAAGATAAAATTAAATATCAGATGAATAGATTAAAGGAAATTACTTAAATAATTGAAATTCCTAACATATTTTGCACATTAAAG
Organism: Centruroides vittatus; assembly: GCF_030686945.1. NCBI lineage: Eukaryota > Metazoa > Arthropoda > Arachnida > Scorpiones > Buthidae > Centruroides > Centruroides vittatus. The sequence goes on from NW_027122113.1 coordinate 3,865,837, forward strand.
CGTGAGGTACGAACATTTTTTTTTCAGTATCAAGCTTTTATTTAGGATTTTATTGATTTTTACGTGACGTTGCATCGTCGGGATGAAGATAGGTGCGTGGTATCTATGATGTCGTATACTGGCAAGAGCTGCAGCGTATCAGTAGCGAGAGAATAAAAGGTGGGATGCATTAGAGAGAAGCAAAGATGGGTACATCACTAAGAAAAAAAATCTACAATAATAGAAGGAAAGGTGAGCAATAGTATGACAAGTGTTGTACTCGTACCATTAGATAAGATGAGGTTGAAACGTAAAGCGTCAGTTTTGGAATAAAGAAAGATAAACATCAGTCTAGAAAGTCGGGATAAAGCCGTGTAGTAAATAAGTGAATAGAATATAGAATAATGTAAATAATTTTAAGATTGTGTAATAAATTCGTTCGAATTTTCGTAACGTATATATTTTTATAAGTCTGTCTTAACACATTATTTATAATAACTGATTTACATAATTAGGTCGAGTTATAAATGCTTAAAATGTTTTTTTTTTTTAATATACAAAATCAATCAGTTATTAAGCCAGGAAAGAAATTGTTTTCACTGCAAACTATTATCCGAAAATCCGAACAAGACTTGTTATATAACTCATAAAGCATACAATAAAATAATAATTATCAGTTTCACAAGTTCTTTGCCTCTTTGATTCATACTTCTGGAATTGTATTGATCTAATAAGCTTGAAAATTGAAGAGAAATTCTAATTTTCTAAGCTTAACTGTGATTGCTTACATTTTATTTATCCTTGCCTATAGGAAGCAATAAAATTAGCCGTTTTAAACACTCAAAATCCATTACAAATTCAAAAACAAAGATTCAATATATAAACAAGTCTATAATAATTGCTGTAAGTTCACAGATTGACATAATAAATTTACCATAAAGTATTACAGTAATTATGAAATTTAAAATATTAAATATTCAAAATATAATCGAAAAATGTAGGAACAGAAAATAAAATCATGAAGAATAAAGCAGGAATAAATTTCAAGGCGCAGAAGCATATGTAAATTTGAAAGAGTGTAAAAAATAAGGAATCAATTTTGTATAAACTAGATAATAAATAAGAGAAGATTTATAAATAGTGTGAATGGTTAGTAAAGATGAGATGCGTTAGAGAGGAGCTAAAGTGGGGACATTGACAAGAAAAATTTGCAATAATAGAAGAAAGATGTGCAATAGAGTGACAAGTATGTACCATTAGCAAAGATGAAAGGTAAAACGTCGCTTTTAAAGGAGGAAAGATAAACATCGACAAGCGAAAGCTGCAGAATAAACGAACAGTTATAAATAGGGTTTATAATAATTCAAAATATCATGTAAAAATTCAAAGCATGAAAATACTTGTAATTTATAAGCACCTATTTTAGATTTTTAAATTTATAACTGATCTATATAAACTTATCATATTATTTTTTTTTTATAGAAGTCGTTTATAAAATAAAGGTATCAGCAGGGCACAGAAGAAAGTATATATATTAATAAATGTATAACTCTTAATGATTATATATATAGAGAAAGATAAATTACCAATTTAGAATTTATTTTGCATTATAAATAACAGGAATACGTAGCAAAAATTTCTTTAGTAATTCATCGATTATTTTTCACCTCAAATATTACCGAGAATCTTTTTTTCTAATGGACATTACAGCAAGATATTCTAGTCTAATCTAGTGTATTTTTCATTCAAATTCACTAACGTTTGAAAATTCATTATCATCATTAGATGTCGATGCTCACTTATCATCATCATCATCATCATAATTTACAAAGGATTTCTTACCAAATCCATCATCTTTATCATTACTCTTTCCCGATCTTGCAATTTAAAAGTTCTTTACTTTTGTATTTTAGAAATTTGAATAAGTAATTAACGAAAACAATCGAATTGTACCGCAAATTCATATCGGAAGCAAATTAATAATTAAGAATGATTAATTTAAGGAAATAGCTACAATGAAAGGGAAGAATTCTATACTTTCGATCAATATTATTAAAATTAAGAATCTCTTCCTAGATTGTGAAATTAAATAAAGCGTAGAGAGCTTTTCAAAGATATAAATAAAAATATATTATAAAAGTAACAGTAATAAAAAAATTCGAGGTACAAATTAAAAATTCGGGGCATGAGTCCTGAGTGTCAATGCCTTCTTCGTATCGAGTTTTATTGTATTTTCTAAAATATAATATATAAAAATAAAAGAACAGAAACGTAATATGTATTATTTAAAGCATGTAAACATATAAAAATTCGAAATTTATAAGTAAAGCATAAAATCTAAGCAATAAAAACACAACCAAAAAATCTAGTTATAAAAATTGGAATATATTGAATAAATTATGTTTTGGAGGGAGAAGTATGCAGATATTGTTTTAAAAAACTGCAAAATAAATAGAAAAGTTCATAATTTTAGTAAAAGTAAATCATTTCGGACAAGAATCATTCAAAAATTAGGTAAAGATTAGAAAGCAAGCGCTATAAATAGACAATTCAAATATGTAGAGGAACAATATGTATGCACCGAAAGCAAGGAAAGAATAAAATTAGAAGCACCTGAATCGTTCTAAATAAATTTAAAATGTATGAAAACAATGGTGAGCAATAAAATAAATAAAAATATAATTGAAAATTTGGAAGTATATTTATATACATAATTTAAAATAAAGGAGTTTAACGAGTAAAATTCAAAGCGTAGGAAGTAAAGTACGCGTGGTAAATTTCTCTCTTCACCTTTTCGTTACTCGGAAACTAATGCAGGATCAATTAAGGCAAATCTAATTTTCTCAATTAATTATCTAATAAGATATAGATAGACGAAATACCAAAGCTTAAATATCGAGTTAACAGTAATAGAAGTGCAACGGAATCGATGAAAAATGGTGAAATTATCTCGGACTTTTAATAGATCCATAAATTTGTCGAACATTTCAAATTTCGGTCCCGGCGCCTAGTTATGGTCTAAATACAGACAATTAACAGGCTGACTAATTAACTCGGTCATAAATTATATATATAATTAATATTCATTAAGTCGAGAATTAAGATCGTAAAGGTTGCGCGACGTCGCATTTACCAAAAGAAAAACTGTATATAAAGAAAGTTTTACTTGCTTTATTATACTTAATGAAACCGAAATAATTTATGGTTCGAAATAAGTTTTGTAAAGAAAAATATTTCATGGGTTATTTATGGATTTAAACAGGAAAATTCAAACAATGAAGAGTCAAACTTTCGTCCGGGATTCGTGATCTCTTTCCGCTTCCTTAATCTTTCGCAATTATAACTAGAAGTTTGACCTTTACTTAATAAGGTGTGATACTATAATAGTTTACTCTATCGTGTACTGTATAAACAGTATTCTCTATCGTGTTGACACAATTTTGATTGAACATTTGCCAGCTTGTTCCGCATCACCTGATATCGTAAGTAGATTTTTTCTCCCCTCCTCATCTTGTAAAGAGAGTGTTGGTTTTTGATGAATTACTGATTCTACATTGCTAATTAACTTCTTTACTTAAGAGTAAATTGATAATAAGAACACGCATCACACGTGCTAGTTAAATTGGTCTGCAAGTTTGAACTTTTTTGACAATTAGTTTGCATGTTGTAGAGAGTTTTCTTTAAAATTTTTAACTCTTCTGCACATGGCTTTTGTCAGAAATGGCTTACTATTGCTTGCATACTATAAACGCGAGCATTTGTTTTCGAATCTATTTGAATATATTATTATGCAGACGCCATTTTCTTTTATTTTTATGCATTATATGATTTATAATTCTTCTTGAAAGTATTTACAAAAATCGAACTTTTTTCATTTCTAATTAAAATTTGAAGTGATAGTTATTTTGTTTCATTATAGTTCCATACAAGAAACCATTTATGATACATGAAATATGCTATATAATAAACATTTGTGTTCAAAAACACTTAAAACTTTGCATATAACTGAAAATAATTGCAGTTTCATTTTATTTGAATGAAATATTTTTAATATTACTAAATATATATTTTGCACACATCTACATACAAAACCAAAAGTTCATTCAAATCTGTTATTAAATTTTGTATTTGTGAGCAATTCTGCTTAAAAATTTGAAAAATAAAATCCTAAACATTGATATTTATTTATTATTATTTTCTTAAATTCTAATATACACTTATTGGCTTTGAAAAAGTATTGTGAACAATACAGTATTTTTCTTATATAAAATTCACTAAAATCAAAGCATAAGTCAATTCATAATTCCCTTTTTAATCATATGAGACAACTATTTTGTATCTAGATATACTGGAATATTACTGATATAAGTGATTGGACAAATATTTTATGTCAGAAAATCGATAAGTAACCAGAGTTCAGCGGAGAAATTGCTTTTACCTGTTTAAATTGAACACCGTGTATTAATGGTTACACATAGACGACGAAAATGTCTATTCATTAGCCATTATACCCATTCTGAGTGACGAATAATACGTTACTTTTCCGTTCACCTTTTCATGATAATTACATCGACAGATACAAGGTAAAAAAGAAAAGAAATAAAAAAAAACAAGAAAATTAACTCTACTCCCTTTTGATTACGTAATTCGATCTGGAAAGGGGGGTTTAAATTTCTTTCTTTTTTTACTATTTTCTCCATGATTAATGCCTATTGTTTAGACAAACCCAGGGCCGAAACCAATACTTTTGACTGCATTGTGTGTAGTAAAGTGCCATTACTGCCAGGTTATTATCACAAAAGGCAATCCAGAAAGAAGGTAACGCTTTTTTGCAGACAATAAACAGCGTGTAAGAAGCAAAGTAGATTAAATTTCATTCGAGAGTGTAGACTTATTTAGAGGCGTACCATTCTTATCTTTACGATAATACACCTTCTCCCCCCATTTTTTGCCATCGTTGTTTACTGGATTACACCTTTTCAATCATATTTTCTAGTACGTGATATTTAAATTAAAACTAGTGTAGTATCATTTTATCAAATGAAAATTTTTGGTATCTAAAGAAAATAAATAAGATTGATATTTTTTAAATTCTTTTTATCTTAGTAACAAATAACTTACCTGCAATCGTTACGTTATCTTTGAACGTACCATTCATTCTCTATATATAATGCATTCTAGATAAGTTAAATATACGAAAGATAAAAGTTGCGATATTCAATATTTATGTCAGAAAAAAAAAGATTCATTTTTAAAATAAAGTCAAGAAATGTCAAAATTCTTTTTCGTTCAAGTAATGTTAATACTATTATTTACTTTACGTGTGTCTTCCTGTATTTTCCATGTTTTTAGAGCTAAAAGTCGATGGTATTTTTATATTTTTTCATCACTAATAATGTAAATTTGTTGTTTCTTTACCTTTATTTTTTAAGAGGATTTGTTTTTTTGTAGTTATTTAGTTTATTATTTACTTATTTCACATCATATTTCTTCGATTTCTTACTGTTCCTTAATACTGTTTTTAAAGTAACTTTCTTCTCTTGATACTTTTAATGCTTTTTTTTTCTTTTAAATTTTTTCCCTTTTTCGTCTTCTCTTTTGTTTCTTTTAAAACGTTTTTATTATTTTCTTAGAAACGACAGAACTTCTTAGCGTGACTTTACCGTTATATGCATCTATTAGAATGAATAATTAAAAGACTAGTTCAGTAAATTTTAACTTTGTGAGAATTTTTTCTTGCATCTCCTGATGTGTGAGAAGAGAAAGAAAGCTTTTGTTACCAGACAGAAGTATAGTTTCTTCTAATGGGCTTCTTAAGTATTATAAAAAAAAACTTTATCCGGATTCCAATTAGTCCGGTTGGTCTTCCAAATGACTTATTATTCCAACTTGCTAATTAATGAATTTCTTCCTTAAGCCATTCTCCACCGTCTCTAAAATTATCTTAAAAAATAAAGGGAAAAAAAATTCAAGATGAAATCCGGAGGGAAATGCATTGAACATCTTAAATATAATTTATAGTCTGTCGATGTTCTGTTAAATAGAATCACCTTAATCCATTTACCACTTCCATCAATTATAAAACTTCAAATCTTTCCTAGAAAAGTGTGAAGAATCTTTGTAGAAAGTGTTCTCTATGAATAAAAGCTTTGTTAAATTCTATATTTTTAAATAATTTTCTTAAACTATAAGAAATTTTTAAAAAAATAAAAATTTCCTTCTACGGGTTAGAAATTTTTAGTAACGGATTTTTAACTGGAATTATAGACTAGACTCTTCTGAAGAATTTTATATCCCGAGATATTTCAAACTTCTCTAGCGATTAATCCTGTAAAATGCCATAAAAATAACATCTAAACTACTGCCGTACAAGATTTATATCCAAACATAAAAAAAGGCAAAGAGTAAAGATCATGCAGTAAATTAACGTTTGGATCCTTACATTTTCATGACAGTTTTACATGTTCCACAATTATATTGTCAAGGATAAACTCCCAGTGGTCGTTATAAGGTATGTTATGGCCATTCCTAATTGCCAGAGCATTGTTTATAACGGGCATGTGGTAACTGGTTACATTATCTATGACCGTCGGTGGTAGAAGAATGAAGAAGTATCTTGCCAAACTCCTTATACTTCGAGTGCTTTGAACCAAGACCAAGCTCCTACGATAAAACATGGAAAGGAACATCCAACAAAAATGAAAACTATAGGGAATCGAGGACTATTTTCAAACAAAAATTATAGTTATAATTCTTCTTTTATAGTAAGAACTGCCATATTTATATCTTAAGCAAGTGAACTGTTCGAAAGATAATTGCTAAAAATTTAATAAATGTTAGAATCTAATAAAAAAAAGAACGTATACAGCATCCCGACGGTAACAATTTAGAAGGAATGTATTTGAGAAGACAATAGAAACAAGTTGGGAAAGGATAAGCGGTGCCACGAAGAGACCACCCATCCACTTGAGTTAAGCTAGTGACGCAAACAACAGTTCGTGCAGTCAATCAATTAGGTGGAAATACTCAACTGCGACCAGGTGCTCGTTGTTGAACTAGACGTGTGAATTATCTAGAGAGACAGCTATCTAAATCCAAAGCTGCACTCCTCTAACGGTTTAAAAATGTAGGCGATATATCAGGATCTACTACTAGCTAAGGTAGGAGAAAGAACAGACATCACTAGGCTGTTGTTGGCGAGGATTTGAAAAATATCATAAAAAATGAAAATATTCTCCAATATGCATCAAACTTTCAATCCTTATATTCGAATTTTATGTTTATTTGATGTAGTCGCACAGTTTAAAATTTAATTATTTGACTTTAAACATGATTTAACAGCTTTCATTTGCCGCATTATATAAACAGCTTACAAAATTTGCCTGTTTAATTATATTGTGAAATTTACCTGATAGACGGATTTAAATATTTTTGGAAGTAAATGTTATATTTTCTAATTCATTTATTTTTAAAAGTTATTCATATTCAAATCCAAGAAGATGTATTGTTCCAGTAACACTTTTAAAAATAATGCCAACTCACGGTTTGGAGGAGGAAAGACGAACAATAATAAGGAACAACCACCCCGATATAAGTTTCGAAAGATCACGTGACCTAGCACACGTGCAATTTCAGATATAGAACAAAGAGGAACACGTGACTCTACTACACGATATTCGTGAATGATGTCAAGGGTACACGGGATAGGAAAAGGATGCAATTTTTTTCTTTGCACATATTTCATTTTTTGACTTTTATTATTTTTTGTTTTTCCTTCGTCATCCCTCTACGAAGGAAAATAAGTGTAACTAGGATTAAATTCTATTTTATCTGCATGTAAATGGATCGAAAGATACAAAAAAAAATTTCTTTGTATATTTAGCAACATTATTTTTGCTTGCTCAATATGCAAATCTAACTCTATAACGAATATTAAAATATATAAAATTAAATTGATAAAATATTTCCTCATTTTATGTTAAAAATAGTTATTAAATCGTTACTTTAGTTTTAAAACAAGGCTATTTTATAATGTACTGTACAACATTAAATAGCATAAAATAAGTTAATTATTTACATAAGATATTTAAATTCTTAAAATATTACTTAACATATTTACATCATGAAAATTGAGTAACTTTTGTATGAGTAATGAGTCATTTTTATTACAAATTTACTTCATGAGTCAGTAACAAACGTAAACATACCTGAGATTTTTTTCTCATTTATTAATAATCTCTTGCAATAAAAAAAATGTCTTCAAAATTAACCTGAAAAATTAAAAAAAATAAAAAAAAATAATTTAATTTTCTTCATATTCAAAATATCAAACAAAATAGTGGATAAATTTGCAATTGTTATTTATAGAATAATCTGTTTATAGGACACTTCTATAGAAATAAACAAATACTACTGTTTTTATTCTCTTAAATTTCATATGATTTCGCTTTCAGCTAGAAATAATCACGATTAATTTATGTTTTAAATTTCTTTCCCTAATATAAATTATAGGGGGGAAAAATTAGATGCTACCTTAATAACAAAACTATTGCCTCTTACTACAAAACTACCGAGCGCCCCTATTTAATACGAGTGGACCGTGCCTTGCTGAAATGGTTCGAGTTTAGGAAAAGCAGACTCAAGCATCCTAGCAGAAGAGATACGATGTCTGATGTTAGTACCTTCTCCTCCCTTATTTTTGCCAATTTCTATTTTTTTCTGAGTAGTTTCTAAAATTAACGGGTTGCTTCGATTGTGATCGTATAGTATACTTTTCCCTTCTCCGTTATCGATCATAATAATTCACCTGAGCACACTATCCGGCAACATCGCAAACGTTAACCTCACCCGATTCGTCTCAAAAAAGTCTACGAAACATCGTAAGTACATGTTATTTTGATAAACCAAATTCAATTTCTGACACTCGATAGCGATCTTAAAGAAGAGGAATTAATTCCGTTTCTAGTCGGGAAATTTAAAATATAAAATAAAATAAAAATAAAAAAACGAGAGAAAGGAAAAAAAAAAGTTTTATTTCGAACGTATCATCGCTTCTACTTACATCAACCTGTAACAGTTTGGATTGATTTCGGTCGGCACTCCTAGATACTCCCTAGAGATGAAGTGTCACACTTAATCCTCCAAAGGATAGCCCATGTCCAGTTGGACAATTTTCGGTTGGCCAGCAAAACAAGCATCTCTGTCATCCATCCTGCGAGGTTACAGAACGAAATTTTTAAATTTTTCTTTTGTTTTTTTTTTGTTTTTTGTTTTTTCTCCTCCATTTTTCATGTCAAATTTGTATGTGTTGTGTGTATAAAATTTAACGTGACGTATGAATCTATATTTAAGCTATTCTGTTACTCGTTAATCAGCGATTACTTTTTCTTTTTATTTTATTTTATTTTTTAAAAACTGTTTATGAATTGTGCTCAATTAAGAAGCACGCAAACGATGTATAAAACGAGAATAACAAAGAGAAAAACAGAAAGGAAAAAAAAAAGTCAGAGAGAAAAATTTAATTATTTACTTCTTACCTTTTTAAAATACATTTGCTTGGTTTCTCTTTAATTGTGGTTTATTTCACTTAACTGCAGTTTGTTGAGCGTTTGTTCGTCTTTCGTTAATTATGTTCGTTTCACTTTAATTATATTTATTCCATTTATTCGTGTTTATTTCACTTTAATTGTGCTTATTTCTCGTTAATTACATTCGTTTCTAGGAAATTGTATTTAATTTCGCATCATGTCCGTTTCATTTTAATTGTGCTCTATTTCAGCTTTTCTTAAAAAGAAAATTTATATTAAAAAAATTTTTTTGTCTTTTTCTCTTCGCTGAATTGTCCACATTTTATAGTAATTAAATTTGTATCGCATTAATTTCATTCCAACACTAATTTGCCGTTAATTAAGATTATTAGAATTTCATTTTACTTTAAACTAAAAGAATATATATATAGTATTTTTGTTTTTTATTTCTTAATTTACTACTTTTTTTATATTTAACTAAAACTAAGAACTTTTAACAAAATAATTTATATTAATTTAATATTTATGTTAAAAAATACTCGAACCTGGATCCATAAGATTACTTTATAGAAAACTTATTTTTAAATAAAATGGATTTGGAGAAGAAAATAATTATAATTCCGCAACATTTAATTTTTTTTTTTTTTTTTTTTTGTCTTAAAGAGGAAAGCTATTTTAATTTTTATTTACGATTTTCCATTTGGGGACTATTAGCGGGGTGGGCCAAAATGCATTTTCGAAAACAGTTTCTGTAATTATCCCTGGATGGCGCTAATGATCGAAAAATTCTTTCCTTATGTGGCATTAAACTACGTGATTTTTCTCATCAACCAAGTAAAATTTCATTATGTTTGTTTTTGATTTTTTTTCCTTCTTCTTCCTGCTTTAACTTACAGATTTTTACAGAGATGAAAACATAAAAAAATTCTTCCTTTAATTAAAATTTACAAAGATGTCAGCACATTTAAAAACCGTTTGCAAATTGCAAATGGTCTTTTGTGATTAACTAACAAAAATTAGTATAAGCTAATATTTACAAAATTTTTATATATTTGTTTAAAAAAAAAACTATTTAAGTAATAATTAAATTTATATACATACTTTTTCTTCGCTTGTGCATATAAAAATTTCTCTTTTGAACTTAAAGGGAAAAAAAAAAGTGAAAAATTTATAAAAGTGACAAATCCAAAATTCTTGTGTCTGACATAGTTGAACAAGCTTTAAACTGAAAAGATTGCTACTTTACCTTGGCTTTAACTCCTAGCGACGGACATCTTTCCACTAGATAATAAAATCTGGAAAGCAAAAAAAAAACAAATTTATACCTAAGTTACATCTGGAACATAAATCTCAGTTAGAATTCCGTTCAAAAAGACAGCGATTTTTCTTCTTATTCTCAGAAAAATCTTAAAGAATTAAAGACTAAAATGAACTTTAAAAAAAATAAACAAAATTTTTGACGTTTAATCATGAATTATTTTTAATTACCATGTCAAAATTCCTTACTTTCCGTTCCTAGAAAGAAGAAATTCCGTATAGAGCTCATAGAATATGATACAGGAAATGGAAAAGTCTAGCATAAATGTCTTGAAGTAGAGTTAGCTATGATTTAGATACCTCCGGTAGATTCTGTATCTTTTTAGATCCTGTAATGGCAGCATAAACCAACATAGTGTAGGGCAAGTTTAAATATTTATTCTTAACTACCCACGGTTGCAGAATGTTGTTATGGCTATTTTTTATTCGAACATTGTCACCACTGTTTTTTTGTTTTTTTTTTACTTTTTTTAGCAACTAGCAGATGTGACAACCATAAAAGTAAAGCTTAGAGTAAGATGGGTGACATTTTAGAGGTACCAGTCCCCCTAAGAATGTACGAGATGAAAATTACTCGATGCGAGAGGACAAATTTCATTTTTTTAACATCATTCTCCTCAAAATCAGATTTCAGTTTTATGTTCAAAGCGAATGATAAGTATCCAATATTATTTTACTTATAGCAATTCCTACGTTTCTAAAATAAGGGAACGCCCTGTGTAAAATGAAAGTTACTTTACACTAAAATCTCGCTATAAAATAAGAAAAATAGAAAGAGAAAAAGAAAGGAAAAAAGATTTATTACTTAGTGCATGTTAAAGACACACCCATTTCTGGATAGAAAGATAGGTCCTATCAACTATTTATTTATCTTTACAAACGTGTAATGCCATAAAGAGGGGGTGTGGTGGGACTGTGCCCAGCAACTTGACTTTCGAAATCTTAGATCGGATTCGAATTTCTTCTATCTTCAGCTACTTGCTGCTTGCTATCTTGACCTGATAACCAAAAGTATTATTGACAAATTTGGTCTTTGCAATGGCAATCCCAGAAGACGTGGGATGCTGACTTCTTCTAATTTTCACATGGGATTTTCCGCCTCGAGATTCGATGAGGTCCTTTTAAATAGGTTCACTTCTTTATCATCTATTGCCATTTATTCTTGTAACTTATTTTTGTTTGTAATAAGGTCATACATAAAAGAAAATTTCATTTATTCTTTATATTTATTCATATAATTATCGTTTTGTATTAAAGCGATATTAATTAATTTTTAATCAAAGCAGCTATAAAAATTTTTTTTCTTCAGCTAAAACATTAAAAATTCTGTTGCATCTTCGTACAATAAATCGTTCGTGAAAAGAAAATTAAAAAAAATAAAATAAATATATATATATTCAAAAGCAGAAAAATTATTTCTAAAAATAAAATTTATTTATATTGTGCGGCGAAACAGTTCTAAATTGTTAAATATTCTCATACTAATAAGTTGTTCCGTTGAGAAATATAAAAACAAATTTACCTAACTAGCGATAACTAAGTTTAAAATAAATTATTAAAAGAAACTATAAATAAAATTAAAATATGAAAAAAGAATTGTAATTTTTAGAATGCAATTTAACTGAGAATGCAGAGAAAGGGAGGAAGAAGAATAGAAGGAGGAGGAGGAGGAAAAAAAGTTTAAAACTGAGACGAATTTATAATTTAAACAACATTCGTAATAACAGCAACAATAATAAATGTTAGCTCTATAACATTTAGCCTATAAATTGGAGAATTTCTTTTCTCAAATAATAAATTAGACAATTCCCAGAAGGCAAAGTAGATCAAATATGCAAATAAGTAGATGAAAGAACTGTTACCTTATTAAAGTAGAAACAAATTACGCTGCCTTAAGGGAACTCCTTTCGAATATATGTATTGTTCTGTTCAAATAAGACGAAAGTAATTAAATTTTCGGCTATTTTAATCAAAGAATGTTGAAAAATATTTTAACATCATCTGTCATGACGATCTTTGCCAAATTCTATCAAGAAATCACATTTACACACGACCAAATTTCGAATATTTGTATCTAGAGAATTTTGATAGGGACATGTTAAAATTTAAATTTTCTCTCCTTGACAAGAATATGTTAATGCTGTCACTTTGAATGATTTTAATTCATTTTATATTGTAATTTATTTTGAATTTATTGCATATCATAAATTTTTCTTCATTCGTTTCGGATTAATTTAACATTTTGAAAAATTAAAAAAATATATATTTATTAATAAATTAAACAAGCAATTAAATAAGCGTAGGCGAATATTTTATCAGCTTTTAAATATAATTTTAAGTAATTATTTAGCTAAAGATAATTAAGACGTAAGTAATTTTATCTCGTGGCGTGACGCGAAATCGCGTCGCTTAGCGCGTAGTTTATCGCTTTCTAAATTAAAATTACTCGATGGATATTCTTACTTTAAATTAAAGATATACAAGTTTATAAAATAAAATGTGTTTTTAAAAGATTTAAGAGAGAAGATAAATCATTATTATCGAGGATTAAGCTGCGAATGTTTGCGGAACTCAATTTAATGCGCAGGATGGTATCATATGATAAGATTGCTAATTTGTGCAAATATTTTTATTTAAGAGCGATAAATATATGTTTAACTATGTCAGTAGATCTAGATCAATGGAAAGGCGTTAATCCTTTAGATTTCAATCTCCAACCGGTGGGTCGCGAGAAATACAGTAAGGTCGTGCCTACTGTATTGGAAATTCGTGTCCATTACTCAAAAAATTTGGTTCCTAGATAACTACTTTCCCTTTAATATGATAAAAGGAAACCATCAGTTAAAATGCGTCGGAAAATTCTGCATTTGATATTTATTTACAGCGGTGGTTTTTAACTTTTTACGCTGTTCCTATCCCTTGAATTTTTAAAATGCACTCACGCATCCCGACAAAAATTTGTTTTAAGTGGTAACGTTACAGTCGCCTATCTTAGGTGTATTTTAGCCCAATTTAAGGTACAACTAAGCGATTAAAAAAGAAAATTCACTAGAATCTATTCATTAATTTAAAGACTAGATTAGGGATTTCAACGGGAATATATATACTTACACATTTAAATTTGATATTTGTACAATTTTATTATAATCTCATTTATAATAAAAATCTCGCTTCTCAGAAAATAAGATTTGAAAAATTCAATAATAAAAAGAAAAAAATTATATCTAGACATGGACTGAGAGACTTCAGTAAGACATTTGTCTTGTAGAAGTCTCTCAGCCTCCGGAGGTGCGTGCAACCCCAGGTTAAGAACTACTGATTTAAAGCGTTATCACCGCAACGAAGGATATTAATGATTTTATCTTAACTGTACTTTATTAAAGTAAGTAACGGTATATATTTATACTAAATTATTATATAGAAATTACAGTTTTTACTATACGTAAAATAATAAATTTTGTCGACTACAAGTTGAATTTATTACAAGTTTAAGAGAGAACAATAGTAGAAATAATCATAAAATTCTAATTCATTACTAAAAAGTATTATGTATTTTAAAAATAATTCCAATTTTAAGAGAATTTATCGTCGCTTAATCATACGAGATCAATCTTCAAGTTTAATATTTACCAATATAATTCGGTTACAACTTTGTTTTAAAAGAAGAAAAATGATAACAACGTAATGATTTTCACTGGAAATGAAATAGAAGAAAAAAGAGAGGAACTTCTCCGAATTTCCAGCTCATCAAAAAGTGAAAGGAAAAAATAAAATAAAATAAAAGAAAAATAGAGAAGAGGAAACATTGCCGAAGTTTAGTTGGAAATAAAAATGACTTTCTACTCTCTCATACATGAAGTGAAAACTTTCTGTGGCCTTTCATCTATCAGCGGTCCCATAGAAATATTTGGAAAGATCACTGACCCTGTATTCGTCGGGAAGTGGGAAAAAAAGGAAATACTTATTTTGGATGCGGTCCAGAATCTCCATCAGCCACAGGAGGACAGCTGGGTGTCCACTACCACACATCATACACACTTCTATATGTCTCTAGGGTAGATAGAACTGTAGCAGCACCCGATGTGTTTACTTTTGAAAGAGAATTTTTGTTTATCTACAATGTTACCAAAATCGAAATTTTTATTCGACTCAATTGTGTATACTTTCCCTATAAATCTTGCCCCTGAAAGGAATAATATAAATAGAATTGAAATCAAGTTGGCACACTTTTTTTAAAAATACTTTTTACAGGCTTTAAATTTAGTTTAGGAGGTGCGATCTGATTGAATTATTTTTGGTTTAGGAACCTGCAATCTTCCTCCATCACGAATGGCTTTTTTTAAAGGGTTTAAATTTTATAAATCTCTACATTTTTCTATCGTATTTTTAACGATCCTCTCGCATTTATTTAAATTAAACTTTGTTTTTGTTTAATTAAGTTATTAAATGTTTTTATCCCTATTTTTCTTGTTTATGTAAAATTACGAACAAATAGAAATTTAAATCACAATATGTAATAGAAGTGTAAATTATTCAAATAAGGAAAAATAAATAAACAAATGAAAAATTAAAATTTAAAAAATTTCTAGATTTTTGAATTTTAATGCTTTTATTTTAATTAAATTTTAATTGAAAATTTTTAAAATAAATGTAAATGATTTCACTTTTAGCAATTACTTAATTGCTTTTTTTTTAAATCTTAACTTTTATAAATAATTATATTTTAATTTTTCTTTCATTTCAATTGCTATTTAATATTTTCCATGAAATAAAATTAACGTTCCATAATATTTAAATTGTAATAAGTTTTATTACAATTATATAATAATAAAAAAATTAATTATTATAATTAATTATAATAAAAGTTCCCATTAAAGCATTTTTACTGTAATTTTTCATCATTTTTTCGATATAAACTTATTTTAAAAATTACATTCGTCACATTAAATTTTAAAATTTTCATAAAAATGGCGATTTAATGTAATTACAAACTGCTTAAAAAATTAATTATAATAGTTATAATAATTAATTTTTTAAACATTTTTTTTTAAACTGAACTTATCTTAATTTAAGAGGGAAAAGAGTAGGAAAAAAATCATTTAAATTCATGCTTTAATTGTCAAATTTTCTTTAAATTTTGAAGAAATTTATGGGCTGCTACGTAATTTTGAAAAAAAAAATTCACATTTTTTAAGTGCAATAACCTCTGTATGAAATAAAATCATTTGCCTATTTATTGGAATATAATAAAGATATTCAGATAGTAAAAAAAATAATCAAAAGTGAATTTCTTTAATGATCTTTGAAGCAGAAAACAGTGAAGAAGTTGTGAAAAGATAATTGTTAGAAAAAATCTTATGAAAGCTGATGATCCTTAAAAAGCTATTAATTGTTCTTATTATCTTTTTAGTTGAAAAAATTTAATAATAGAGAAGATAAAGAATTAATTAAAATCAATTCTAAACCTTCAGAAATTATTTAAAATGAAAAACTTTAAAAGTTTAATCTATCGATTTTAATTAAAGAACACAAGCTTTATGTACAAATTTCATTACATTTTCTATTCAACACTTTAAAGATTTTAAAACCTGTTTTGTAACTTGTTATTTAGTTTTAAAAACAAATTTTCATGTTTAAAAATAATCTATTTATATACGTGGACGTCTGCAGAAAATTTTTCAAGGAGCAAAGCGTGGAGAAAAATAATTACATTCCTAAATGTTTAATTATTTACTTTCTGGGGAGATTTTTTTCACAAGTGGATTATAGAATACAGTATTGCATCAAAAGTATCCCATGGTGGAGGGTGTAAGGTTGCATATCTCAATCATTTTTACGATTACAATTTGTAGAATCTAAGCGTTATCTTATGGGCAAAAAGGGCAATTGTCTTGATTCCCCAACAACAGAAGGCCACAAATCAATCTTTTATAAACTCGTTACTTTACTAAGAATATCGAAATTTAAATTTGGGACACATCTGGGACCCTAGATTGCCGGTATGGCTCAGTCGCAGGGTGCACTGGCACAACGCAGAGATCGAGTTAAAAAACGAAGGAGGATACCGGGGATCCCCAAAATTTCCCGAACAAAAATATTTGAAGTCAACGGTGTTTCCTAATTCAAATTTTCCAGGACCCCTTGAAGCTATAACGCGCCACTATTTTTTACTGAATCCCAGGAGGGAGGGGCACGTGCCCGTTTTTTCCCCTCTGTGAACGCCCATGTATATATATATAAAACATTTTCTATTCAACACTTTTAAAATCTTTTATGTGTTGAATAGAAAATGTTTTATATATATATATATACATGGGCGTTTACAGAGGGAAAAAAAATGGGCAAGTGCTCCTCCTGCGATCCAGTAAAAGCAGTGGTGCATATAGCTTCACAACACTAATATACTGTACTACAACACTTTAAACTGTTGTAGCATATTATTTACTTTTAAAAACAAACTTTATGTTTAAAAATATTTTATCTATTCATCACACGTTTAAAATCGATGTATGAACTTTATAATTATCATAAATATTCTTGTAGAAATGAATACTTCCTTAATAATCACTAGTCGAAAATATGGTTATAAAACTTAAATATTTATTAAAGATAATTCTTCTTACTGAATGAACCATTCTTTCATCTTTAGTTACAGAAATTTAATTGTAGATCATTTTCTATGATATATAATTTGCTTAATTCATAACTCTTGTCAAAATTCAGGAAGCATCTCTACGATAATTAAATAATAATTGATGGTTCTTTCAATGATTAATTTTGATTTCAGACTATATTTTCTCTCGAACTTTACAATTTAAATTTTATTATAACTTATATTTATAAAATTCATTCCGTTCGCCTTGTTTAAGACATTGTTACGTCGTTAAAATTATCCCATTTTCATACTTTAAAATTGTCACTTTAAATTATGAATTTAATTTATTATTTTGTCGGTAAAATATATCCAAAAATATATCAAATAAATAGCATATTTTTTTTAAACTTATATAGAAATATTAAATTAATATCAAAGTTGCGTAGAACTTAGTCATTAGAAGTGTTTTTTAGATATTAATTTATCAAAATAATAATATTAAAAAAAGAGATCAAAAATTATACTTTAGAAAATCTCATTTCACTTTTTATAATTTGCAATTTATCAAAAGAAAAAATAAAAAATAAACTTATCTTAATAGATTTTAGATCATTATCAACTAAAAGCACGAAAGAAGGAAACGAAGAAAGAAAGGAAAAAAAAAAACTAAGTAAAATTTTCTAAAATTTAAATGTAATCAATAAATTAGCATAAAAAAGTGGAAATCTTCGTAACTTGATTTTTAAGATGGTGGATAATATGTTATTATTGGGTTGTAAGAAGTGTTTATAAGTGGTGATGGGGATGCAGAGGTGTAGTTAAAACAAATCAACGGCTTGATTCATGTCAACAGCTGCACTTTCTCTCACAAGTATCCAGTCGATAACTTTGGCAACTTTCGATCTATCTACTCAATT
Source organism: Centruroides vittatus (assembly GCF_030686945.1). Classification (NCBI taxonomy): domain Eukaryota; kingdom Metazoa; phylum Arthropoda; class Arachnida; order Scorpiones; family Buthidae; genus Centruroides; species Centruroides vittatus. Next base: position 3,884,172 of record NW_027122113.1, read on the forward strand.
GTATAGGTATATAGTACGTCATTTAACGTCAACTTTTCTATAGAATGTGCCATTTGACACGATCACTACTCTTCTTTTCTTTTTATATTTTCTTTTTCTTTTCCTCCAAGCTCCTCTTTTCTTTTCATATCTTTCCACTATTGTTTCTTTATGTAGAAGAGTCCCCGAGTTTTTATTGATTGCCGAAAATATTTTTCTTATTGATTCTTCCGTCATAAATATTTTTGTTTTTCAAAAGAATGAGATGTTTTTATTTTAAAGAAGGAGGAAAAAATCTCTAGATAAGTATGCTTTTTTTATTATAAATAAAAAAAAGGGGAAATATTACTAGATTTTTTGATCTTCCGTTTTGAAGGCTTATAAATAAAAAATTAAAAAGAAAAAAAGCTCAGTTATTTTATTTAATCACTGTACAAAATATTCTTTATATTTATAAATCCAATGTAAATATTAATGGAAAATTTTAAAACAAATTAAAATTTTATGCTAAATATATTAAAAATATTGCTAGAGGATTTTAATCAAATGTTTATTTTTCTAATGGCGGATTTTTTTTGATATTACTTATATTTTAATACAGTTTTTTTAAAATTAAATATTTAATAACGTTGAAATTATTTTTCTGTTAAAAAAACCTGCTAAGTTCATCTATAATTAATGAAAATAATGTAAACAAAATGCTAGAAAAAATACTGATAGAATAATAAAAAAGAAAAGAAAACACTTAATCTTTTTCTTTACAGGATATATTTTTAAAAATTTACATCGAGAAATACATATTTTATCAATAAAAATATTTATGCAGAAATATTTTTATTCACAAAATATTTCTCGATAATAAAATACATATCATAAAACTATCATTTCTATTATTAAACATCTGAAAGAGATACTTTTACATTTAGGAAATAACCAATTTTCTTGTATTTTTCAACATCTAATAAAATAGATATTTCCTACACTGTAAACAACAATTAATCCATTTTTCCACTTGTTAAATATCGTATTAATTTATGAAAAAATCAACGGAAAAACAGGAAAAAAATTATTTTTTCTGTCATCAGAACATACAGGGAAAAAAAAATGTAGCAAAATAAACTAACAAATTTAAGATATTTTACTTAATTAAAAGGAGTTTTTATTGATTTATACTCAAACAAGCATTATATTCATCGCGATAATTTTGTTCCTAATTATTTTAATGATGGAGAGCAAAATGGTAATCACAACAGTTAATCTCTTTTAGAGTTAATTCTGCATTCTCTTTCCTTCCCCCCATTTTCAGTTTTTCTAAAGTATTTGAAAGAAAATGTTCTGTTATTTTAAAATGAAGATGAATGATTGAATAATGTATAAAAATATTAGATTTGTTTAGATAAATCAAGAGAAGTTTGTAGAAACATGGAGAAAATAAATCACTGGAAAGTTTATTGATATTAATTTCTGGGATAAGAATATATACTTATTAGCTACATTAAAGTTAGTTGGAGGAGAGAAGGGGAAACATAACTTCCCTTCGTTTCTCTTAAGTAGTTCCATTAGGAAGTACGTGTCATTCTTGGATAAAATTAAGCACGAATTCTTTGAATGGATATCATTCTTGAGAATATTCTTTTATCTGTAATCACCGCCTCTACGGATATTATCCAGGAATGTTAAATTTCCTTTTCCAACTTTTGCTCTCTCTAAATTTTTACATCCATAATAAAATTCTTTATTCTTTAAGAATACAAAATTGGAAGTAGTCTAATTTCCTACGGAGTGGAACTATTTTAAATATGTCTTCGGTATAATTATGGATTTTTTTCTTTAATTTTTAAATATTAGATGGTGTGTTAAAATGAATTTTTACCTTTAGAAGTCAGCTCAGATATGATTATTTTAACTTTTCTATCTGTTAATATCTTCTACTGAAAAACGAAAAAAATTTCATAAAAATCCTCGAACTTTAAAGAATTTTCAACGAATCATTTTTCTATTCGATAGATTAAATCTCAGTTTAAAAAAAGGTTTATATAATCTCCTATAAGATGATTATTGATATTTTTCAAAAGTTTAATTTTATAACTACACAAATGCCGACGAAAGAACTAGCCAAAGTCGAAACTTTCTCGACTAACCTTTTTCAATTTAACAAATAATTTTCAAGACCTCAATTATGGTTTTTTTATATATTTCAAATGATAGTTATAATAGAAGAGGTTATCCTATATTTCTAGCAAAATAAACGGATGTAGTGCATTCAAGGGACAATACATCATTTTAGATAACTTTTGCTATTCGAGAGAAGAAGGATAAAAAGAGGAACTCCCACTAGTCCATGTAGAAGTATAAAGAGTTACCTTTTAAAATCGCCGTCCAATTTTGGCTATGAAGGTACACCGACCTCTCTCTCTCCGATTGACTGCAATCTGTTAGACTTTAATCGATATACAGTATGCTTTGGCTGCACTTCTCTCTCATATAGAGTGCGATGGACCATAAATGAAAGATAGGATGCAAGAAAAGTGTTTTTTTGCTCTATTTACATTGTCACCAACATAAAGTTACTCCCAACGCTTCCAAATAGCTTACAACTCACTTTATGAGAATTCTTCTTGTCTTACGAACTTAACTAACTTAGTAGTTAATTAAACTTAGTAGTTCTTAAAAGATTAAATTAACGTAATCGCTTGTCTATAGGAAATTTGATCGATTTTCTTAAACTAAAGAAGAAGAAATAGGAAAACAGAATAGACAAATTTTATATTTCATGCGACATTTTCATTTGATTTCCATAAATAAAAATACTGAAAACAGTTTTTCTTTTATTCAAACGTTGTGTTCAGTTTGCCTTTTATTTTTATTTATTTTCTTTTACAGTGAAAATGCTTCACTGCTATCAGTCTCTTTCTTCAAAGTGAAAACCTTTGCACCACTTTTATCTTTTGCTATATTGAAAGTTGCACACACTTTTTGTTTTTTCGTTTCTCTTTAAACGAAAATGCTTCAAGAGTTTCCTTCTTTTGTTTAGAAGAAAATGATGCACCGTTTCTGTCTACCGTTCTAAGAAGAACATACTGAAAACAGTTTTTAGAAGAAGACGGAGAGGAAGAAAACAAAAAGGTCAACAGTGTTCAGTTTTGTGTTTTATCCATAAGAAACCAGTGTTCAATTTTTGATCTGTCCAAGAGAAAATCCAAAAGTTTGACACGAGAATATTTCACCAAAGCCATAACTCAAAACTTAAAAATATTTTGACGAATCGTTATATAAAACGCTTCCAAGGAAAAAAAATCGAAAATATTCCCTTAGAAAGAAAGAAAGATTTTAAAATTCACTCTTAGATTTAAAAAAAAAAATGTTATTTTCAAAATTTACAAAAATTTGTTTATATATTTTTTAAAAAATATATTAATAAAATTTATTATTATGTAAATTTTTTAGAAATTTTCCTTGTTTTCTAGATTATAGTACACAAAAGTAAGTGAAGAATAAAACATTTTATTTATTAGAAATATATATATATATTTATAAAAACTTTTTTTGTTTTAATATAAACTAAATCCTTCTCTGAATTTACCTCTTGAGAAAGTGCAGCTGTTCGTTATGTTCCACTGTGTTATTATCTTCCTTAACAATGCTTTCCTTTATATGGCGTGTGGTCAATGTATAATACGTGCAAGAAATTTGGTGCACCTTCCCTTCAAATGCATCTGCACTTTCAATCATTGTACATTAAAAATGTTTGTTCTCCTCCTTTTGTTTTCTTCCTTTTTAACTATACACTTTACAAAATTTCTCTGTAAGAAGAATAATAAACAAATAATTATTACCTTACTTAAGTGCTCTTAAGCCTGTTAATCATCAAAGGATATTCAAAATGAAAGTTTTATCTACAATACTCCCTATTGAAAGCTTCTATCCGGTTTGAAATATTGCTTCAAATATCAGTAAAATAAAAAGAAAAGGAAAAAAAATGATTTTCAACTGATTGTTTACTTCCGAAATCACAATACCATTAACCGCAAGAAGTGCCAATTTATGGTCGCAGGTGGCTAAAAGAACGATGCTAAAGTTTGGAAAATTTTGGATGGTTTTAGAGAACAAACCATTTGGACTAGTTTTATGGTTGTTTGAAGTTCTTTGTCCACTTTTGAGATTCACCTTAAAGTGTTTCCAACTTAAAATTTTTAAAAGTTATTGCTATTTTTTTACGGTGTGAAAACATTATAAAACCTGCCTATTCCTGGAAAATAATCTTTCAAAATTTTCCGAAAATTGAATTTTTATTTTTTTTATTTTTTGGAATAATCGAAGTGTAAGTTTATCCCATTTAATGTAAAAATAGTTTTTCCATCCATCTTTCTCATTTGGTTTGTCGAAAAATAATGAATACAAAGGAATTTTTCCAGATGGTTTTTATTGAAGAATGTTCATTTCTTAACTAACTTAATCAAGACTTTTTACCATAAAATTTCTGTTAAAATAAAAATAATCAATAAATAAAATATTTTAGTAGTTTAGATAGAGTAGACTACCTTATTCCAACTACTACAGTCTTTCCTGTTTGCAGAGAAAGAAGAGCAATGAAACGTATATATATAAACTTATTTTTCTGACTCAAAAATACTATAAAAATGGCATTTTTGAGAGTGAATGATACAAAAATCTGTTGATCTGAGGGGTGTAAAAACGTCACGGCTTCGATAAATCGATTAAAATGATCCCGTGATCCAGGATTTAATTTACCAACCAAAGCATTCTAAACTGGTTAAGCTTAGGGGTTTTGTGTGTAGTAACATTTATATTCTATGCTGTCATGTAACAGCCTAGCAATCGATGTAAGACCCACTCTATCGATAGACATATACAGAAGTACAACCATCCCTCTGTTTGTTGATGGTTTCTCGAACAAATATTGTCTCATTCTATAATATTTCCGAATATCCTTTGGGAATCTGAGGTTAAGTCTACACATCGAAAGCCCAAAGCTATGTAGTTTGCTATCATTTTGGCATTTATCCAATTTACTTGTGTTTCCTTTAAATATTTATAGTTTTTTAATATTTAAAATTGCAAATTTTGTAATTCTTCAAATTCTAAAAAGGTTATTTCGTTAAACCGAATATTTCAAACTTCTATCTTTTTATTTTTCACTTATATTCTACATTGTTTCTTATTTTTGGAGGGTCTCTGAGAAGATTTGGTATTCCTTAAGTCTTTTCAGAACTCTGATGTTATATATATATATATATATATTTATAAAGAAAGTTTTACAAAGTATATTCACGTTTAAAATAAAACAAAAGGAAATGCAAATTTAGGATCATTTATTTTTTCCCACCCATCCTTTTTGTTTTAGGTGTGGAAGAATATATTCTAGCAATTCTTGTACAATTTTATACCAGAAGCAATTTGTATTCTACTTACGAACATATAAGTGTAGTTCCTTCAGAGAAAATTAACGATCGTGATTTGAAAACGCGAAAGATACATCGTAATGCAGTCACGAAAAAGTTTCTTTTCTGTTTCTGCACTTCGGTTTTTCGTTTTATATATATTTTACCAAGATGCAATTCGATCCTCTTCGAATTTCTTCTAATAAGAATCTTGTTATTTCCAGATTATCCGTCTCTTTTTTCAACCCTCTTTATTTCGTTATAACGAGAATCTAATTGAAAACTTCATTATATCATTATATTTTCTTTTTTTTTTTTTTCCAAAAGTATATCCCGTTATATCCGAAGTTTTCTAATACACATTTCATTACAAAAATCTTATTTTAACAGTAAACACGACATAATGAACTCGTCTAATAAAAACTTTATATAGTCCTGTATTTTTTTTCCCCTGTCAGACAATTTTTTCATTCTTTAAAAGTATACGTTTTAATGAGTTTCAATTGATAAGAATTATATATTTTATTGTATAACTATTGATAATTATTATATGAAGTGACATGATATTTTGGATATATTTTAAATTTAAAATAGCGAATAAAAATAGGTGTGCAAATTTGCAATATCGAAAGAAAATTAACGGGTTCCGGACTAGAAAAAATTATAAGTACGATGTAAACCATACGTCACTCGTTCGCTTTGTGTGAATTATGAGTCCTTTGAGACTTGTTGCGGGACAACTAGGGACGTTTTTATAGGAAGAACCATCGTGGCTCTGCTTCCAAGTAATTACTCTCTGGTATAAATAGAAAAAAGTATGAATCCGCACCATTAAGCACAGGGTATTGGAGTTTCTTTCTCAAAGGGGACTAATGAAAATTTGCTTTAAATTTCTTGGAAACTACTTAAAAAATCCTTATTATATTGAAGGCTGGCGCTCATCTTTCCGGTCATTTAAAGAGAGATATAGATAAATTAGTCAGGAAGCTCATCTCGTCACATTACAAGTGGCAGATTTATTATTCGATCAATCATAACTACAGTTTATGCTCAATATAACTAGTAATCCTGTAAGGGACTCAATTACAAAATTTTGATAGGAAGGAACTTAACAATAAATCGGATAATCTTCATATTTCTAGGAATAAATTCCGATTTATTCTTAAGCCCTATTGAAAGCGAAGGAAAGCTAAGCTACGCCTTTGCTTCCCCAGCAGGATTTCTATATATAAAAGGCTGAGTGTCTCCCCGTGGGTAATTGGCGGTGGCCACCCACAGTTCTATGAAGCTATCAGCCTGATTGATGAGATGGTTTGAAGGAACTTGCTGCAGGTATACCTTTGGGCTTAAGAATAAATTGAATGTTGAATTGAAACTTGTTAGAAGTGAATAGAGGATGGCTTATTTCTGCAGCAATTGATAGCTTTATATATTATTCCTGAATGTTATAGAAAGGATGGAAACGAATTATTTCCAAATTTCATAACCCGAAAACGGTTTACTGACTTTTATGGCTCAAAAACTTGACTAGAGTTGTTAAAAATCTAAATCTAAAACTATATTAAAATTTTCACCTTATAAAATTTCAGTTATATATATCCCGGGAGAATAGTAAGAACCACAGCGAACTAAAATTTTCGAGTCGTCAGAAAACCTAACACCTATTTCCTGGTTTTTATTGAAAACTCAAAAATAAATCGACTATACATAAGAGGGCCATTACATCAAAAATGACATTTTTGAGCTTAGAGGGTCTAACTCTCAATTGAACGCATCACATAAAAAAAAACTTGAGTGAATCCTAGCCAAATAGGGTGCATACCGTATTCTGATGGGAAGAAGAATTTCCTGTTAAAAAAAAAAGAAGCCGAATTTTCAGCCCTCCTGAACTTTAACCCTCCAGGGTATTAGAGGTCCCCTCCATTCCCCTGTTCATAATCCCTACCTGATCTTCTCTCCACCCATATTGCCAGTAGTATTTGTTCACAAACAAGCACCTGGAGCTTTGTGTCCTATACCTCGTTATTTAGGATATTTCTTTCTCGCTCTCCACCCCAGGGTGTATTTGCCTTGCCTCTCACAACTTCTCAACAGTAGCAAGTTGTTAAGTGTAGTTTTACTTACACTCAATTGATATTGCAGTAGTAGGCCTATCCAATTGTTTCTCTGTTATTAGCTTTAAAACGACTTATATGTAGCGGTCCTTTAAGCGGTTTTTTCTCTTGTATTTCCAAACTAATAAAGTTTAATCTCAAAGAAGTAATTGAACAAAAATGAAGAGAGAGAGAGAGAGAGAGAGAGAGAAAGTAAAAAATTTTCACTTTTTTTGAAAGACTTGAAAAATGAAAACTCTCCTACACAGCTTATATTTCGTTATTGATACAATTACTTTACTACGGAAACAATATATCTGCACTTTAACATATGGAATCTAGGACGATAAATATACGTGATAGAATACTTTATAGGATATAATGTTAGCATTTTTTATATTTATATTGTGTAATGCTATATAAAGCAAGATTACATCTGTCGGATACAATGATATCGACGTTCAAAATCTTATAAGACGATAATATATAATATCTCAATTCTTCAGGTTTGTGTATGGTAGAAAATGCCGGAAAGACTGATAAGGAATATAATTATATCAAGAAATAGAGTAAGATATACACACACCAGCAGGAAAATATTTAAGAATAGATTGACATATAAACTAACACGATCGGAGAGGTTTTTATCGTGTGATTAAGAACCTATTAACGTTCAAGACAGAGAAATCCATATCACCTCGGAAGACATTTAGATAATTTTAATTAATATTTTAATCTTGAAAAGCCAACACAGCAATGGCAATTTATCCGATACCATAAAAATCAAGTCGCAGTTTGTAAAGTATTAACAAGAGTGAAAACAAGGGAGACTTTTTTCTTTTTTTTTTCTGTCAGTTATCCAGAAATAATTTCCGGCTTCTGTGTTTATCACCGAGTGACTGAGGGAGATTAGAGCAATATTGACAAGGAACCACTTGACCCGTGAGCTTTAAAGGTATCATATCGCTGTAGCGTTAAAAGAGCATGAGTATCTGAAGCACCCACTCCATTCTATCCGATCCCCGAGGTGACTCTTGACGTCACTGCCCATCAGCTCATTATTGGAACAATTGCCATTTTGGATGACCCCGCTACAAATCTTCCTGGTTTGTTAGCGTTGCCACCCTTTCAGTTAACGTCACCTGTTCTGTAAGAGTTTTGCAAAGAATCTTGTAACCTTTCAGAAAAGAATTTCAACTAAAGAAAGTTCTTCAATTTTCGAACAGTCAAAAATAAAATAAAATAATAAATGAATAAATAAAATTTTTAAATTTTAGGAAATCTTTGTGGATTCGAAATTCTAGAAACTTGCGAAAGTTTTCTAAATTTATTCTAAGTAAATTTTTGGAAAAAAATTTTCAAGAAGCCAATTTGTCAAAATCCCGAAAATTCTTTCAGAAATCTTGCATTCTATTACACTTTTTGCTATTGGGTAATATTTTAAGAATATTTTCAAGGAGCAGAAGTGCGTAAAGATCATACAAAAAAGAACAAAACGAAAAATAACGTATAGACGAGGAGATAGTAAATATTTTAAAGAAATACAAAACGCATCGATAGTAAATATTTAGAAGGGGGGAAAAATATTGTTGACTATATATTATAAAAAGAAATTCTGCAAAGAAAAATCTGCACGATACGGAATTTTGAATAGAGAAAAATGTGGGATGTAAAGTCTTAGATACGAAAGTATCAATCATAAAATCTGAAAGTGTACTACGTGGATATTCAAAAATGAATTAGGAAAAAATGTGCATTTTAATATTAAAGAAAAAATAATAATCTAAAAAAATTTTGATTCGATTTACTTTAATCAAATCTTAATAACGACTCAATTAAATCAATCGAAAAATTGTCCGCAAAATTTATTACTTAGACAATACAAGAGAATTTGGTTGTTTCAAAAATTAATGAAAACTCATAATTTTCAATAGAAATAATTTAAGAAAGAGGAAATAAAAAAAAAACATTTAAATATGCTTTCTTATTTTAATTTAGTTTCGGGTATTTTTAAATCACGCGATTTTCGGTAAATTTGACAAGTGACTGTCACGTGAAGAGGAAGAGGAGGGAAAAAAAGTGAAAGTGGATTTTATAAACGATTTACTTTGATTATATTAAATGTATATTTGTTTTTTAATCTATTTTAACTTACTTCAATTAAATAGAAATCGAAAATTCTAAAATAAAACGAAAAGAAAATCCAAAATGAATTTTTTTTTTTTCCTTTCTTTCCTTCTTACTTCTTTTTCGTTTCCGAAAGTGTTTCTTAAAATAAAATGCAAGAAAATAAAAATATAAAAATGAAAACAACTCTTTCCAATAATTACATTTTCTCTGTTCTTTTAAAGAAATTAAGTAGTAGGGGGGGAATATAATAATAATAAGCAGAGTAATTTTTCTTCTTCTTCTCTTCCTCTCTTTCTGCAATAAATATTCGGGGAAAAAAATATATGCTTAGCGCACACAAAAAAAGCAATATTTATTTATAAATTTTCTCACAATTGTCCCCCTAAATGTAATTACAATTTTCTCGTTAATTTTGGAAAATTAGCTCCTAATATAGAGAATTATCAGAATTATTTAAAATTTGATAATTCCTTAAATATTTAATAAATTACATATACATTGTTTGTGTTATATATTATCAGCAGAACAGGAAATGATGTCACTTGTGTAGAATTCAAAATATGTACAAGATAGAATAATATATAGCAGAGAATTATATCAATGTTTAGAATCTAGATATTCACAGGATTAAATGGAATTCAGAATTATCTAATAGTATCAAATGCTAGTTAGCTATAGGATAGTGTATCAATTTATAAATATTATACGATGTATCTATAAATATACTTACGCTTTATCTGTTTATTGGGAAACTAGGTATCTGTGGGATAAAATAAAATAAAAAAGACATTAAATCAAAGTCTATTATTCATACATTTGCGAGTAATTGTTATTCTTAAACAGTTAAATGAAGTAAAAAGATCTAGTCTAGTTTTAGTATACAGTGTACACACAAAAACACAATCACAATCGGTTTTTTGTGTGGGATTACCCAATCTTCCATAAATATGTTTAATTCTAATTAAAACATATGGTTTGTTATGGAAAGACTTGATTGAGATTGTACTGAGAATAAATATATCCTTTTATTTATTCCTGTAAGTGAATACGTGTCTCGTGAAGGAAGAAATATAATGAACGGGTCAATATATCAGAATTAAAACCATGGTTACACAAGAAATTGAAACCAAAAGGTCTTATTTCTACACTCGAGTTTATAATTTTAGTGTTACTTGTTTATTAAGGATATCAGTTAATCAACTAGAGCATGAATTTAAGAGAAAATATCACTTGTAGAATTGCGATTAAATTATTTGTAGTATATGAATATCTTTTAAAATTCTACAGTATTTATAATTATAAAAATATACACAGAAAGACGAATCGTTACATAAAATCCGGAATATAATTATTTATAAAATAATATATTAATATTTTTATCTAAAGGATGTATTATTAAATACTGAAAACATTTAAAATCAAAGATAAAACAACATTACGATATAGGCTATTTGAATTCTAATATAGATCTACAGCTTAATGAATTAGATCAATTATTGAATTTCTAAATCTAATTAAACTTATTCAATACAAATTACAATAGCATATATATTGTATCAATAATAAAATACATTTAATTTAATTATTTTGTAGTAATTTTAGAAAAACTTTCTTCTGAGATCCTTCATTAGGATTTAACTTACATCCAAGTTTAGATTCTTCGTTTGGTCAAAACTTCTAACAAATTATTCATACTTTCAGTTGAAGCCCATTAAAGACGAACGAACAAACAAACAAACGGGCTGGAGTCCATCTTCTTCGTCTTCAGTAGCTCATTTACTTAATTATAACGCTTACCGATCATAACATCCCACTGCAAGCTTCATTTTCGGAAAGGGTTATTTAAGGGATTATTGAGAATGAAGGAAAATATTTCTTAATTAAGGAGCCCGCGTAACAATCTCCATCGACAAGTTCTTTAAAAAAAGAAGGATGAAACTGCGATCGGACAAAATTGATCGTAAAATGCAGAATCTTCCTCTGGAGACCAATCTACTTAATCCCCGCTAGAGATAGGAAGGAAAACAAATGCTGTAGGATTAGGAAGGATTTGTAACCTCCTACTATAACCACAGAGGTGGAAAAAAGGTGTGTACGTGACCAAGGTAGCGTTTATAACCTCATATGTCATATCTATCTACTTGGGACAGATTATTTGCAAAGAGAAGACAGACTACATTAACTCCTGTTTGTACAGTCTATCAAAGATGCTAATTTTTGGCAATAATCCAAAACGGCTCTTCTCTTAAAATTTCTGCGATTTATTATACGAATTTTCTCTGTAAATTTGTATTATGTTTGTCTTCCCCAAAGCCCTTGACTAAATTTACTCAAATTATGCAATAAATTTGCAAAAAACTTTTCATATTTTAATATTTAAAAAAAACACGAAATATGTTTGACGTATACTTCAATTGATTTTGAATGAAAAATGCCCAACATGTTTTTAATTTGCGAAGGTATCTTACTCTAAAGTTTAATTGACAATTACTTTTCTGCTTTGATACTTATCTTCTTGTATCGAGACCTCCTAAATCCCTTTCTAGACCATAAAAATCCCATTTAATTTTTTCTTTGTACGAAACTATGCCCTTTCATGTCTGTCAATCATCGAAGACACGATTAAGTCTAGAAAGAATGCAAAGAGTCTTCTCAGCTTTCTTCTCTCTCCGAACTTGGAGGACATGAGAAATTTGACAAGTTGTCACTCCAGTCACATACTCGCAGGGTCCAAACCTTATCTATAATCCAATATTTATTTCTGTTCTGAGAGGGGATGACAGGGGAAGTAATACGAAGAAAAAATCGTTGTTATTCGCACAATCATGCTTCACCCACGGTTTTGTCACTTTTATGGCTTCCTGACAAGGAGACTTAGCAGGAATTCCCCACTATCGATATAAACTTGTAGCTAAAAAATAAACAGTTCTTATATTATCAGCGAGAAAAAACACGATTTTGGCATAATTTTACGAAGCGAATCTTCTATAATTTTCTGATAAAAAAATAAATATATAAAAACTAACAAGGAAAACACTTCGTTACATGCGAGTTCTGCATAATGTATAACTTAAGGGGGAGAGAGATTTTAAAAAAGTCTAATTTGAAAACGCAACTCTAGGTGATGTATGCAGGAAAAAAGAGAGAGAAAGAGAATAAATTTAATGAAGTACATTAGGAATACGTAAAATTATAAAATTTGTAATTTTTCTCGTCGGTATATTTCTCTAATTTGAATCTTGATTTATAAAGTTTTAAAATTTACTTTAACAATTTCAGAAATTCGGAACAGATGTACGGAATATCGATCGATTGCTTCTAATACATTTTAGCGAACAACTAAGCTGTTACATCCACAAAATACCGTCACGATCAGAGATAGAAACAAATTTTATAAATTGTCCGCATCTTAATCCAACGAGGAAGAAGAGGAGAAAGGGTCACGTGCTAAAGAGAGTAGTGGGGATTATTTTTTTCGACAAATTGAGAAGGAAAAGGAAAAAATCAATTAAAGAAGAAAATATGAGGGCAAGAGTGCGACTTAATCCTTAAGTGAAGATAGTTTAGTCCGGTTAGATGAGGTTAATTGTAGACGAATCATCGTAAAATGGCGCTGGACTGATTGCCATTAGACGTGTTTCACCAATAAAGCTGGCCCCTTTGGTGCTTTTAGTACTGCTCTGTGTCGTTGACGAAGCCAAATGCTATAGATCATTGCACACTTTGATGATGTTTTGTTTACTTCTCTCCTTTTGTCGTTTGGTCATTCAATTGAAAAATATTTCAAATAATTCCTCTAGGTATAATTAGCAATTCCACTTCTTCTCCTTCCTTTTCATAATCCCGGAAAAAAGCTGGCATGGTTCCCATTTTATGTGGGTATTGTTAAATGTTTATGAAGTGTTTTTCTGTCGAACTGTCCTCTTTTTTTTCCGTTCATCTCTTTATGATACTCGCATTGTTCGCTTGACATTTGATTGAAAATTATTCATCTAAAATTTAAAAAGTTATTCTGCCAAAAAATTTATATATTTATTTTTTGAATTTTTTCATAAAAGACCTCACTTCATTTACTATCCCCTCCTTTTTTTACGAACAAAAAGTAAATGTATCATCTATATAAAATCTTTTTAACTTATAATTTATCAAATTTTATTATAGCCCCTCACGAAAATGACGACGAAAATAAAGAAAAAATTGATATAAATTTGATATTTAATGTTAAAAATTTTTAATTTTTTCGCTAGAGGAATGAAGCAAAAAACGTTTTATTTTTTTTTGTTTGTTTTTGTATCGAAATTTTCTTGATGCGAGATTTTTAATTTTAATTACAAAAAAAAAAAACAAGCAAAATTATAAAAGATGAATAGGACTTTTTACTTGAATGGAGAGTACAAGTTTTTGATTTTTAATTTTAAAAGGTATAATGGAAGAGAGTAAATAAAAATTCAAGCAAGAAACTAAAGCAAGATGCGTTTTGAGTAGAATTACCTGTCTTAATATTAATATGCTGTAAGAGAGGGAGTCGGCAAATGGTATAGAAGCTGTAAGAGAAAAGAATTAGGTGGAGATAGGAGTAGTAAAAACTTCCCTCTCTGCTTCCATTATGAAAGAAGCAGCAAATTACCGACCTTCTATGTAGGGGTTATCTCTATACAGAGCGATAGCGGCTTTTCCCACCGGTTACTCTATTATTGCACAGGACGAGCGGTAAGCTTTGTGGTCGGCTCTTTCGGAGGGTCTGCACTTTTTAGAAAGCTTTATTTTTCTGCGGATATGGAGTGTCATACCGAATTTGGAGAAGATTGGCCAATCGATTCCCCCATCCGCGCACGCTTCTTGCAACTAAAAAATATATTTTAAAACGGTAGCCTGACAGATAAACTGAATTTTTTTTTGGTGATAATCTCAGATCAGTTCTGTTCGCTTCCATGTCTAAAATGCTTTCTTTAAGGGGGAGGAGGGAGCCAGGAGTCTCCAGGGTTTCGAGATCGCTGAAATGGAAAATTGTGGGCGAAAAGTATAGAGAAGATGAAGGTAACCTAGCGTTATAGTGACTTTTGCGGAAAGGTATCGCATCTGGAGTCACAGTTGAAGCGGAAATTGTTAACTACAACTCGATACCCTAGACTGGTCTTCTAGTATCTAAATTAGTGAGCAGCTTTTCGTGTCCAAACGGGACTCCTCTATACCATTGACCAGAGACCATTAGATGTAACTATGATCGTTGAAATGGAAAATTATGGACAAAATTCATTGATGAGCCACCTGGAATAGTCTCAAGAGTGAGTTTACTAACATTCTAAGAATAAAATAATTACTTAATGATAAAAATCTACCAAAATGAAAACTGTAAAATATTTTTTATTTCTAAAAATATATTACAATTGCTGCAAACTCTAGACTTCTACATAAATTGGTTAGCCTGTAAGTACAATTACCTTGAGAAATTCCAGAAAAAAAACCAAAATAAAATAAAACATCTCTATAGATATTCGTAGACCTCAGCGATTTATCTAAGATATCAAGCGTAAAAGATTTTACCAAAGATTAGTTGAAGATATGGCTATCTTAACAAAGATTGGCTGAGTAAGTAGATATAGACAGAAAATTGGCGTATATCTTAAGCAATTTTTGATTTACAGTTATTATTAAGAAAACTAATCTTGGTCAAAATCTTTTATTTACGAAATATCTCATGTTTTTGTTGCAACATCAGCTTATATTGTAGCAGACAACCTTTAAGTTTTTATAAACTTTCCTTCTTAATTTTATCTCTTATCATCCCACAAGATTATTGTGTTTATTTACATTTTTCCCTGTATTTTTATTAATATTATATATATATATATATTTGTATTATAAACGAGAACATTATCCATTTTACTAAATATTCGATCACGATAAAAATAATAAAACATAGCAAAAACTGCATGGAAAATAAAACCACTAGCAAAACTTGTTTATCTTAAAACTTTTTCAACAAAATAAATATTTTCGAAAATTTAATTTTCTCGAGACAGATCAGTCCGGCACAGGCGGAATATTATTTTAAATACCATATTAAAATCAATGGTATCAAAAGAGAAGCGTGTTTGTCCGATTTTCTGAGAGGAAAAGTGGAAACCTGTTATGTAGCTATGCAATTACCTTATCAAAACATCAAGTGCTTTTTCCGATCGTTTTCGACAGAGAGAATATTTTTTGACGGTTAAGAAACAAGTAAACCTCCTACCGATTTAATATAGAGTTACTCGAATTTCCTCTTCCTTCTGGAAGATGTTTACGATAAAATATATTCGACAAACAAACCAACAAAAAATAAATAAATAAATAATAATAAAAAGGGCATTTAAAGTTGCGCCGCAGCTTACCGCTACTCTACATTAACCGAAACGATTTTGAAAAGTTTTATTTAGAAAATTAATTTTTGTATAATTAATACATCTGTTTTAATAGATAATAATTGCGGTTAACGGCCCACTTGCACCTATTAAAAATACTCCTTGATTATAGTGATTAATCAAATATTAAAAGTTTAAGCTTTCTTCTTCCAATCAACACCGAGTTGGAAAATATCTCTTTAGGGATGTTTTTCTGTTACGACACTCGTTATACGGATTTTAATTACGTACCGAACTCTACCGGCTGTATTCTATTTCTTATATTAGATTGGTTAACAGTAACTGAGTCAGCACACAGACAGAAAGGTTTATTACTGTAATTACTAAATTAATGACTGTTATAACAACACAGCACGTTTCGCCATTAAACCGTGTTTGTGTTGTTTGAATTTCCACCTAAAATCTCATAAATAATTGGTTTTTTAAATCAATTTTTGAGTATTTTACTCTTTCATACATTATTCGTTCCTTAGGATTGTGTTCCGGATCATAATCCCTCATGAAATCTTGTCGAGTTTTTTTTCTATCATTTATACCTTTGAAGGATTTATCAAAGTAACGCCAGAAAAAAGAATTATCCATACACTTCGAGACTGTAAATCTCTAAGTCTTAGGTGTTTTTATTGGATAAAAAATCTGTTTTTCTCTTCTTTTTCAATATATATGTTTGTCTCTAAATCTATTAGGACTGTCAAATTTACAAAGTGTGTACTTATATAATTATGAATAAACAGTTTTTGTATGCTAAAAAAAGTTCCAAAATGGTGACTGTTTCAATTTTTATACCTAATATTGAATAAATTTGAATGAAAGGCTGATTTTGTAAGCAAATTATACAGATATTACACACCGTCAAGTGCAGAAAATGTTTCATATCGTTATAACATAAAATGGTAGCCATTTTAATTTTTAATAACAATATAATAATAAGAATTTTGAATGAAATTACGTAGAATCTGAATTTTTATATTTGTTTGTTTGTTTGTGTATGTGTGTTTGCGTGTGTGTATCCTCGGGAGTATGGGGGATTTTGCTTAAGGGCAAAGGGAGTTGAACTGTCCGAAATTTCACACTGATAATTTGTTAATCTCTTTGCTTTCTCTGGTTTTTTTCCTCACTATTTTGCTCGAATTTGGAGGGTAGTTGTCCCCTTGCTTCACCGATACATACGTCATACTGTATATACACGTGTCCTATTTGCAATAATACAATTATAATTACCGAAACAAAATTATGAATTTTAAATTTCTCATTACTAATCTATAACTACATAATTTTAACATTTCTTTCAAAGTCAACTTTTATAATAAATAAAATAATTAAAATTCAAGAGAAAAATGTAATTTTATTACATCACTTGAAAATAATTTGCATCCATAAAAGTTTAATTAATAAATTTTACTATTAGTATCAGTTATGATGATTAAGAATAATTATCGTTGATGCTTTCAAATTTAAAATTAATTCAAATTTTATTATTTAATTATAATTCAAGGATTATCTCGTTAATATATAATAAATTCAAGCAAAGCTCTTCTGTAATGTATAGTAAAAACGTATGTATAAGTTATATATATATAAATACACATACACACACACATATATATATATTCACATCAAATCTGTTTGGATTTATTCGTAGAATAATCCTGAAAATCCAGGAAAAATCCTCTAAGTAATCGGCTTTAAAAATGCATTAAGAGATTGTTAACCTTTAAAGGATTTAATACGAATATTCTGAAAATCAATTATTACGCGGATGTTTCACCTGATTTTTTTCAGTTTGGACAAAAAAAGAAAGAAGAAAAAAGAAGTTGATACACCTGAGGCATATCATGAAAATCAGAGTAGAGGATATTTTTATTTGTAATACCAAGAAATGCGAAATATAAGGGAAGGAAGTAAACATATTTCGCATCACTGAATCAACGTTATCAAATATTTTCTGTATACTCTTTTTTTTTTCTTTTTTTCTTTTTCTCTCCTCCTTTTTCTTCTGTACAAGTTCAGCCATAGAGAAAGGAGGTAGTGCAGCCAAGCAGGAGACGGGTCATCTTTCTAATGACTGCCTTTCTGTCGTTAGGTTGTGCTCTTTTCTTAAAATTCTTTCTTCATCCGGAGTATAATTTTGAAAAGAGTAGCGTACTTAATGTCTTCCCTTTTCGAAATATTGTAAAAGTGTTTAAACAATTGAAAAGTTTAGAAAAGTCTCTTCTTTTTTAAGCTCGTTTTACGTTATACGATTTATCATGCAGAACCGGAGGTATAGTATATCACAAAAGTACTGTTCTTAACGAGTATAGAAAACAATATTACTTATGAAACACGAAAATTTTTTTACTCCTTTATGGAAATTTAAAACACGATTATATATATATATATAAGAATTTCTGAAGAAATATAAAAGGAGCATCTAAAAGAGGAAAACAGAAAATTGAATGGTTGAAGAGAAATGAGAGAAACATCTAGAGGAATAGGATCAAAGAATAGAGATATAGGAAAAGACATTCTACCTTTTATTACTTTATCTTATGAAAGGTGATACTAGACAGATCAGATAATGCTTCTTGGTTAATGAGATACATGTTCTGTTGTTACTCAGTAGAAAGAAGCTGTAACTGTTGAGCACGCACGTTTACAAGCGCCATTTTGGCTCCTGCATGCTTTAGGCAGAATTTTCTTGAAAGTTTTCTCTCTCAAGATTCGATTTAGAAAATTTTTGGATGTTTTCAATAGCAGAATAGTAGCTTTTCATAAAGAAATTTCGTTTCTTTTATATCGTATTAACAACTTACAAGAGCCAAAATGGCGCCACGAATCCCAACTCTTCTATTATCTATAGTTCTAAGCAAACAAGCATTATCGAATGAAAGACTCTTCTATAGCTTCTAACTTAACGACTTTTATTGTTTTTAAGATAAAATATAAACTTATAGTGCAACATTAATGTTTATCCAAGCCAAACACGCTATTCGTCTCCCTTTTTTTCTTTTTCTTTTTTTCTCGTGATTGGTAGGGCAAGTGTCCCAGAAATGACATCTGTCACGACATGTCACAATCGATTCATACGGTCAATACTGGCACCCAGTTTCTTTTCTTAAAGACGTTCTAGAAAGAAGAATCTAATTCTTCTTCTCGTTCCGCTAGATGTGGCACCAACCGACATGTCTCCAAATGATGCCTCCCACAACGGGGAAGCTCACTTTAATACTACAAACGAAGGGGAAAAAAACTCTAGTCAAGTGAAGTAGAAAGAACGCTTTCTGGCTAAAAAGAAATATGTAAAATATTCTTTACATCATACAAGATGTGCAGGAAAAAGGATATCTCGCCAAACTAGCCATGATGATCAATGTTAGCTTTTGCAGGACTCCACACAACACGCTAGGAAATATCTCTGTTCGATCGGATGATGTCTCTTCTTCTTTGCTGTCAAGTTCTTTTGTGAGAAAGTCCCGTTAGAGGATCGTTTTTATCGCATCAAATTGATTTTTCTAACTTGCCGGATTGTTCTTTGGATATTTCCAAAAATGTTTTCGACTCTTTTCTTCACGAAAAAATCCATACATATTTATCACATTTAAAATTCCATAGCCTATGTGTTAAAAAGAATTAGCATAACCTATCCATCTTTACATCTTAGAATAATTCATCATCATTATCATTAAGCTGGATCTGGGTTTCCGCATTCAGATATTTAATTTCTGCCTGTACAATACTTTAATAAAGTATTAATCCTGGAATTTTAAGATATTTTTTTATTGCATATTTTTATCTTCAATATTTCCTTGACAAACAGAAAAAAAAATATTAACCAAATTTTATTTTCTATTTATATTTTGAAGATATGTTCCTCAGCATCTCTATACTTTTTCTTCTCTACATAAAATCTTTACATTTTACTATTTACCTTAATCACTTTCGTTTTTCAATTCCAGTTTTTCTCTTGTTTACTTTAAAAATACTTTATTGCTAACTTTCTAGCATTTTGCAAACAATTTTTTTTCCTCTTTCCTTCCCTTTCCATCCTCATCTTCTTTACTCAACTCGGGATCCATCTGAAATTTTCTTCATAATACAGTTCTTATTACTTCTTAATCCTTAAAATATCAAAAAATTTTATTAAAAAAATTCAGGATTACAGTAAATCTCGAAAAACCAAAAAAATAAAAAAAAATAAGCCATTTCTGGAATTTAGAAATTTGAAAGCATCTTAAAAATACATTTTGAAACTCCCAGCATCAATAAAGAAGTAAAAGAAAAATTTAATAGTGAAAGAGGAGAAATTTATCATCTGATAATATAGTTTTTTTTTCTATCAAAAACATTAGCTCAATGAAAAGTTGAAAAGAAAATTAGTCGGCTATAAACCTCTCGCTTACAGACACTAAATACAATGTCTCGTCCAAATTTACAGGCCTGATATACGTATGAATGGACACACATCATTTAAAGTGAAGAGCAGATAGCGCTTTTATAGCCCAACTCTTGCAGAAATCTAAGATTTTTAAAAGCGTGAAGAATAGTTGCCGATTTTTAATATCTCCATTAGTTAGGGGATGCATATTGCTTCACTATTCAGGCTGAAGTAGAATCATTAAGTGGATTTTCTTAATCTCTTCTGAAACTAAGAAGAAGAAGAAGAGAGAGAAAGGAAGAAAGCAGTCAGTAGATCGGTAAAAGGTGAAATCTCTCTACTTAGAAAGGATGGTTGAATGGAGAGGCACAGGGGACATGGAAACCTATATAGATGCAGATCAGAAGGATAGACGGACACAAAAGGCTAAGAGGGGGACGAATGCTTTGATAGTGGAATTTAAAGGTTTAATGGCGAAGAAATATTCTTAAATTATACAAAACATTTGAATTGTTGTAAATATTTATCGAGATAAGTAAGATGGATAAAAAAATTTTTCTTTTATTTGTACTCTTAAATCTTCGTCGCTTCATTCTTTTTTCTTTTGTTCTTGGATTCATCAATAATTTTTCAAAAAATATAACATCTTTTTATTTTCTATCATTAAATAATTTCCTTTTTTTACCTGTTTACTTTCATTTTATATATTTGTTTAGTTTTTAACTTTTAGCTACCAGCTTAATTATTTCTGTTTATTTAAAAAAAATCTTTTATTAAATTTAATTGTCTCTTAAATAAAAAAATTTATTAAGTGTAAAAAATATTTTTCATAATAAAAATATCTTTTTTTCCCATTAAATTTATTTATTTCTGTAAATAGTTTCAAGCACAAATAAAAGTAAAAAAAAAAAAAAAAGTTTTATCTCGAATTTAAGACCAGAATAAATGAGTAAAAATAACACAGAGGTCAAGACAATGACAGAAAGTGACCGAGATAAAGTGAGAACTCGGGAAAAGGTTACAATTCGAGGTTAGAAAGGACAATTAATTGTCATCGAGTGACGATGATAAAGATAAGATTAAATGCAGAGACATCGAAAGTAACCAAAATAATAGCTTTTCGCCATTTAAGAGCAATTGGCTGCATTGCATCAACCAGATAATTTTAAAATAGGAGGTATTCAAATACCGAAAAAATCCTTCGTCTTAAAAGTGGTTATAAATATCTTCAAATGGATCTAAACTGCCGAAACAATCTTTATAAATGAAAACCGCAGTTTGAAAAAGAGAAGAAAAGTAAAACTCCCATTTTAATGTCATTTTGCAGTTTATTTTCATTTGGTTTCTTTTAAGACGAATGGGACTTATTTCCTTTTCGAAGAAAGAATGAAAATAGACTTTTATATCCTTTGTTATTTTAATTTAGAAACGTTTCCTCTTCTAACTGATCGATATACGACGTAAGACACGAGAAAAGCGTTAATATAAGTGCCCGTAACGTCTGTAAAACTGTTGGAAACCAGACTTGATCTCGTTTAAATTCCTAATATTTGACTATTTATTAATTATGAAAGATAACAATTAAAGGAAACTGTCCGTTATGTGAAGGTTCTATCAATCAATAGAACAAACACCCGCATATGTTGTAAATGTAAATGACGAGATGGTAAAGAAGAGACGATGTCCATCATTTTATGGCTTTATTGTTTAATTTATGGTAAATATCTGAAAAAATATATTAGTTTGTATTTGATGATAAAATATGTTTAATTGAGTTAAAGAAGCTTCGTGTTCGTGGAATTACTTAAAACGTATTTTGCAGCTAAATCAAATATTGGGTATCTTTTTCTCCCCGTTACTCACCAATCTCAAACAATAAAGCAGGATAAAGGATGAATTATTAAGGAGAAAAAGTTTATTTCTTGTTTTATTTCTTAAATTTTCTCGTAAAAATCCTTAATCTTTAGTTGAAAATCTAATAAATTATTCCTTCAGTAAAACTACATCTTTATTCAAATTTGAAATGGTTAAGCGAATGTAAATGAAAGAAAAGAAAGAATTCACTGTGTAAAAAAGGGAATTTTTTTAAAACTTTCTTTTCTTTGAAATTAATTTAAAAACTTAACAGGCTTCAATATGATAACATCTTACTTCTCAATTCTCTTTAACTCGACTGTTATAAATCTTGGAAACTTTTCTCTGGTTAAATACAATAAGCCGGAATGGCAAACACATCCGGTTTACTTTCACCGGAAATAGTAAATGATGCGCATGCCCCGTGATCACGTCTAGTGGCAGCATTTACTAGTGTGACAGAAATAGTAAACACATTGCATGTTGACAGTTTCCACTTACATTTCACTCCAAACTAATGTGAATTCGACTTTATTAAAAATGAGCACGTTGGACGTGAGGTGAAGTTTTGACGGCAAATAGTTAATGCAACCTATGCTCAGCCATTTGTAATTTTCAAAATAATTTTTTTTTGTTTGAATTTTTTTGGATAACTGAGAGCTAGAAAAATAATAATAAACGATGTTATGAGACAAGTGTGCAGTAAGTAGAAGGACGTAGCTTGAAACAAATTCAAACAATTTGTATTATTAAATTTTTTTAAAGAGTTAGTAGGGTATGAGATGAAATTTTGATGTTATTCTGGAAAAGTTTCCCAGTTTTTGATCATTCTGACAGTTAGCTGAAGTCCGGATGAATGATAAATGATGCTATTAGTTAACGAACAAGACTAATTACATTGGGATATACAGTAAAACCTGTTCAAAACAGAACCTTAATTAAACGGAAACCTGTCTAAACGGGAAGAATTCTTCGGAACGGAGAAATTTTCTGTGCTAAAAAAAAACCTGTTCAAAACGGACCCCTGCCAAACCGGTACTGTGCGAGTCCGGTTTACACAGGTTTTACTGTATTGAAAATGTATCTAAATTATTACACTACGGTGATGACTTTTATTTTGTTAATTATGTATGGTTACAGGGAATGGAGACAGTTTTAATGGAGACCTGTGATAAGAAAATCATAATTTTATAAACCATATTCTAACCTTTGATCATTTTGTCATTCAATTAAGTTTTAAAATAATGATAAAGGAATTTAGTTAGATGAGAACGATTATAAATAGAATTATTTACTCTTTGGAAAGTAGACACCACGTGAGACTGGAAGCAAAAGATTGGACTGCAACTAACATATAGCTTTTGTTCTGACACATTGGTAATTTTCAAAACGGTTATTCAATCTAGTCTTTGATCCCTTTCATTGATATAGAAATCAGAAAAGATGACAAAAGAGCTACTAGTTAACGAACGAACTATCAACAAGACATAGTTTGAAACGGATCCTAAACTTTGCTCTTTGGAGTGCACGCTACCGCACCTCCTAAATCGGTAATTTGTAAACTGCAAGGTTCTCCGTGTTATACATATAATTAATGTAATTTCGTCAAGCATAAATCAATAAGCGCGCTCGACTCGGACTGCGTATTGTATTCGGATTGGGAGCTAACTTTGTCTCCTTGTTTTCACTTTACGTCGAGAGACGTCAGTCTATTTTCACGCCCTAACTAATTTTGGACAAGAGTTTCCCTTCCGGCATCTCCTATGTTGTACGTCATGTTATCCATGACGTCGAGACGGCGTCAAGCGAAATCGAGGCGCCTGCTAACAGCATGGACGATTGGCTAGACTTCCTGTTTGCACGGCCGTACGACTTCCGATCTTCCGGAGATAGATCGAGTCTGGCCACGTTTCTATGATTCGTCCTTTCTGCTGTTTTCGACTTGTAAGAATGTTTTTTTCTCTCTCTCTCCGGTTTTTCCATTAAAAGTCTGAGAGTGTTTTGTTTCCGGCTTAAGTAGGCATTCGCTCGCTTTAGCCACGGAGTAAATGGAGTAGTGGCCTATGTGAGTCAAATGAAAAATCTTGGAAAACAAATGGATAAAACATTGCTGATTCTTTCGTCTTTATCGATTTTTTTCCTTTCTAGCTTGATAAAAATAGTGATCCAGGTGAGAGAATGGCAAGAGCTAGGAGGGTCTACTTCTTTTCCATCCTGCATTATCTCAACTATACAGAAACTGGCTTGTATTTTACACGTTCCTGGTTAAAATCAAGTTAAAACGGATGTATTAAAGCGGATTTCTTATGATTTTTCAACCTTACAGTGATTAAAAATAATTCAAGATTGATTACACCAGATATACAATAAAATTCTGTTTTCTTTTCCGCGATGGAAAAACAGTTCTAGAAGTATCAATTTTATAATTTTATAAATTGAAATCAAACAAAAAATATATATTAAAAGAATCAATATTAATTTTAAAATCATTTTAAGGTTTTTTTACGTTATACGGAATGAATTTTCGTGTTGATTCTTCGAGAAATATTCGAACTGAAAAGAAATTTGTTTTTTAATTTTATCTATATTAATCTACAGACTTATTTTTATTCCTATATAAAAATAAAATGGGGCCATTAAAAACATTAAATTCGCTAAAATAATTTATAACTGATTATAACAAACCATTCGAATAGAAAAAAAAACGTCTCTGTCTACTTTATTTCTACGCAGAACTGTTTCTAGAATAGTTCAATGTATAAGTATAGAACTGTTTTAGGAACAGTTCTATATTTTGCATTTATCTAAATCAAGATAAGGTGCAGCAAAAAGGAGAAATTCCTATAAATTGTATTATACAAGATTTTGCACTACTATTTTTAAAGCCAAATGTACAGAACTGATTATCAACTTTCTCTGACATGCTACAAAATTATAAAGCTCATTATTATGTGTAACCCCATAACTTTAGAATGCAGAAATATATTTGAAATCGTGAACGCCCTTCATATATTAAAAACATGCGATAAATATTTTATAATGGTCAAATCAAACGACAAAACCGGTGCAATTGTATTCCTCATTCAGTTTTTTAATGTTAAGAATCAATTTGTGGTGGTAGACTGTTCTTCATACCTTAATTTTAACTGCATCCAACAGGAAATAGAAGGTGCGCTTCGAACTTCCGGTATTTCCCCTGTTTGCTTTCCTTTTCTTAGATGAGTTCTAGCAGATGTGCAGAGACGTGTAACGCAGACCCGCATCTTGCATCGACTACGCTATGCACTTTCCTTTTTTCTCTTTTTTTTAAAGGAGACGTCAGAAATCCAATCTTAACCTAAATAAAAATTATATGTAAATATATTGTTGCGCTTTAAAATTAACCAATGGAGTAAAAATTAAAGTTAACAGTTAAAACATTGTTATTTTCATGACTCTTCTTTAAGATTAAGTATTAGCATAGTAATGGAAAAATTATTAATATAATTAAATGCGCTTAAAAGTTAGTTATGACAACTTGTTCTAGAGATTAATTTCGTTAAAATGTTTGTTAGCTGCACATTTTTACATTTATCCAGTGCGTATCAGCAGGGGATGACATACATTTCGCCACACCTAATGCTGCATTTTGGTTAAAAGCAATTATTTCCATTTATATATCATTCGAAATAGAAATATATAATATTTTGCCTTTAAAATATTATATCGTTAAATTATATTAATAATTTAAATGAATAAATCTTGTCTTTTTAAACATAAAACCACATCCAACATAAATTATTAAAGGATGTATATATAAAGATACATCTTTTAATAATTAATTTTTGATGTGATATAAATATATATTCTTTATCATCATAACTAAAAAAATTTAAATTTTTATTGATTATGAATTCTGATAAAGAAAAATAATCTAATGTTTTCTTTATAGGTTAATATTTAATTAAACAGCAAAGAAGCATAAAACAATGAAATTTTGCCCGCAGCTAACATAATAATTAAAACTAAAGTAAGTATTTTCTACATTTATGACTGATTTAAAAAAATATCTAATTAATGATTTCTAATTTAGTTTCTGAAAGAGACAAAAGTTTATAATGTATAACCCTTGACTGGTCCAAGTAATTTCGGAAGTAAAAACTGTACATGGACGATGTCATTGAGATAGCTTGGTAATAAATCATGTAAAGTAAAGATAATCATTCTAGCAATAATCTCAATTGAAATTACAAAGCAATAAAGCTTCTATCACAGCTAATATTCCTATTGATGTTGACAAGTCAGGTTATTGGGCTTCATCTGTAATCCAGAGGCTTTCACTATCTTCTTGATATACTGTGTCATCATCTTGTCCCTTTAATCCACGGGGGAGACGGTTACTGCGAAATGGGGGTGGAAATGTGCTCATATCCTCCACGTCTGGAATGTGTCATCGTTAAGAAGCGAGATGGGGCAATAATACTTTTCTTTTCTTGTATATGGGTATAGATATGGATTGAAAAGTCTTGTCTTCGTAGATGGCTTACATTTATATAAAAATGTAAGCTAAGTAAGTCATATCATCGTACTCTTAACGCGCATAAACATCTTGGGGCATAGCGCCGAAGAAGGATGATTCTTCGAGGAGAGAAATTACAGAATAAATTTTATATAGGAAAAACTCCGAAAATAGGTTTCCAGATGTTTGACAGGTAATTCTTAAACGCGATAAATCACTGCTATCATTAATCAACTGTAAAATGATTGTAATTTTATCCTGCTGAGCGTAATCAACTTCATTATTGAACTATAACAATTCTTTACCATTCTCCCCAATCGATCAAAGCTGGAGTTAAAGATTTTTACTTTCTTATTCTTACCGAATTAATTTGTCCAAAATATTTAATCCAAAATTACATAAAAGCCTGTAATTAAATAAACAGTGTGGATTTAATGAAGCGCTCATAAATTGCGTTTGAACTAATTAAAATAGCAATATTACGTTCTCCCCCTCCTCTTCCTCCTTTCTCCCACCCTCTTCTCCTCTCTCTTTAGCTCTAGCTCTTTAAAACAAACTAAAATTGTATCATTTCTCTCGAATATTCATACATGACAAATCACAGAAAGTAAAATTAAAATGATTTTTATTAAAAAAAATTAAAAAATAAAAATGAATTAATAGTGAAAGTTGGCTACGAAGTTCTTTGAAACGGCGGTTATGCAATTAAAATATGGGTTTTCCTTCTTCTATTAACTGACGTCATATCCTGAATTGTGTCATAACTCAAGTCACATACATGAGGTCATAATCGTTTTTGTTTTATCTGTTTAGCGATTTTATGAGGCGAAACTTTTCCTCGATTGAAGAGCAAATAGAACCTGTTTTTTAAAACAATGAGTTTATTCGTCATAACTCTGAATGCCAAATTAGGACAAGAAATTGGACCAACTAATAACCCGATAACGAACAATTAAAACAAGAATAATAAAAAAATAAATTTACTTCCGTATTTTTTTCTAAATTGTAAGATGAATAATTAATCAAATTATAAATGCATTAGAGGTTTCAAAATTATAAAATAACACATGCGCCAAATAACCTAAGGCCACTCGAATTATCAAATATATCAAATGACTTCTCATTAAAATAACTAATATTAAGCGAAAATTGGAAGTGCTTAGAAAACCGATGGAATGATATTGGGTCTTACTCTCTTGTTTATCTCCCCTTTGGCATCACTCGAGCACCATCACTTGGTGCATCTAGACACTGATTCCCTCCAGCAGAAGGAGCCATTAAGATTGACTGCCTTCTGCTAAACTTAGATTTGCTTAAATTATTAGCTAAATGCATTGCTTTCTACTTTATTAATGGTATTATTACAGGAATTTCTTTTCTTTTTCAACTGGTATGCATATACTAAGATGGAGTAATTGGATGTTTAGGGTAGAAACACTTAAAATGTACTTAGGCTACAGTGAGATGCGTGATAAGTCGATCCGTTCTGGTGCCATGCCCGCATTGACGAAATGAAATCGTAGTAGGAAAAAAAAAAGAAATTTCGGAAAAACTAAAGTTGTGTGTGCCTTTTCACGTCAAAATGTGTTGCGTATCCTTCGATAGCGGCTCTTTATCGTGCTGCATCTCTTGATGCGATTGGAATCATATTACGTAGACGTAGACTTTCGACTTTCGGCTCCTCTTACGTTTTGTATTCTTCTCTCCTTCTTCTTATTTGTACATTTCTTCTTCTCTCCGTTTATAAAATTCACATTTCTTAAAAATAAGTTTACAAAACGCAAATACTTTCAGAAAATTTCGAAAATCAGTTTTTTCTTAATTATAATTTTAAAAGATGTAAGAAAATAAAGCATCCGAATTGATACCTTACTTAAATTAAGGATATTTTCAGAGATTTTACAATAAAAAAAAAGTTTAAATTAATAAATATTTGTCTAATCTTAATTTATTCGTAATATCTTGACGAATTAATGTAATAGAAAAGTAATTTTCTAAATTTATTCTTAATAAACTTAAAAAGTTGAACCTTTAGAGCAAGTCAAAGGCATTCTATCAAACAATGAATATGGCAGATTATAGATGGTGGTTTGCGGAAGCAAAATGTTGTATTTCAACATGAAATGTCTATCATCCATCACCAAAGAAAAAATATAGGAAAAAAATGATTAATAGTTTGTAGATAGTGAAATACTTTCGGATACAACAGACATCAATTTTGTCCAATTTTATCTTGGAGTATCCGAACGAGACGGTCTGTTAAAGTCAAAATTCTGTATCTTACCTAATTTTAAGTCTTCTTTTATTTTTTTTCTAGATTTCAGTAAAATGTTCGACATAAAGAAAACCGAAATTCAGATTTTAGTAGTGACTTAAATATATTTCCGATAAAATACAAGGAAAGAAACTTTAACAAATTGATGGAATGGTAACGTTTTTAACAGATTAAAAAAAAGTAATTTTCTAAAATAGCTTCGATTCTTTTTCTTGAAAAAAAATAAAGAGTTATTTTTCATTTACTCTCGAGTGGAATGACCAAAATAATTAGGGAAGAGGCAGGAATCACATACCTCTTTTAATAATGCCAAATGTATATGACCCGACCTTTGACTTGCCATTCCTGGTATAACTGGCGTGCTTCTTAGACTGATGAAAAGATGTAAGGGCAGAAAATCGGAATTATTGCATTCCTGAAAGGAGGAAAAAATTCTTGTAAAGTGCCCCTATCTCTAGGAACATATTTAAAACAGAAGTTAACTTATAAATATGATAAAAACAAAATAATTTATACTTATCTACGTTCGGTCGCAACTTATCGAGCCAAAAACATGCACTACATCATACTTTTTTAAAATATTCTTTTAGTTGCATTTATGAATCTTATGCTCGTTCATTAAAGTATAATATTGACCGCACTTATCGCATTTAGGAGTAAGTTGACTGCTTCTCCTGTTTGTCTAGCAAGGCAGATAGATCAAAGCAAGCACTTAGGAATTCTGTACCTTCAGGTCATGCACTGTGTACTCCATCAGAAATTCATGAGTTCCAAGCTAGTGATTTACTATTTAACGTGGATACTTTCTGATCAAATCTCCCATTATCGCCTTTACCTATATATAGGCTTAATGTATAATAAACTGAACTATTCATCTTTATATTCCTCTTATCATCATTGGAATATGATACAAGGATTTAAAATAATGTATATTTGAATATTTACCAAAGTTCTGTTGTAGTTTCGATAAGCATATATATAATTAGGTAGAAATAAAACTCTTAATATGCAAATTCAAGTTATTTTAACGATCATTTCATTTGAAAAATAGTCACTGAAAGGTAATTTTAAAGAAATATTTACATTCACCTTAGCTTTTATCAGCCTGAAGTGAAGTTACGTGACTTAAACAAATCTGGAAAATAAGTTTTTTCTTGTTTAATCTCGTGTCTGTAGATGGTTTGTCAAAAAAGAATAAATTATAATCATGTGACACAGATACTTTATCTTCCTAAAAGCAAGACAAAAGAATAAGCCTTGATCACATGATCGCAACAAAATAAATCTACGAGACTTTAAACAAATGTTATGTAACGATTAAATCCATTCTAGCTTAAATACCAAATTAATTTTTACTACGAAACTGTACAAAGCAGGCTTTTAATTGTACTAACTCCGACAGAAATCCAACAGAATGAAGTTTAATTTTAGTTCTTCAAAGATGAAGAAGAAATACAAATTTTTATCATCATTTAGGATGAAACTTAATCAAGCAAGCAACTTTTTGATTAAAATATCTTTATTGATTAATCCTGAGGGATTATATTTCGTTTTGTATAAAAATTAAGCAATTTTGAACCAGTTGGTGTGAAATAATAAGGATAAAAGGACTCGTGAAAAAAAAGTAGAAGAACACAAACAAAGAACTAATCAGCATTCACCACACAATAAATATTCTTTTGACCCTTCAGAGTCGTAAATCCAAGGATTATTGAGCGACAGTAAAAGAGTAAAATATTAACTAAGCCGCTGTTCTCGCTTTTATTGTGGCGAATAACAAAATTATCTTCTACTTAATTCTTTTCTTATCGCTTGTATATAATGCTTTAATACTTCGCATATCATCGAAACGCTTAATTTTTCTTTATAAAAAGGGTTTGAAAAGTAGGTATTCTTATATCTCATGCTTATCTTCCAGGAATTTTGAATTAGTTCAGGCGTAGAAAAGTATTTGATAATTTAGCTATGCCATTATTTTCTTTTAATATTTAACTACATCTAAGTTTATATTAATCATAAATCAAACTAATTTGAGTTAAGTACGGCAATATTAATTGTCAAAAGAGACACGAGAATACACAGATATAGTTTTCATTCAGGTTTTTTTCAGTCCTTTACTGAACATTGCTATTGACTCGCATATTTTGCGTTCTTCTCTCGTCATACCGTGAAGAACGTGAGAGAATTTTTCAAATTTTTAATTGTAATAATTCATATTTTCGGCTTTGAATCGTTAGGAAAAACGATACTCGTAATCGAACGAATGTGACGGACATTTTTAAATACTAAACTGTCTTTTTGAATTAAAGTATTTTTAATTACGCGTATCTTTGTATGTATGAACACACACACACACACACGTTGACAAGACCATCTACAGCCCGTAATATACTTATATAGATATAAAAGCCAGCAACCGACTGCGTAACTTTCCAGGCTAAAGTTGCGCATGGCGCCATATTACGAGATTTTTATTTAAAAACGTTTTATATTATTAATTATTATAAAATAGCAAAAAGCTTAATTTTGAGGGTAGGGATGAGTTTTATAAAAAAAATTTATAAATGCTAATAATGAATAAAACCTTTACTAAGTCTGACCCCACCTGAGATATGACAAATGACTTCTTTCTATCTCCCAACCCCTTTGACCTTTAACCAACAAAATTTAATAGTCTCAATGTTCCCTAATACACAAACCTCCCTGTAAAATTTCAGAAATTTTCGACAAAAGGAACAAGAGTTATTAAGCTTCAAAGTGGACGAACAAAATCCTGTCCGCCACACAAACATCCATACGTTCAGGAAAAAAAATTTCAAACTTGTTTTTGCATTTCTCGACGTTTCGATGTCTCCTGAGTCCAAAAATGTAAAAATCTTGGGGGGGGAGAGTCAGTTTTAGACCAATCGCCATACTTCCCCTCTATTAGGCTATATATAACGACCGGGTAATATCTATATAAGAAAAACTTTGTAAGTACATATGTTGTATCACAGATGGACCTAACGACATTTGTTTTTGTACTACCATACTAAATAATTTGGATAGCCACATAAATATAATGCTATGCTTTGGGCTAAACAGACGCACAGGTATATATACTCAGAGAGACAGAGACAATTACACATATATACTGTTATACACACATAATTATAATTACATTAGCATGCACATATAAAAACACCCCTACACTACAAATAAGGTTCAAAATATATTCAGTTACAATCTGTACAATATTTTAATATGCATATACAAACAGAAATGACAAAAGGGAGAGAAGAACAGACTGTAGCCCCAGGGCCCTAGCTGGAACTCTTATTATTCCATATCTCTAACTTCAATCTAGTGGTAATTATTACATGTATACAGTGAAATATTTGCATAAAATAACACAATTAAAAAATCCTCTTTTTAAGAATTAAACTGAAAAAGTCCAGACGTATCACAAATAAGGGAATCCCCACGTTTTTATCTCTATTCTCAATTTTTAAATACTTTATTATGGATCTATATTATAAATTAAATAATTTTCAAAATGATAAATTTACTTTAAATATTTTCAATAAATGAATTTATCATTTTGAAGGAATTCTTTTATGCAATAGAACAATAATTTTTGCTTTTATATAACATTAAAATTCTAATAAAGAATACTAAAATACGACATTGTTAAAATAGCGGGAGGGAAAATGCGTGAAACAATTCGGAGAATTAATGAAAATTCAATAGATGGCTCATTAAGTGATGCCTCGACAGCGGATACTATCAAAATATCCAAATTTTATTATGTCGTTTAGAATATAAATTTGACAGTTAGGAAAGATAAAGATCTTCACAGTTCATTATTATTTAATTATTTGATTATTCAAAGACTTTCGAGCTGCATTTATAAGTATTAAAATTGACAATTTTGCGAAATTTTCATGTACAAATTTTCAAATTTACAATATCCGTTTCGTTTTATTTTACATAAAAATTAACTTATCTATGTTCGATTTTTATCTGAAAGTGTAATTTAACGTTTCTGTCAATATTTCGTGTTATCTGACTAATTAAATCTACCAATAATTAACTCGTAATTTATAATTATTTCCAATGAAAGATAGGTGATGAACTAATTTACAAAATGGAGAACAAAGAAATTTCCTATTCCTCGAAGGAAAGATTTCGCCATTAAATAAAAAATACTGTTTATAAATCGTAATAAATACTGTTTATAAACAATAAATCGTAAGTCTAAGTCGTAAATATATTATTATAATTTTCAAATGAAATTCATGGCATAAGGATTAAAAAGCAGCAATAAAATACTCACTTTGAATGGAATTTATATGAATTTTTTGTATACTTCACTGTACACATTTTCATTATTTTTCATATAAATCACCTGCGATAGCGAGAAGCCGTGTCGTATCGCGTAGCGCCAAGAAAATCGAATCGCTTTCTTAATTCCCATAGAAAATACTGAAATATATAAAATTTTCATATATAAACTTAAGTTTTTATATAAATATAAACTAATTTAACGTATTTCATATATAAATTTAAGGTATCTCAAGCATACCAGAAACTCAGAAAAGTCTACAAGAAAAAGAAGAAGCAATTTTTCATTCAATGAAAACTTTTAGAAAAATTTGCAAATCTACTTTGAAAACTAACATATTTTATCCTTAAATTCTCTAGACATTTATACTTTACGTAGCTAGTACAAATAATCCAATTTATTGATTAAATATTTTTCTATATTTACACACTTAAAACGATTTTTGAGGTAAATTTTTGTATTTTTTTAGAGCTAAGTTATAATGGCATCTTGTTTACCAAGAATATGTTTATTTTTGAGTTTTTATAGAGAGAAAATAAGCCTATATTTTGAAAAGTAGGATTTCAAAGGCCATTAAAACGTTTTCGAGACGTATTTGTTTACAGTAAACTTATGCTCCACTCCTATTTTATTGTTTTTTTTTTTTCTTAACACAAATAACAAGAGAGAAAGTCGTCTCCCCTTGGAGATAGACAGCATTGTAAATTTTGGACAATTCTGGGAATATGAAAATTCCTAAAATACGTAGACGTGGACCTATCGATTTTCCAACAATAAGAGAAAGACAGAAAAAAAAGACGATAGTAGAATCGCAACATTCCAAAATCAAAACTACTCCGAGTCGCAAATGCTTCTTTACCAAAGGATAACGGAAGCATGTCCGGATATTTTGACCGAATCATAGTTGCTATAGCAACGACGTCGACCGGATTATTGAGCGTGACTCAATGGCTGTTGTGACTGAAAGTAACGAAGGGGAGGATAAACATGACGTAATAGCCAGTTTGGGCGGAGTAGTCCATTTCCAACAACGCTTCTACTTGACGAATAAGCAAAATGATCCAATTTGGTGAAGAAAATTTTCAGTCGGAATTAATTACTATGAATATTTATAGGTTCAAAAACATTTAAAGCGAATTCCATTATCTTAGGTTCTAAACGTCTAAATTCATTAATATTCATGGGAAATTACTGGACAAAACCTGGCATTAATACAACTGTTAGCAATTTGTAACACGAATTTTGGTTTACTTGTGTTGACGTTATCTATTTTTTTTTTTCGTTCGAATTTAAATGATTAGTCCGTCTTTAAATAAATTAAAGCCTCTTCCGAAACTGAATTTCCTTCCTTCAAATTGTTTCTACTGTTTGTATTGATTCGTTTTAATTCTTGAAATTTTGGAAACTCGTTTAGTCAAGTTTCTTGTCAATTATTTCATTTTTTAAAAGTCAAAAATTGTATTCGAAAGGTTCGAATAAATACATACAATTTAACAATGACGTACCCAAAAATTTCTGGACAAGCTGTGTCGAATATAATCTGCGACATGGAAATTTCTAAAATATTCTTTAAGTTTTATAAACAACAAATTTAAGTGCAAAATTTCGTGCATAACGTTATAAAGCAAAATTTTCGCAAACTTACATCTTTGTAAATAAAATAAAATATAACAAATTTTGCAATTTTTAATGAATTTTGTTACACTCGAAGTTACTTTAAAAAGTTACAGCATCACTTGCAAAATAACATTCTTCGTTCGTGTTTTAAGAAATTATAACAATAACGTTAATAAATTTAGTATAATCATTTATTTCTACATCATAATTTTCTTTTCCAGTAAATATAGAACATTAGAGAGTCAAACTGTTAGGAAATTTCTTAAATTTTATACATGTAATGCTCCTAAATTTCGTATAATTTAGTTTGTCCATTTAGTGAATTCGTTTGTGTAAAGAACACTTATTCACAGATACATACATATAAGTACAGTATACACATGCAGAAACATAAGATGCAAATTACGATAGTAGACATAAAGATATAATCAACCATTCAAAATCTGCATAATTGAATTGTTATTATGGTTAAACAAAGCTTACTACATCAAGATCAAACATCGAGATACATCTAATTATATATTTTTACAATTGACAGATATAAATATTGATTGTTTACATACTCATTTAAATATCTGAACTTATAAACTTACCTCTGAACTTAGAAATACACAGCATGCAATTTTCTTTTATTCTAGAAATATAAATATGAAATAGTTAGTCCTATAATGTGGAATTATATAGTATAACAATAAATAATTTTAAAAATTCATAATAAATATTCATTATAAAACATTATAAAGTATATTCCGTAATTAATTAATTACATTAAAACGAAAAATGTGTAAAATATGGATATTAAAAGTACAAACTTGGAGAGAAGGGGGGGGGAAATCGTTGAAAATAGCCAGAGGCCAAAATGGAAAAGTGAATGTAGTTTTCTCGATAAAAGAAAGCAATGCATAAAAATCTAAAGCTTTACTTGGCGGCAGCAATCAGTATATTCGGATAATGGATGGATAGAGCCGGAGGCAGCGAAGAATGGAACTTACCTCCCTGCTCTTTGATTTACAACATGATGTTTTAAGTATGGTGAGGGTAAAACAACGGCAGCAGCCTGCAGTTATCCATAAAGCAGGTTCAAATACAGGGGTTCTAGTCTCCTGCGAATTAATTTTTATTATAATCATGAACTCGTCTGAAATGAATTGACTTGGTCGTTACTCTTTTCCCGCTAGTATAGATGAAATATTTTTATTTGTAGACTCCTCCTTATGATAATGAAACTTTAGCTGAAGATTTCTTTTGACCACCTATTTACTCAAACTTTCCTTTTACATTTGGATAGAAAAGCTTTTGTTAAAGATTTTTATAATAAATATGCATGAAAAATACAGTAACATGTTTTTTTTTATTATTTCTCCTATAAAAAAATATTAAACGCTAAAGTAAAAGGACAGAATGAATGTTTATCCTGTTACCGCTTATTCTACAACTGAACATGTATAATGCATGAAAGTGAGTATAACCATTATTAAGTCAATGCATTTTTAAAAAGAAAGTATTAAATTTGTTGTTTTACGTTACAGCTAATCGTGAAGTTCATTCTTGATGCATGCTTTCCATCTTCTTAAGCCACGTCAACAAAAAATTCATGACTGATTGGTTATCTACTGACAAAAACCAATCAGTTTTCATATTTTTCTTGAAGTACTTGTCAATTTTTGAGAGATGGTGATGAAGATACGAACAATGCTTTTAGAATGAAATCTGATCTACAATACTTCGAAAAATTCGCAAAAAAAATTTGAATACTAACTATTCTGATTATATTTTTTTTGCAGTTTGAGAAACATCGATCAAAAAAGTTAGCAAATGTAAACGATTCATTATATCATTCATTAAGAGTTATACCTAAGCGAGGGTGTGCCTTTACACATAAAATATCACAACTGATGTCCAGTAACACGCTAACGTCTTGAAACATTTGACCTACACGACAGATTGTTTATGCAGGTCGAGTGTTTTGAGAATGCGATGAAAATAAAAATGCACAGAAATCACGGTAGAATGTGTATAAAATAAT
This sequence comes from Centruroides vittatus, assembly GCF_030686945.1. Lineage (NCBI taxonomy): Eukaryota > Metazoa > Arthropoda > Arachnida > Scorpiones > Buthidae > Centruroides > Centruroides vittatus. The sequence continues at coordinate 3,921,131 of NW_027122113.1, forward strand.
ACCTCGCAAAAAGCTTAATATATTAAAAATGGCCTTATAAATTAGGGCATTCAATTCGTGAAAATTGATTTAGTGTACTTTTATATCATATATAAAACATTTTCGAAAACAACCAAACTGACAGAATGAGAATTGAAATTTGGACAATTTAATCAAAGTTCGAAAAAATTCGGTTTCTTTCAATTAAATTACTCTAAAATCGGATTGGCTTCGAATTAACTGCATTGCACTTGATTTAACGAAATTTTTCTCGATTAATGACATTTTGCATGACACATAATGAAGTAAAAAGAGGTAGGATGCACCTAACTAATGGATATTTTAGCTTTGTTTTAACCTCGTGTAAGAAGAGAATCTAATTTTACTTCTATTATTATATAAGGCTGACAATAGTATGTTAAAGGAAGAAAATCTAATCGTTAATCAATATTTTCTTTTAAATAATCAAGTATCTGTTTCTATGAAGGATACCCATTGTAAGAATATTTTCCTCACATGCAAATAATTCATCAGTCGACATCATTTTCCTTGATTACAGATGATTTAAAACAAATTACCTTTAGTGACTTTCTTCAAATCATTTGAAATGGCCAATCGTTTGAAAGAAGTTATCGTTAGTAATATCGAAGCTATTCGATTGTTATTCAATGGTTGTCAGTCAATTTGAATCTTGTTTCTGCAACATACAATTCCGTTTTAAGAAAAGAAATTTATAAACGATACTAATATTTTTATAGCTAACTATGTATTTATTTTTAATACATTTATAGAAATTACTTTTTTTTAACTGTTAGGTTTTAATATATTAAAATCACTTATTGTTTACCATAAAAATATTCCGTTAGAAAATGTATGGAAATGAGACACTGAAATTTTATATATGCCATTTTTGCATATTGAATACCAGATTAGAATTTATATATTTAGATAAAACCATTGAAATATTTATTTTTCTGTTAAATAATTTGAGAAAAAATGATATGGTGAGAAAGTAAACAAATCTGAAATTTTTATTCATACCTGCAAATAAGCATCTTTGCTTCTGATAATTTGCTTCATGTAAATATAAAATGTCAACTACATATAGCAGTTTTCAACAGAAACTTACTTGATTTCCAATTTTCAGGGAAGTTATAAATTTGTGCAGTTTTTTCTTTTTTAATCAGATTGTCAATACAAAAATATGCATTTTCAATAGCAAATCTGAAACTCAACGTTTTCGATTTGTTTTCATGAGCATTCATTTCGCCAACGAGTATGCTATGAATTTCGGATCAAAACACATCATCTAGAAAAATAATATTTCATTGTAGATGTTAATACGTGTGTTATCACTTCACCTGATTTTATAATTTATTTTTTATTTTCCAATTTTTTTTTACCATCTTAAAAACACCAGACATAAAATACAATTTAAGATTTCACTATCTAGTATCGAACACAACAACCTTTAAGAGTAATAAAAACTATAAAATATAGGATAAAAACATGAAAGGGCACATAAAATATAAAATTAATATTTTATGTAGCGTTTATATCATTTAATTTATGTCTATATGCAATTCTACTTTAAAAAACTGTATTTATGTAAAAAAAAGTAAGAAAATATATTAATTATTTTCCTACTTTTTTCTACTTGAAAAATCTTCGTTTTCTTGAATATAAAACCAGTATTTTTAGTTAAATATACAAGTTTTCCGCATTTTCTCCGCATAAACGAAAACAGTCGATTGAATGAATATTTTTCATTTTAAATTGAAACGTATATATCATTTGATGTGCCTTAAAAAATGCTACTTATTGATATAAAGGTGATGTATCAATTTAATGTAATATATAGAATTGATTTATGTAATATATAATTGATATATCATGTTATTTTTATATATCTGTTACATTGTTACATGTATATTATATATAATTGATATATGAAATTCTTTTATATATATATATATATATCGACCTGTATTGGGGGTAAGGAACGATAGTAAGAAAAATTTCTCATTGTCAGGTTTTGAGTGGATAAAAATAAGGTGTACTTTTCGTGTATACTACTCGTTTCTATTCCAAATGTTTGTAGTATGGTATGCAATACAATAACAACATAATATGCAATACAATAACAATACCAACAATACGTTGATGTTGGTAGTCTGGTATATAATACAGATACCAGCGTATTGGTATTGTTATTGTATACCGAAGTATGGTATATAACAATACCCTCCTAATAACAATACCAATACGTTGATATTGTCGGTACTATGGTTCGACGTTGGTGCATATAGAAAACCCTTGTTTTTTTCATATAAAAACTTTTTGAAGATTTAATATAATTAAAAACATTCCATACTTTTTAAATATAAATTAATTTCTTCTCTTCTATTTTAGATTGAAGCAATCTTTTAATTTGTTTTAATTATTTTAATATTATGCAATAAACTGTAATTCTAACCAAAAAACACATTATTGAGGGAAAAAATATGCAGGAATGTTTTCAGGAATAAAATAAAAATAGGCCTAAATATATAAATGAAAAAACCCACAACTAAACATCTTGAAAATTAATACCACATGTTAAAGGTCATCCTTGTCACCAGTTTAATTGCTTCAACAGTTAAGATTACTTGACAACACTATTTTTACATCTCTCGCATTTCCTTTAAATTTTTCGCTTCTGCCTTTTTTTTTTATTTCTAGAAATTGTTGCTCTTTCAAGATGGCTGCCAGATGTTTAGGGAAAAACAATTTTACGTGTCTGTCTCGAGAAACAAATTTGAATTTAAAAATTCTCCTCCCATTCTAAAAAATAATAATAAAATATAAAACTAGTGAAAGTAATTAATTTAAATTATAGTCTGTTTTAAATTAAATTAAAAATTAAAGATTTATTTATTCGTATAATAAATATTTAAACTAATTTATTAATATTTACTATTAATAAATAATAATTATTAAAATATGCAAGCAAATAATTAAAATTAGTTCAAATATTCAAAATTTATAAACCGGAAATAATCACGGAAGTAATTGAAAATTATCTTTCTAGCGGCGAGTAAAAATTTATATTTGATATAAAAATGTTTTTTATATTTATATTTGCAACTTATGCGAATAACAAATATAATACGCATCGTATAATTTTAAAAAGGGAAAATAATAACTGTTATCTTAATTACGCAATTATTCTCTTATTTTTACGATATCATCTCGCCGCTAGGGGGACAAATGTTTATCTAGTAGTTAAAATACAATTTTAAGTGATGTAAAACGTAAATTTACATATATAAGTAAACGAAAAAAAAAGTTTAAATTAGAAAATTACAGTTCTAATTAATAATCGAGCGATAAAGCCGTCAGAAAAAAAAATAATAAATCGAAATTTCGGACATGACGGTGAGGCGCAAGTATTGTTCACTTGTAGCCAATCAGGATCGAGGATAGAAGAGAAGGTCTACCGCGCGATGTTTCCCGTTCAGTCGTTGAAGTGACTCGATAGAGTAAGCTTGCGTTTCCTCAATCCGTCATGGCAGCGCTCGTTTAGTGTTGTGCACGTAACAAAAAACCTTCCTCAACATTTAAACATTCTTATTTCGTATCGAGGAAAGGATCGACCTATCAGCAACCTATTTAAGGAAATCATAATGGTATAGTGGACATTGTGTTTCGCGACGTTGTATACCACTCATACTCATAGAACGGCTTAAGTAGCGGGGTAAGTACTTTATAATACCGTAAAATTCTATATTATTAAATGAATCTTTTATGATATTACATATTTCATAGGTCATTGTTATCGTTGATTGATTCTGTTTTTCGGGTTTTGATGTTCGGTTCGCGTGTTATCTCTCTTTTTTTTTATATATATATTTATAACATTGTCCTCTTGTTTTTCTATGGAGCAACTAAGACTTAATTTTTTGATAAGCTCATAGCTTTGTAAGATCTTACTATTCTCTATTCGTATCTTCAGCATTTTCCTCCTTTTTTTTTAAAGTTCAAACGACGATTTTTAAAATTGTTCTTGTTCGATAAAACTAAATCGGTTTTGTGCCCTTGCAGAATGCTATCTAGTAACATAAGAAACGTGCTCTACTACTTTCTGGTCGTTCCGCCAAAGATACAACAATTTGCATACTCTTTCGTGTTTTATTGATCTTTTACCGAAAGGTAGACCATTTTTTTATTTTCCTCTTCTTTTTTTTTATTCTTCAGTAAATGGTTATATTTTGATCCTTGGGGAAACATAGAAGAATTTATGTACTCTAGTCAAACTGCTGTTTCTTTCTCCTTTTTTCTAAACGTGGAAATATATATATATATATAAAGATTGTATATTCCGTAAAATTCTTCTAAGAAAAAAAAATTTTAAAATTATATTCTAAAATATATAAATTTATTAAGTTTTTTGGTCGTTTTAGAATGTATAATTTATAACGGTAATATAAATACAAAACAGTTTGTAATAAAAACATAAGGAGAATTCGTCATACAAACTAGTGTTTATGTTCCGTTATGACGCAACGGTTTTTGAATTTAAATGCTGTTGTTTTTTCGTGATAAAAAAAACACACAAATAAAATTAATAAATGTCAAGCTGTGGGCGTAGTACTGTGTTTTTAATTATGTTAAATATTAAAAAAAATACAGTGCTTTATCAGCTCGCATCTGTTGTTTACATGCCATTAACAAACACTCCACTAGTGTGACGTTTTAAACTTATGTTAAACATGAAATATAGTGTTTTGTCATAAAATATAAATATAATTTGTGTTGTGTTTTAGATCTAACAAACAGAATTCTCCTATTTTCGTATTCAGCAGAAAATTCTTTCACTACTCATTGTGACATATTGTAATTTACGCCATTACGCGTAACAATTGTTACAAAATTACATTTTACTTTATAAACTCTGCGGTGATTTTAAAGGAATTTAGCTGTACTCATTAGGCTCGAAAGTGTAATATCTTTTATCCCGACAAAGTTTGTTCAATGAAGGCTATGTACGCACTTAAGGATAATGGAATCTTGTGCAGAGAGAGAAGCCACAGTTGTCTCCACACGGATGATTGATTAATGCTGTACTGTACAGATACAAGACCAGATTGCATTGATCTCAAAAATCTTTATTTATTTATTTTTTCGCTCATGCTAATTTAAGTATACGGCGTGTAAACACTGTTGTTACGTTTTTCCTTCTCTTCTGCAAAGAATAATCGCATTATGATGTTGATAATGTTTGATTAATGATACCGACTACAGTAATTGAAAGGATGCTTCATTTATAAGAATTTATCCGAAGAAATTTTATTAAATAATGCAAAAATGAGATTTGCAAGATACAAAACATCGTCCAATCTTCTATCAGAAGGGCTCTCGACGATCTTTCCCACTCGGATAGGATAAAGTGAGCGCTCCGTATTGAAGTAAATATCCAAAAAAGAAAAAAAAAAGCAAAGCTTTACCTGATAGGAATTTGCCTGAGGCCTCCTTAAGCGAGGCATACTTCAGTTTAAACGCGTATCCAATATCGGAAGCGAATAATTGTGATAGATGCGCAGAATCTAATGGGAAATATCGTTCCTAGCAACAAAATAGACTTGAAGCACGCTTGGGACCTTATATACTTCAGTATCTCAATCCCGAAATTGCAATGTATACCATTGTGCTGAGATTGTATGCCTTATATTTCAGGCGTTCTGTCTCTTTTGGTTGTCTCTTGAGAGTATTTTTCAAACCATTCTTTTCTCCCTCAAGAAATATCTTTTGCTATGAATGCTGGAATATTTCAGCCAGGTTTTTTTTTTGAAAAACACGATTTAAAATTCAAAACAATCACATCTGTTGACTGTCCTTTTTTATTTTCTTATTCCTTTCTTTCGTCAGAGTTGACGAAATCTTGACATATTCAAAAGAGTTTGGTTTTCTTTCATGCTGCGTTTAGTAATACATGGGATTATCTTGTCGCTCCTTTTGTTATTTCTTTTATAAATTTTAAAATGTTTGCATTTAAACTTTTCTACATTTTTTAATGCTAAAAATACCATTCTGAAGTATGCTGTAAATTAAATTATTTACTATATTTTCTTGTATACAAGTATCTCTTTCTTAAAGTTTTTCTCACTAGACATAGCGTATAAATTTCTAAATTTTTAATTATATCTTGATAATTATTTTAAAAAATTCAATTAAATTAATTTTTAAAACGTTCTACAAATAAAATTGTAAAGAAATCTTTTGAATAAAATGGATATTTCTCCGATAAAAACAACAATTCCAAAATAAATGCGGTGCTATTTCTCAAACTGGATATTATTTCTATACTTTTTGTTTATTCAAAATCTAATATATCGAAAAGCACAATTCTTCAGAAAATAATAATAATAATAAAAAAATTGACAGAAGAAAAATATGTACGAATATATCCTACTTATATTTCTATATAAGTGGATTGTCCAAAATAGATTATATATATAGTTTGAAGTGCTCAAACGAAAGTCTTGGCACGTTCCAAACATTTTTTCGATAATCCTAAAGGCGATTTACAGATTATTTATTCAGACTTGATTAATTTTGGATGATTCTGCGATTTTTAATATTAAAAGAAAGGGAAGGAAGGATAACTAAGAGAAAGAGGAAAATATTTTCGAACGAATAAGGAACGTTCGAAACATAAAAAGCTGTATTTAAATCAAGATAGATTAGTTTGCTGTCAACTCTCTTACTTCGTATATCCCACTCTTTCTATTGGGAGCACATAATATGTGGAAGTAGTCTTTTCCTTCAGGGATTTTTGCACCTTCTGATAGGCCAAAGAATCTAGTTCTGGTACTAGAATCGTGCACATGGGAGATGCCAGATTAATATTTGTGTCTTCTCTTTCCATTTCGCTTTCTATACGCGATTCGAGAACTAGTCTTTAACGGAATTTACCCTTTAGGCTCTTCTCTTCCGAAGTGATATTGTGCAAGCAAATTGTTATTTTTTCCTACGTGGAAATGGAAGGCCGTCTTTTAGTATTCTGAGTCCGTTGCTTGCCGCATGGCGCGTTGCTGCGTCGCTTCGCGCGTAAGCCGTACACTGTATACATTTCGCTATCTTTTTTCACATTTTAATTATAAAATACTGGATATATATTTGAACATTTTTTTCTATAAGCTTGTGTTTTTTGTATAAATTATATATTTAATTGGAAATATTAAGGGTTGAGGATTATACCCGAAGCCAGGCGATGTGGCGCGACGATGCATAACACAAAAAGTATACCCTATAAAAAGTAATGTTTAATTATGGATATATATATAACTAAGCAAATAATTTTGCGGCTTTAAAGCCCAACTTTAAAACTTTACTGTCGGTAAAGGAATAAAACTGTTATTAATAGCCGCTTAATATTGTAATTACACGCCTTTGATATTAAGTAGTACATGCCTTTATTCTTTGATTGTTTCATCTTCTAAGGAGAATATACGAAAATCCGATAACATTCAACTTAAGATTGAGTAGAGAATAAAAGAGAAATAAGCCCGTTCGGTTGAATAAAGTGCAACCAAGTAACCTACACATTAATGCACTTTTGTCACACGCAACATCATTTTTAACCAATTTACTTCAAAGAAAAGAAGAGGAAAAACTCATCCGAACAAGGTTATAGAGTTACCATTATGAAAAAGAAACGAGAGGAATGGCATCTAGGATCAACAGCGTAAGCGAAAAGTCTTCTTAATTTATAAAATTAATAGTTTGTCAGAGAGGGGAGAGAGAGAGACGAAGCGAAGATTTTTGTTGGTGCTAAGAAACATCATTTATTTCATTTATTCAATGAAAATTTGCTTATGGGCGAAACTAATGTTTTATATATAATAATAAAAGAATTTTATATATATATATATTTCAAGAAATTCATTCAACTGCTCGATCAAACAGAAGGATTTAAAATAATCGTTCGGAAAATCTAACCAAGCTGCTTGTTATGTAGACAAGGAACATTAATATTCTCACGTACATAAAGGGACAAATCTAGAGGAATGGAAATGTTGATAGATGGTCTTCGCCTCTTTTATTTCACGTTTACTCCTTTAGGATGTCGTATTTCTTTATTTTGATTCCATCTGACAGATGCGAAAGTTATGAAGTAAATGGCTTACAATAAGGCTGAAGATTTCAGAAATTCTTAGATAAAAAAAAAAGCTGCTGCACTTCGATTTTTTCTCTTCTTCTTTTTTCATTCTTCTTCCTTTATTATAAATCAAATTTTTCTTCAAATGATCGCATTAAAACGAACGAGGAATGACGTAATTGACGATATCAAACCCTCCCGAAAAAAATCGTTCGTTAAATAATTCTAATTATCCGGAAAGTTGACTTGTTCGATTAATTAAAATTTTAATATCTTGATGATAATTTCGTAAAAATGATAAAATGCTTCGATATTATCGAATGAAAATTATTTTTGCCATTCGTTTTTCGTGTTTATAAAACGAATCCTTCTTTCATCCTTCTTCAATTTATTTCTTGTTTATCCTGGATTATCCGGGATGATGAAAACTGAATTAACCGGGATTACCGATTCTTTCTTCCTTTATTTTTTTTACCGTTACTGGCCTAAAATATAGTCGAAGATCTAGAAACGTTTTTGTATCTTGTTGAAGCATCAGACGCGACGGCGCGAGGTCGCGTCGTGCCAGTATAATATCGTAAAAATTGTTAAATTATATGCGAAAACGAGGATAAATTAATCTTTATTGATCATCAACGCTTATTCTCAATTAAGGATTTAAATATGATTGATATTTAAGATGGTATCTTTTTAATTTAACGGAGTTGTAATAGTGCGAACGGCGCGCCGAGCGACGCGACACATGCCGTACGCTTTGAATGAGTCCGGGTAACACGCCAAACATGTTTTTTAGCAGATTTATATCATTAACATAAGATACTTAGATGCGACAAATAGATCCATTCTTCCATTCTCGTTTAAAAAACAAATCGTTTCTGGATAACAATGAAGATTGACTTCAAGCGACGCGACGCGGTGCGGAGCGATAGTTGTATTGTATTTAGTCCTAACTTCCAATTTGGGCATTTTCTGTCATCATTATGGTCTGAATTCGCATGGCCAGAAATCGAAATCATTGTGGAGAACTGTTAAGAGCGACTTCATTAAGCAAGAAACTGGAAAATTCTCCAAGTTGCAATCAAGTTAGCGTTATAATCTGATAACAATACACGAAATAAGGATTTTGAAGGTAGCTTCATCATCGTGTTATCGTCCTGAATCACGTTCCTACCGCGTTACTCACTTACACCTGCATCTGCCGTCAAGCCAGGTGCTACAGTAGCTACACAACACGTTTTAGCCTATGGCACTTTTTTCTTATCTGCCCTCCTTCGTTCAATGAACAAGATAAGGCTTATTTTTAAAGAGAAAAATAAACAGAAAATAATATATTTATTCTTCTTGTTTTTTTAATATAAAATAGAACAAGAACAATTAACGGTAGTTAAGAATTACAGGCTCGAATTTTATTATTATTATTTATTATTTCTAAATTCTCTGATAAGAATCACACAAAGGAAACAATTAAAAAAGGATGAGAATTTCTGAAAATAATGATAAAAGTATTCTTTCTCTTGTGAAACAGATAAAATCGTGACTTACATAAGACTTAAAACTGCATTTAGTATGCAGAAATGCGCTTGTACCACGTTAAAATGTATGAGTTTAAGACGATTTTTTAAATATTTTATCCACTGATAAACGAAGAATGCTCCTTTCTCTAACAATTATAACATATTTTTGATTAATAATCTTAAAAATTGCCTTTGTTGGTCGTTCTTTTCTCTCCTTTTTTCTGCATTAAAGTTCGATCGTTTCTATTCTGTTAAGCTCTTAGATGGGACCAAAAATTGCTTAAATTTTTTTTTCTGTTTTATTATATAAAAAGCAGCAGGATGAAGATAAATAAGTGAATAATTTTGGCATCATTATATAAGAAAAATTGGTATACTTCTCAGTCTTGTTTGACCCATAACAATAAAAACTGGCGTGTTGAAGCAATTTTTAAAGTTTCGTACGAATACTGAATGATGATTACGTCAAGATATATGGTTTGGACGTTCCATTTAGAGTCGGAAGGCTTCGAATTCAAACTTTTAAATCGTTTTGGAACCTTATTCAGGAAAATATTCCAAGAAAAAAGTCGTGGTTTGAATTGATATCAACCATTCTTCTGCTAGGAATTTTTTTTTTCTTCTTTCCTCCCTCCCCTTGGAAAGTTTTATAGAAGCAGATGTTACTCCTGCGAGGTTATTGCTCGGGCCGGAACCTGCAGAAAAATAGGATTTTTTATTTTTCAAATACCTTATTTTTCTTCGGAGAAGCTTCTAAAAGATATGCTCTATATTTTTGTGTGTGTGTATATAAAAAGGAGGAGAGACTTTTTCAAAAATTTATTTCTGGAAAGCGCTCCTGTAAAGGGACATATAATCTTAATTAGATACTTTTTCGTGGAGGGTAGTAAAGTGGGGCGGAGAAGAGAGACGTGAGAAATGTCTTAGTGACACGCAAAACACCGATTGACGTGACAACTTTCCGTCTGAGTTTAGTGAAGCAGTCTACTCGAAGGTGGTCTTTGTACCGAATAAATAGCCTATATAACTACCTATTGTTTCAAAACTCAAAGCTAAGGATTCTTATTTCACTCCTTACATGTATTTCGGAGGATGTAATTAAAAATATAAATAAATATTCGACTTTTTTTAAATGATGCACTTTTTCCTGCCTTTTCTCGTACGAAATCGCTTCAGTTTACGTGGGAACTTGTTACTCTTCTCTATCCTGATGTAAGAAAATTTGAACGTAAACATTTATATATGCTGAAGCGTAAATATTGTAAAATTGAGTGTGTATTTTAAATTTATTCGTTTATTTAAATAAGATAAACACTTTTTTCCCTTTTAAAAGTATTTTTTTTATCCCAATAATTGTGAAATTTGTATGTTAAATTGAAATTTAAGTTAAAAATTCGGAAAAATAAATATTTTTTAAGTCGAATTTTAGCGAAAAATTTGTTAAAACATGAAAATTTAAGTTACAAATTCACATTTTTTTAACGTTGAAATGAAGTTTTAAGATGAAAAAAACTCTACTTTTATAATAAAAATAACTAAAATGTGCATAAATTTTATAGAAAAATACAAATTCCTATAACAAAATAGTATTATTATTATTTATTAAATCATTGAACTACATTTTTGAATATAGAAAAAATAATATATTTAATTTTTTTTTTTAAAGTTTGGTTGCATGAAAGTTGTATTAGAAAGAGACTACTTCACACCTGCTTACTGATCACGCGAAACATGTCTCAGATAGGCGCTTGTGGTGCAAATATGGCGATGAAAAGCAAAATAAGATTTCAAACGGTTGCTACGATACTATAACAAAATGGCCGACCGTGTCATAAATCAAGCACGAAATGCTGCACATGGCCGTGAATCGAATAACAATAAAATAAGGGAATATTTTCGTTAATTAATCTAAGGAGGGACCTTTTCAAAGACATTTTTTAATTATTTTTCTGCAGTAATTTAATTTCTACGCTCTGTCGTATGTATTCTATAAGCTTCTACAGTTACAACAGCTTAAAATTTAGTTAATTTTCTAGATTTAGCCGTGAATTTTTAATATTTTATCGTAAAATGGGTGCTTTAAAAAGCTTTCCAAATTCAAATTTTTAGAAATTTAAACTGTAAAATCGCCAGGCTGATTTATTAAATGATTTTCTCTAATATATCTTATCATTTGAAACGGAATTTATATTGTACTTGATATCTTCATCCCGCATCTTCAGCATGCAATTGTTTCTCTAAGAAACTTATTTAGCCCATTATCATAGTTTACAGTGATTAAATTTACTTTAAAATAATTTCTGTTAGATAATCGTGGTTATTGTTTCGATTAAGAAGCATTAGAAAGAGAGGATGGGAGATCATCTCTAGAGGAAACAAGATAATTAATTGCCCGAGTGGTATATACACTTTGCTATAAGTTAAAATGTCAAGTACAATTGAAAAAGCTAAGTAAATTAATTACTAAATTTATGTTTCGCTTATAAAATCGTGTCAAAGGTCATTACATAATTACAAGAGGAGCATAAAAGGCATTTGAAAACAGTGTGTGTGTCATTGTTTATGCTGTATACATTTAGCATAAAATAATTTATCTTGTAAAAGAACCATCTCCCGCTTTATTTTTATAATAAAATTTTAAAAAATCCCTTTGATTTATCTGTTAAGAGAACGTCTTTCCACCTATCCGCCATCTATTTACATACATTTCACAGCTTTCACTTCACTAATTATTACAGAGATGATGTATTATAATAGAATGTATACTTTGTGACATATTCATCAAGCCAGATATAATCTGACAAGGTGTTTTTTTTTTTCTATTTACGGTACAGTTGGGCATTGTTTTCATTACCGAATGCTCGAGTACTATTATATAATCATCTCGGCTCAGATTAATTATATCCATCCATCAGTGTAAATTGCTTTCACAAAAATTACCATTAAAGATTCACAGAAATGTTTCCGTTATAACGTTAAACTTTTAAATGCTCTCGAATACAGTTTTAAATGTCAATATGATGGTTGTGTTTAAGTGGAAATGAGAACAGATGGGTGGAACGACTCGGTTGCCTGTTTGCATGTTTATACAAAGCATGTTGATGTCATTAGTGGAACTTCGTTTGGCAATAATTCTGCCTCGAACATGTCAGGAGTATCACCCGACTACGATACACGTTACTATCAAAACATCTCGATGTGTAAAGATATTAACGTGGTTTAAATGACGAAAGTAAGTTTCTAAATATAGAAACCGAGTGTCGCATCCCCCTCCGAAAAAATAAATAAATAGGAGGAGGAAGTAACTCGATGCCTTAAATGATAAATCATAACTTAAATATGTACACTATTTGCTAGAATTCTTCGAACTTCTATGTATTTTTCATGTTTTTATAGCCGCTTCAATTGAAATAGTTCACGTTTGTGGTCTCGTAACATGCTTCAGTTACTCAAACCTCATTAAAATTGAGTAGATATTTGAAAATTTTTTGGATATATCTTTACATTTTTCTGAGCACCAAGCTATGCACTTGTTTGTTTTCTGTCTTGTTGCACAGTATCTGTGGTAAATGTAAAGTAATACTTCGAGTTTTGTTAGGAAATACTAGTAGAAAAAAGTATGTTTATATCAATATTCAAGAGTCAAGGTCTCGATATACGAAATACACGAGTATCTTTTCTGTATGTATGACGGATAAATATATATTTCAAGACAAATAAAATTATTAAGTAAATCAGATACTTGTTAGATGAGTTTGGGAGGAGGAGAATTGTTGAAGACTTCTCGAACAGTCGAAAAAACAAAAGAAACAAATCGAAAAAGTCGAAAAAACAAAAAAAGTACAATATACACGAATGTTAAAAACTTATTTTTTTATGTATATATAAAAATAACATTTGCTTTTAGTTCTATTAAAAACGAAGGAAACATTCAAACTTGTATACATTTTTTAAATGTTATAAGTATTTATTGAGGGAAAGGGGAGTGTGTATATGTAGATCGTCATCTGTAAAAGTTTGCATCTCACCATGTGTACGCTATTAAGTCAACTTGTCTATAGTTTTAAAGCGTCCTCGATCAGTTGACACCGTATAGTTTCCCATTAGCTTCCGGTACTTAATCACCTCATTAACTGTACATCATTAGTCATCTTGACAGGGTCTTGGGGGTTTAATTTTTGTGTTACCCATCCCCTTTACCACCCCAATATCCTCTGGGGAGGACGTCTCTTCGGTAATGTTCTAGCTCCTGTCTCTGCCTCATCTTATCTGAGAGCCGACATATTGACAGGTGCAATGGTGTTTTCTGACGTCATCCTGCCTTTTTTTGTTTTTTGTCCCTTTTCTCCTATTATCGAAGCGTTTAAGACTTTCAATACTGCAGTAATTTGAAAGTTTGATTAGAACAATACATTTTTTTTTCCTAAATATAATTTTCGATCAGGAAATCCCTCAGGAGCTTCGAAGAACGATTCTCTATTATATCACATACATAAATAATGCTCGCTTCCCTTCTATTTTAAGAAAAATTTAAGTTAATATCTGGCAAATGCGTATTGAATTTAAGATAAGGAAGTGTCAAACATAAGTCTAAAATATAATTCTAGTCATAATATGAGTTATAACTCCACCACGTGAATGCTAAACTCGGGATGGAGGAGAATATGAAGTAGCTTAAGAAAGCCCCAAGGCGTAGAATAATAATAATTTCGGGATTTAACCAGAATTAATTCCTTTTTAAATTACATAAAACGAAGAAAAGTTCAAGAATCTCGATAAATATATATGCAAATGTTTTCAATAAATCCGTAAAATTAAAAAAAAAATTAAATATGTTACTTGAAAATATACAAGTGGATCGAATTTTTTAAATTTTATCTTAACTTTAGAAAAAAAAAATCTCCCCAAGCACTTTACAGTCTTAAAATATCGACGCTTGAATTATTTCAAAACTGCGAAAAATATTTAATAACATTCTAGGATTTAATCTGAACTTAAAAAAATTTTTTTTTCCTTATCCCCTTCGTACATTCCCTAAGGTGAAGAGCAAACCGAAGGGGAAAAAATGTAGTTTTTGCTCCTGGGCTGCCATTCTTTCAAGTAAGGAAGATTATTGACCTCTCTCACTACTACAGCAGTACGAATGTGACCCACCGCTCTGTTCGCTTCGTTATCTACTAGCATGTGGAAAGAATTCGAGAGGACAGCTTGCATATTTTTATCAATGTTCGAAACTATATATATGTATGTACTGTCTGATTTACTATCGCTAAATTCTATAGTTCCTCTTACAGACAGACATTTATTTTCAATTTCTGAAAGAGATATCTATAGTCGAAACACAGAAAATGTGACTATATGGATAAATTCTTTATATAGAATATGTAAAATATTCGATAGGAGTCTAGCTATTGTCTAGTTTCGGTGTTACGTTGGAAGGATTTTCGGGCGATGCCAGATTGACACGAAGAGCATCTCATGCATTTCAAAGACGTGAAAATACTCGCTCAATTTTATAAATTAGCGTCACATCCCGATGCATCCAAGCGAGATAATTTCTTTGCTCTTTTATAAACATCTCTTCTTACAGTTGACGTACTTCAGTTAATTATCCTCAGATTTTTAGGGAGGGGAAATCGTATTTAATGCAAAGAATATCAAGGATGCGAGCCATTCACGCAAAGTTTTCCATGCAAAACTATATTAAAATTATATAAAACGGCTTATAATGCTGTAAAATTATGAGTATCTTATTCAAGGCCACTTTAAAATGTATATTCAAAGAATACAAAATGTAGATTTCACTTAAAGCATCAAAAACCCATTTTCCTGGATAAATTTTAGTAATAATTACATTTCAAACATATGTAAGATAAGTTATTATCTCTTCCTACAAAGTACAGTAGCTAAGAATTGAACTATTAAACTAATGAAGTTATTACCATAGTTAATTAAAGTATATGTAGCGGCCATGATTCACGCCTAACGTTGTATTGGAAGAGAAACCATATAAGAATATTTAACTTTCCCATGCAGAAATCGTTTAGATTGACACCAGATTTCTTTCGATTGGCTTCGGGGAATAATTCGTCACTACTGTGAATAGAACCCCCATCCCAAGTGACTCTATGGGGAGGGGTGATTTAAATCTCTCTCATTCCCAGCAACCGAGCGGATGTCTATTTTATGAGACATGCCCAACGCTTACTAACTAGATTACCTTCCTCTGCTCTTCTCCCTGCCAAGTTTATTCTCACGCCCAAGCGTAATGGAGGAAGCACTTAGCTTAAAATCTGTTAACTCGTCAATAGCGACTACCCGCTTGTCGCGTTATTAACTCGCACCTACTTTTTCCTCCTCCTCGCGTCTACTTTGCCATTTTTTTTAAAAAAATGGAGCTGATTAATAAGTAAATTTTTATAATTAAAGAAACACTCGTTGGATAAAATTGGATGAGAAATTTTTAATAATATTTAACTGTCGAAGGGATGAAGCTTTATAATTTTTTAGTACGAGAGGAGGAGGGAAAAAAGGAGAGATTAAAAATGGCGGTCGTAAATTTTGAGATTTTTATGATCGTTTCGTTTCGGTAGCCATTTTGTCGAAGTTGGTATATAGTAGATAATTAAAATACTCACTATCGTAAAAATGTTTCGTCTGTCCGATAACCATCTAATGGCATTTTTTTTTTTTAAATTTCATAAAATTGATCGTGGGGAGGGGAAATTCTCCAACCCCCATCGGAAAAAAATCGTGAAGATTGCGTGTGAAGACAGCATTAATCAGTCTAAGTTAAGAATAAAAAGAAGAAAAGTGTGTAAGACCATATGGCTAAGTAAAATTTGACCATGTGAAAGATTGAGAACGAGAAGTGTGTGTTGTGTAAAATGACTTTATTAAAGTGGGCGTCACCCCGACAGAAAGGTCGTCCTGATACCTAATCTCTCACATCATTTATAACGTCCTGCAGTAGATCCGTAGAGAGATACGGGGTTAAAAGTGTCAGCCACTCGAAATTAACGACGGTGTCTACTAACGAAATAAAGCCCTAGGTGTAAATCTCTCAAAAGTTTATATTTTTAAACTTGATTCCGTAAGTTAAAAAAGCAAACACTACTTGGAAAGAATCGGTTTTTGATCCCTTATCGTTTATCGATTCCAGAGAAAAAAAATCCTATGGATTTTATTAAAGATCCATATTTTCTACACGGTGGCATCGCTTAACAAAACGTTTGCTTTTAAAAATAATTAAATTCTTACGTGAAATTATATCAAAATCAGTAAACGATTGCTTATAAATTTGTTTTTCTACCTCTCGGATCGTGTGCTTACCGAAAAAAAAGCGATGAGCTTAAACTCGAAATTTGCAGAGGTATGCGGAACTTCAAGAGGACATCACAGAAAAGCCTCAATTGTTAAACTTAGGTCATTAAACACAGGTACCTAATCTTGCTCTCAATCCATTCAGTAGAATCAGCGGGGAAGAAGAGTTCCCCCTTTTGTTCCCAGATCCCTAATTACACAGACTATCCAGACTCCACCATCCCGTTTTAATTTTATCCATAGGCTTATTGCTTTCCAGCCACCTGGGGGCAAAATGCTATTTTTCTGTCCAAAATACAACATAGTTATTATTTACGGCTGAAAACTCCACCCGAACTTATACTATTAACAACGATTTTCACAAAGGAAAAAAAAGGTATTGTCTGTAGTACATTTTTTTACAAAAATTCTTTTACAGGTTCAACTTTGTCCTTCACAATGAATCTTGGAAGAAAGGGAACCTGGCTGACGTCATGCTTTCTTTGCAGCATGATTCTCTTTGCCTACGCGAGGAAGGGAGGTAAGCCACTTTTTTTTTTCATGTGAATTTCGGTCGTTAATTGGAATTCTATAATTGTAAAAAATGGTCACGTTTCAGTTGTCACGTCTAAATTAGCTTCGCTTATGACACCATGTTATTATGATAGCAGATTAATAATTTTTACTTATCTTCTCGTGATTTTGGAATTAGTAACAAGAAAATTTTCTAAAGGATATATATAATTTCGGGAATTAAATCCTCTTTTTTCGTGCGTAAAGATGTAGTGCATTGCGCTCTTTTTTCCACCACACCAGTTCGGATGTATAGAAATTTTACATAAATAATTTTCCTAAAATTCTTTTTACTAGAAAATATGTAAAGAATTCTTGAAAATTTAAATTTAACAGCGAAAATTATACAAATTCGTGTTTTTAAGAACACGAATTTATATAATTGCATCCTACTTCCTTTGACACTCGGTGCGTGTGTTAAAGGTGTAAAAAAATCAGTTTTAAATGTAGTTAAAATAGTTATAACAATAATTTACACAATAAGTCATGTATACAATTCGACAAAACATTCGGATTTGCACGAAGATGCGTAACCTGTAATAATAATCTTACGACGTTACGCTTAGTAACACTATATAAAAATGTTGTTAGAACTAAAATTTGAGGTGTAAAAATCTTAAAAATTCATACCAATAAACGATCAGCTATTTATTTTTATACCGATGAATCAGAATTTAAAAATAAAATCACGTATTTTTCTCAATGGACGATGACGCAGCTAAGATTTTTTTAAGATTCATTTCCTGTATAATTCGTAGAAAAATCATTAAAAAGTTACTTAGTCCCTCGACTTAAGATTCTCGAGATAGCTTTTACACGGGAATAAATTAGATTTTATGGTTATATCCGCTCTAGTCTTCGCTGTATGGATATATATAGGTTATCAGTAATCACGTTTTATCGAGGTATTCGTCGGCTTCTTTCGGTGTTAAGCATAGTTTGCGAGAAACTTTGAGGAGAAGAGGGTATGAATGCATCGTTGGTATGAGAAGTGCTGAGTTCGAAGTCTGATTGTCTCCGGTATTCCGTGAAATTGACGGCATTTGGCAGCAAAAAAAGAAAAAAAGGTGTGAACATTACCTGAGATGATTGATCGAACTTCCACAGACTGAACGAAATAATGGAAAAAGGTCTGAAGATTTCATTCCGTGCGTATTTTAAAACCCGTAATGCCCGCTATTATACAAATTGAGATCTTTCAGATTTTCCTAATAAACTTCCCTTTTATGGGCCGCTACCGGAATAATATCTATATTTTTGAATGTATGTAATGTGTGCGCGTGTAATAATAATAAATTGTAAAAAAATTGTCACCGGTTAAACGGTTCGTTAAATAATAATTTGACTAATGCAGTTAATATGTAAATTAGCGGAGAGGTTTTAAATAGGTTTTATGATAATTGAAATTTTAAAAATGTCTGTCTGTCTGTCTCTCTCTCTCTCTTTCCCACCTCCCCCTCGCTTCCTGACCCCGCTTTAATTCTAGAGTTATGTATATAGAAGGGGGAACGTAAGTAGAAACTTAATTAAAGCTTCGAAGATTAATCTCTGTTTAGCGAAAGTCACGCCGTATGTTTATGCAGTATGGGGAGGTTTAGTTTTAAGTATGTATAACGTGCTTAACTGGTTAGTCGGTTAAGATGGTTGAGTTAGGTAAATTGTTTATAGCCGTGCTTTTTTTCATTATTCAGACCCTTGTAATTCCACTAATCAAAGCATTGTTAACAAACATGTGGTTGGTGTGGTCCCGCGTGTACCGCTGTGCCAGCCAAAGTGTTACCTACTTTAGCAGTGATTAATTAACTGCTGTGTAGCGGCGTTAATCAGTTCTCTCGCTTGTACGTTGAGAAACGACCTTCTCCGAGGCAGTCAGGTGCGATTATTGAACGAGCAGGTGAGCGAGAAGGCCCTTTCTGGGGGCACTAAATCTCAAACTAAACTTCTAATTGTTGTAATTCGGCATAGAATAAATTTTTCCACCATTTTCTAACTTTTCTGGGCGGATTTAAACGTGTAAAGGAAACTCCAGCCGCTAGAGATGTATATATTTTATTAAGATAACCCTCTAAAGATTTTATTTAACTTAATTTCGTGGCTTAAATTATGCATCATCTATAAAAACGGGAGGGATTTTTTCTCTCTTTTTTTTTTGTTTTCGTTCGACTCGTCCCCTACTGCAGAACCCGTATTTGTTTATCTTATTTAACCCCATTGGCGGATATATATTACTTTAGAGACTCGCGATACGGAATTAAATTACCTACAATTCATCTCGGTGCAGATTTAATCAAAATTCTCGACTTGTTCCACTCGTAGTTCTACCTTCGTCTTCTTCGGTATGGATGGCAACAATGGCGAGAGATTCCTAGCTTTCTTGTCCATTCTCGCGAGACTTTCTTCGCCTCACCTTCAAGGACAAACTCGACCTTAATTAGTTATGAATATATTAGCCTAGGGAAAGCGAATAAATGACTATTCTAACCCTCGGGTATCCGTATTGTATAACACTGTCCAGTTTAATTGAGTATGTTGTATCTGTGGCAAAATGCCAGCACTCTTGCTTCATAATGATGTTTCCTGACTGTATTATCCTGATAAGTCCTACTTTAGATTAAGTAACTGATTACCTCCCGCTTGTTTGTCTAAAACGAGGACAGGGTAGAAAAAGCTGCAGCATCTTTATACATCTCTTTGTAGGATATCCGAAAGGCGTGACAAAGGAAATCCATTTGCTTCACCTCTCTTTCTCGCTCTTTCACTCAAATACTTTTTTCCTTTTTCTCGAAGAAAGATATAAGAAATCTTATTTAAAAATAAAAAAAAATATTAATTTTCTTTTTAAAGTTTATAAAACTGGGTTTTAAAATATATCAAAGTAAGCGATGAAAGGTGAATTTCTTTTTTAGTTTTGTATGTAAAAGAACAATAGGATACGTTCGAAGACTCAAAGTTCAATAAATTACATCAAATATTTATATATATTTTTAATGAATTTACTGATGTGGCTTTTAGATTTATGGCCTAAAAATGGCCAAAAAAAATTAAAGTATTTTTTGTATAAATTTTGCTTCCTTTTTCGTATTTTTTTTTAAAAACAAAGATTTTCGTAGAAAAATAGTAATTTTTATCTTTTAAAACAGGTTTTTTACGTTATTCATTACTTTCCTCTAATAAAAGAGTTATATTCGACACAAAGAAACAATGAGACTAGAAGTTTAAGTCAGAAAATGTAGTAGAATAGACGAAATTTGATATTTCATTCAACTTTTAGTGAAATTTAAGAAAAAATAAATAAATTTTAAATGTTTTTTTTTAATTTTTAAAAAACGGTAAAAATTAAATATTTAAAACGTCAAAATAGAATTTCTTAAAATCTGAAACTATAACTCAAGCGAAAGATCAAATATTTCGAATTCTATTCGCTTTACTCCAGTTTTAGTGGGGCATTTTTTGAGGGGGGAATGTAGGAATTTAATAGAAAGTATTAATTTTTAAAGAACATATATATATTATACGTTGTATAATGTTATTCTTTAAAACGTGAAAGTGAGTTTGTAAAGAGTAAAGTTGAAACTAGAACTTGACTCGAAAATATCAGTAACTTTAAGTCGGAAAGTGAATCGCATATAACAGGAAAAAAAAGAGGAGAAAAGGAAGTAAAACTAAGTCGAAAAGTGAGTTGCATAAAAGAAAAAAGAAGTAAGTTGAAAAGTAATATCTATTCTAAAAGTGAGGTCGAGAACAAAAATGAAAGTTTAATTCGCTTTAAACTAGGTTAAAAATATATATATTTTTAACGTTTTAGATTTAATTTTAGCTCAGAAAATAATTCATTTAACGATTCTAATTGAGAAACTTAATAAAAAAACAAAAAAAAAACTTTTTCGACTGTTAAAAATATTGGGTGGAGCACCCCACTCTCCATCAAGTACTGTACATTACTACAATACATTTACACATCTAAAATATCATTTACAACTTGCTAAATTTTACTTTAGATAGGTATTTTAAGGATTGGGGTGGCCTACGCACACGAAATATCCATGTCAAATTGAATTACTGATTAAATTCTACGTCTGTATATCAGATTTCGGGGTGAGGAGCAAAATAGGGATGGGGTCACCCCCCTAAAAAGTCATTAAAATGCATTGTTATCGGGCCTATGTACCATACGTTCTCAGTTTCAGCCTTCTATCTTAATTAGAAATGAATGAAATTTGAGGAAACCGTACATAAAAGCGTTTTAATATTAATAATTAGTAAAAAAAATGAGAGTCGGGATCAAAAATGAAAATTCGAATCAATTTAAACCAATTTTACCTATTATTTTTTTAAGATATTAGCTTAGAAGCGAATTTATTTAACGATTCAAACTGGTGTAAAAAGTATAAAAATAGTAATAAACTAAGTCTGAAATCCTGTAATCCTATCCGAAACCATCGTCCTACGATAGGAAGTAATTGGAAAGTCTGAATACGAAGTGTTGCTAGAAGCGTTTATAATAATGTGTATACACATAAGAGCAGAAAAGTGTATGCATTCTGTTTATTAAAATCGACACTAAGTAAACTTGACAAATCCGTCGGTTATCTCAGTAATTGGTTAAAGTAAATTTTTGTTTTGTTTTTCTTCTTATAATTTCCCATTGAATGAAATCCCCCGCGACTTCATTTGCATAACATTACTTAAATTAAAATGAATTTGTTAAAGACGCTTACCTTAAATTAACCTTTTGCGTATAAAAGAATTTTCAAATTTAACTTCGCTTGATATTCCCCCCTCCCTTTTTTAAATGAATTTTTAATTAAATTTAGTTTATTTAACGATTTTCAAATTATTAATTAAATTTTGATATATACATTTTTTTTAAAAGTCCGTCTATTATTCCGCTTAATTGAGTTAGACGACATGGGAAGATGGTATTCTTCAGGTCTTTGGAGTTGTATTTGTTCTTTCCAGTCACGTGACACCGCCTTTGTGTTGCACGGTTTTGATCTTCGTTAAATTCTGTTTGTTTAGAACCATTAGCTGGAGAAAATCCGTGTAAAAATCTCGTCCATATCGTCAAAAATAAATAAATAAAATTACATCCTAACAGCTAATTTTCGAGGCGCGCAACAACGGGATTAATAATTTCTATGCCATATTTAATTGTAAAATGGCGTAAACGTTACTGATTTTAATACAGAAATAACTTCAGCAGAATGTATAATTAGTTCTATATTAAGTTTAGAATTGCTAAAATGAATGCTAAATTCTCCTGTAATTAGCAGAATCAAGATAATTTCAAGTTGTTATGTCTATATTAAGAACGTTTTGCTTGTAAAAAGAAAGAAAAACCGTATGCAAAGGTAATTAAGTTTATGTAAAATTCTGTTTTCTTGAAGAATTCCGCTTGTTTGAGCGCATTAAATGTTAATCTTTTATAATTTTGTTAAGCTATATTTTGAATTCTGTTTGTGCGATTTTAAATTTTAAAGATTAGTTTACTTTAAAGTAACGAAATTTATCCTTAGAAAATTCCACGTGTAACTTTTGAGTGTTTAGAACCGTGTGGAATTTAGTTTGAATTTATTGAATATGTATATTCGAGAGAGATTCTCTTGTGTATATTCATGAGGTTTATATAAATACAATAGACACTCGATATAGTGAGCTAAATCATTCACTATATCGAATTCACTATGATACAGAATGGAAGGACAAACAAAATTGTTTACTGTATCAAAAGTCCATTGGGTATAATGAATGTATACAGTAACCATCTTCAGAAAAATGCAAGAGAAGCGCGTATATTTGTTAGATTTACAGAATTATGTTTGATCTCCAGCATAGATCAAACATGATTATGTTATAAGATCATAATTCAGACACATTATAATTTAATGGATCGTAATTCAGAGATCAAATAGAATTCAGAAATCTAATATTGAATTCTGTTACAGAACTTTGCACACACTTCGCATTGTTAAGCGTTAAATTGTTAAACTTTAAACAATTTTTCTTAAATATAGAAAAATATCCGGTGGGTTTTCTTTTCTTTTTTTTGAAATTATAGGTTTATTTCTTCAAATGTCTATCTAGGTTAATAGTTGATGTTGAAAAATTCAGTTCTGTGGCCGCTGTTGATTTTCTTTCTTTTTTTTTTTAACATAATCTGCTCGGATCATTATCATTATCGACGTGAACAAGTTGAAAATGATAAAACTCTAAAAATGATTACATAAAAGTCTTTCCGGATGGCCGAAAGAGGTGCCGGTTCTTAAAAAATGATGAGAGGTTTAGTGATAAAAATGATCTCTTACAAAATTCCGCTTGGGTGTAGACGAGATGTTTGTCTCCTCCCAATGTTGCTCCAAATTCTAAAACCCAAAGGTCAGGCGTTTCCTATTATGAGGGCAGATAACACAGTGGGTGGAGTTTTTCAGGAGGAAGTTCTTTACGAAAGAAGATGGAAAGTCGAACCCCCATAAATTCCATTTATATATGTGTTTGTGTGTGTGTGTGTGTGTGTAGACCTTTTGCAATGGCCCCCTTCTTTCGCTAGTTCTCGACTCGTATCGATTTTCCCCCCTCCTTCGAGTTCATCGTAATTGGAATAGTTTCGTTTATATTTAAGTTAATAACAGTTTATAATATATATATTTTTTTCTCGCTTGAAAAAACTTTAGTTTATTAGATTTATTAGTGTCCACTTGTAAGTGAAGTAGTAGAAGTGGAGACGTATTTCCCCCGTGGGGATAATCCACATACGACTAGATGTCTGATATCATAATTACCAAATATCGACTGCTAGTGGGTTAAATTACCCAGAAATTGTAGCTTTACCCGCAATAACCACTGACACTCCTAATGACGTCGAACGTTTTGAGCACGTCTAAAACTCATATTATACTTGTAAGTGTGACCTCGCCAAAAATTAGCGCACTTGTATGATAGGGAGGACCGCACGTGTGACCTTTCGAGAGTCCTTGAAAGATCTCCCTCCGGACTCTTATTTATTCCACCCTCTGAATTATTTTCATGCTGCTCTTAAAAATTAAACAACTGGCATCGGTGTGTGTTCATTTCTCGGTCGGCACGATACACGAAGGAAGCGAAAAACTTGTTTCTGTTACGCTTTATGAGCATCTAGGTAGAAGTTACCTTGAAAAAAATGGCTCTCAGAATGGAACGAGTTTCTAGGAGAGATTGGAGACAGTTGTTAATAATTTTAATCGATTATTTATGACCTTGATTTCTACGTTTCTATTAAAAAAATCATGTAAAAAACGCCATTTGTAGCTATATCAGTCGTTTGAATCTATTCCTGATATTGTTTAGAACCTTAAAAAGTATATGAAATTATATTTAAAAGTTAGAACTTTCCAGTTACTTCGTGTTTAACCAAGTCGAACTTTTTTGCAAGTCGTAAAATTGCAAGGAATTTGCCAGTAGAAGCACCGTATCATCTAATTATATTTGACTTATAGTAGCTCTCTGGAAGCACTTTCTCGCGTTTCTTCAGTAGATTTATGGTTAAACTTACTGTAATGTCCTGTAAGTAACCTTGAAACTTATTAGGGTCACTTAGGTTGTTCTAAAGATAAGTGGTGCCTTCCACAGCAGTCAATTACTTCACCGTTATCTCAATTACAATTTGTTGATGTAATGAAGGCACAGACCACTCCACCCTATCCCGGGGTCAATTGAAAATTAAGGGCATTCTCACCTGAAAATAAGCTACTTTTTAGGATATATTTTTTTTCCTCGAAGGCAACAAGCAGCGAGACGTTTCTTTTTTTTTCTTTTTTCTTTATTTAAATAATTTTGTTTCGATTATCTCCGTTGCTAGAAGAAAAATCGAGAGTTCGTGACTTTCTCTGGATGAATGAAAGAAACCGTTTCGGTAAGAGTTGTCGACAAAGGAGGTAAGATGAAGTTCGGAATCATACCACTCGATGCATTCAAAAGTTAAGAACCCTTAAATTATCTTAAAGAATTGCTTTAGTAAGGGAAATACTCAACAATGAGACTCGGTAAGTGAGCATAAAAAATGAGAAGAATTAATAGGAAATCCTTGTATATTTTCGATTTTTACGAAAATTTGTAATGTCCTCGAATCGAGAATCTCATCCATCGCCATCGAAATTGAAGATTTTTTAGTGCAAAGCTCGCAAGTCGTATCTTGGCACATGGCGACATATTGGTTTTTTAATGTTAACGATAGCAATCGTTGCTGTGGAAACAGTTCATTAATTTATCGTTTTCTTACATCGTAATGGCTGAAAGTACAACTGGCAGAAGTTATGTACTCAATATGTATAAACGCAGTTTGCTTTTACGTCGCGCGAAATCGATCGCTTTCGTGATCGCGAAGAACAATACGCATTGAGCTTATAGATCAAATTCTGTGGAAGAGTGGTTTCTTGTTGACTTTGAACCTATACGTCTACATTTCTTAGAAACGTGAGTATTGCCCGCATAGTTTCAATAAACCCTAACCTTTCAAGGTTTCAAATAGCGGTGAATCATAGTCCGGATCATCGAAGAAACGAGTTCATACAAGGAGAGAGCCTTACGTACGAAGGCCATCCTCTTACTCGAGCTGCCGTATAAAGTGTCTTTAATTATTAAATATAAAGAGCGTACTAAATTAGAATCAAGTACATTAGAACCAATAAAATTCTACTTAATTTTCTTTAAGGAAGGAAGACAATCCTTATTACTTTTTAACGAGTTTTCGGGGTTCTAGACGAACAGTGTAAAGATTTTATCAAAACTTTATCCACATCATCGCTTAAATGAATGCAGCAACACATAATAAGCCCAGATTGTACCGCGTAAAGAGACTTTCAAACTATGTCAGTATTTTAAATGACGATAAGATGGAAGCTTTAATAATTAAGCGAGAAATCAGATGTGATTAGGCGATTTTAATTAATTCTTGCTTCCGGCACTTTTAGATTTTCTGAAGAATTCGGCATTCAGTCTTCCGCCATTGTGGGTATCGGAAGTCCGAGTGAATTTCGTAGAATTGATAACGAATGAAAAGCTTATTCGTTTCCTAATTTTAAAATGGCCGGTAAAATATTTTCCCCCGTATTTATTTAAAATTCCACGTCACGTCTTTTGGTTAAAATTAGTGTAGCCAGAAACGCATTCTACTCTTAAGCACCTGGATGTTTACTCGGATTCGCCGCCACCTTAATGATATTTCCGATAGGGGAAGACGTGACTCGGTCACGTGACTATTCTATCACTTGGAGGTCAGTGACACATCGTGATGTCACGTTCATACGCGACACGTGATCGGAACTTTTTAAATTGAATGTTTGACTACATAAAACTTTCATTTGATTTTCCTATTCGATAATATGGGTTCGGAACCGCTCTCGAATCAAGTTAAATTTCCTCATCCTCCTCCTCCGAGTGATGGTTTTTATAGATTAAATGCTCGTAATTTTGAAAAATTTTACTACTGTTTGTGCTTATTGCTGGCTTATATTGGTTCTATCAATATATATTTTCTATAGGACAGAAGTTACTACGATTCAATTTCGTAAATTCGTTTAACGAGTTATTTATTTAAGTTAATCAAGCTTGAATTAAATATTTATAAACGAAAAGAATAAATTGTAAAATAATCCAATTGATCTTTTTAAAAATTTAAGAGAAGATTTAACAGTTTTTTCTCCCTTAAAATTTATCCAGGATTTCACTATGAAATCGTATACGAATTGAGCGATTACTTTGATTGTTTTCGATATTTGAGCATTCTAATACACACAGACGAGTATGAGACGTGTACAATATAACCTGTATAAACATACTTGCATACGCGACTTTAAAGTAAACATAAACAAGCGATAAACTTACGGCAATAAGAGCAACAATAAACAGCAATAGATACTCGAATTACTTGTTGACATGCATGGCCATTCGTGAAAAATACCCAGTCGACTCGAAATTGAAACACCGAAAGTGCACTTTCTACAAATTTTAAACACGCTCGAGTAATCTCTCGAGCCTTGTTTAACAGTAGCGAATCTCGAGAACGTGTAACAAAACCCGAAAAAAACATTAACCACACACTTGAACTATTGTTTCTAGTGAAGATATATCGACGAAACGGGTCCCCCTGAATAAAAAAGAGAGAAAACTAATGGCGTAAATCCTTAAGACATGTAGGAAGACCGCAGACTGTCTTTTAAAGTGGTGAAGTGGAGGGTGGTGAAACTACTTGCACTGTACGGCGTAGGTATGCTGGCCCGGTAATAGGCAGGATGTGTGGTGTTACACGCTCGACTGGCTGTTTCGACCGAACGATCTCATCCAGCCTGCGGTTGTGACTAGTTCCCATCGCCAAACACAACATTGGCAACTAAATATTCCTTCTTTCTCTATATGTAATTATTCCGAAGCAATTTGCATATTTACTAACAGTAATTATTGCCTCGGGTGGCAAACCGAGAATGCCAAGTATCGTCCCCTCTAAGAAAGCCGGATAGATAACATTTAGGAGTTTTAATTACACTCCACTACATTGTTACGCTGCATAGTTACGGTAGAAGTAAAGTCGTTGTTGGGATTATGTCCTCCGGGGAACAAAATTGACTGTGGAAGTGAGTGCAACCAATGTTTTCCTATCCTTTATATCAGAATGACTATTTCATATTTTGTTGAAAAGAATCAGTTTAGTTTGGAAAAAATTAATTAAATTTATTAATTAGATGGGATTGGAATGAGTAGTGGCTTCTCCTTCAGAGTTTCCATGGCTTTTTTTCCTTTCCTTCTTCCTCTCTTCAAAAATATAGCTTTGTTTTTCCTGGAAGTAAGAAATTGGTTCTTAGTTTATTGCTTTTGATAGTTTATTGTTGAAAGAATTCGTCTTTCTTTAGTTGTGAAAAGCTAATGTTTCTACTTGTCGCTTATCGTTGAGCGAGAATCGCTAATACCTGGAGCGATTTGTTCGCTATATCGTAATGTTAGTCATTTTTAGTCGGTGGAATTTCACTGAATAAAAATATTCCAGCATTGTTGGCTGTACAAACATATATTTTACATGGGCGATTCGTGTTTAGTTAGGAGATTGCTCACCGAACGCAATCGCGAGAAAATTCAATGACGCGACGCGATAACTTCGTCATCGAAGACGTCACGTTGGTTACGTCATTCGAATGCGATTCATCTCGTCACCATTTTGCTTTATTTCTTCCACTTTCCCGTTATATTTGCTGGAGTCACATTTTAAACTGCTGTTTCGCATCGAACGCGAATTGCGGCGGAGGCAG
The DNA here is from genome assembly GCF_030686945.1 of Centruroides vittatus. Lineage (NCBI taxonomy): Eukaryota > Metazoa > Arthropoda > Arachnida > Scorpiones > Buthidae > Centruroides > Centruroides vittatus. Next base: position 3,949,912 of record NW_027122113.1, read on the forward strand.
TTTCAATAATCGCGTTTCGAAAATCCATCGATCGCGTCGCAATCGATGACGCAATTTCTGCTCTCGTTAGCGATTCGCGTTCGAAATGAGAATAGCTAACGAAAGCGACGCAGAAATTACGTCAGCGATGGGACGCAATCGACAATATTCGAATGCGATTGACGATTTTTTCGTATTCGTTAGCGATTCGCGTTTACTCCAGCGTACCCAGTTTAAAAGGAAAATACAAAAAGAAAAAAAAAGAACGTCTATCACAATAAAAACGTTACAGCATTTAAATAAAAGAAACAACGCTTGTAATTAAGAAAGAAAAACCCGACTTTTATTATAATCACTCAATTAAATTAAACATTTTCAATCGCTAAGGAGAGAGATCGAGCGAGCGTTGGGGGAATAGAAAAAAGGCGAACAAAATAATTTTCCAAATTAAAAAAATAAAATTAGCAAAAATGAAAATTTCTGAATTATTATTTATTATTAAATAAGTCAATTATAATAAAATTTAATCGTTAGCAGAATTGCAGCTCGTTAATGCTAGAGGATACCACTCGAAAATACAGTATATATAAATTTTTTAATAATTTTATTTTATTTTTTAATTAAGTTATTATACAAAGAAAGAACTTAAATAAATTGCCGGGGTTCTTATATTTAAATTAGTAATCAGTTTTAAGTAGGAGCGAGCGTGGTAAGTGTTGCCACGACTTCTTTCCTTCCCATCTTGGTAAAGTGTGTTGCATCTGTTTCTTGAGGAGGGTGAACATCAATGAAGGGAATTTGTCCATTCAATAATGACTCACCCCGCTTCCGAAGGAAATACAATGGATAGATGTAGTAAGTCGAACGTACTGTACGTCGGACCAAAATAGGTTTTTTGGTATAGAAGACGGGTGAATGACACAAAGGCTGCAAAAATTCTGTCGCTCCACAAGAATATTTTTTTCCTACCCCCGATTCGGGGGGCGAAATAAAGAGATTAAGGGAAAGAAATGACGCTGCAAGAAAATCATTTATCTTCCAGTCAGTAAACATTCTTTTCTCCATTCTTTCTGCTGTTTATAAGTTGTTTGTTTTTAATTTAAAACGTCTTTTATAATATTAGAAAATAAAACCTGTAGAATTACGTTACGTCTTGAAACCTTGGGATATATTTTCATGTTGATTGCAGTTTTGAATATTTTTTTTTTTTTTTTGTTTTGCTTGGGTACTAACTATTTCTCCATTTTCTTTACTACTACACAGCCTTTTTTCAAAGGAAATTTTTTTTATTTTTCTTTCCTTGTTCTGTTGTGGTTTATTTGCAAAATGTGTGCATTTCGCTTCGTTTATCCGACTTTATTTTCTGCTTGGGGTGTTAAAACTGAATGTGTTTTTTTTTATTCAGAATTTGTCTGAACGAATGCTTCTGTTTAATCAGATACATAGCGAGAGACAAACCTATTTTATTATGTTTCAGGTGTACAAACATGCATCTTCGCATAATCCCCTTACTAAATATAGAGAACGGTTAAAAAGAAAGCTGTTACAGTAGATTCTTGTCTGCAAAGTATGGCAATTAACGACTAACATCGTAAGCTTCTTTATCCGTTCATATCTTTAAGTATAACATTATTTTAAAGTTTGCATACAAATGTAAAATGATGATAATTTCTGCTTCCGTATGTTAGAGGCGCACTTGAATCCAAGTATCAAAGTTTAAATATGAAATTTTAATTTTATTTTGAGTAATTATAAACTATAACAGAATTTATACCAGTTATTGAATAGTTATAAAGCACTTGTTAACGATTGTATGATAGTTACGCAGCTGTTACGCAGTGGATTGAGGTTATAAGACTGTTATGTAGCAACAGAATAGCTTAGTTTGTGTGGGAATAAATGAATCTTTATCATATAGAAGTGAATATATTACTAAACGATATATATTTGTTCGTAAATAGATATACAAGAATATGCTATGGTTCTGCAGTAGTTATGGAAGATTGCTTATGTTGCAATTCTGTATTGATTATTAAGGAATATGTTGCAGTTACGTAGAGACGGAATGGATCAGCTACTGATAACCGAGCCTTTCGTAACTGTACTGTTACTATAGTTCCGTAAGGAGTAGATAACTACTGTAGCAATGCATAAACTTTAGTAGTTGTATATAGTAAGTAGTAATTAAAGCGATGAATCATACGAGAAGAGCAACTAGAATATTCAATTTGAATGGAGTAAAATTTGTGTTCCTTTCTCCGATGAGCGCGATATTGAATAGCCACAGAAAAGTTACAATGCCTTTTCTGTGCCTCTTGATATAATTAAAATTAAAACTGGTACAGTACACGAAGCTTGTGCACGTTTTGGCGTATTCTTGTAGTGCACTCGAGAAAATTTCATTCTATCCGAGCTTTTGCTTATTCTCCTTTCCTTAATTAATTACATTCGTAGCTTTAAAATAAACATCTTCACTCGGAAAACGCCATTGCGGGTCACTTGTCAATATAGATTTTCCAAGAACTATGATTCCTCTTATCTCTATTTTATCTAGAAATTCGCTTATCGGATAATTCATTTCTGGTTTTTATCAAAATTGTGTTCTAGGAATATTTTGCAGGTGTGTCCAAGCTTATATATATATATATATATATATAGTTGTTTTTCTTCTTTAAAAAAGAATATTCTAATAATAATAGACGTGGCTTCTACCGCTTATACTCCTTTATCGTTAATTCTATCGATTGTATTGCTGTTGTATCCATTATCTTCATTTACTACCCGATTATCATATATAATTAGTAAGAGTGACCACTTAACCGTTCTCCCGTGTCTGATAATCGAGTGATAAAAATTCGTTTCTTGACGATTAAAAAATCTGAATGATGCCGGATTAACTTGTAAATTCTGAATTGTTATCGCCGTTTACTTTTATAATGAGGGAGAGAGAAAGATGTTTTATGCATTATCTCATTATTTATGGATTAATAATTATCGTGCGAGATCAAATATCCGAAAAGATGGCGAAGTGGCTCATCAGCGAAACAATTACTCTGCAAACATAAGCCAGATAACGATAATAAGATACGTATAAGCGGCATAATTTCCTTCTTGTAAAGTTAGTCTTTACTAATTTTTAATAAGAGAATGATATTTTTATGCTTCTCTATACATCATTTTTTTTAAAAAAGTTTAAAAATGAGATAAAATTAGAGAAATGTTAGGAGTTCGATACTTAATTACTGGCTCGAAGTCTATTCTTCAGGGGCTTGCGAACAATCAATCTCCTGAAAAATATCTTAAGATAATTATATCTTAGAATATATTTAATCTAATTATTATTTTAGTGCTAAATGAAATATTTGCATCATACTTTAGTCAGCTTCTTTCCTGTATATTGGACATGTCGATATCTATCTCTACAATTCTAAGGAGAGATGCTTATTGCGGAAGACATGCTTTATGTTTATTAACTGGAAAAAGACTTTCGTAGGCCTATACAGATTTATAACTATTTTATTGTCTAAAAGAAATATTTTGAATCGTGTTCAAATTATAACCTTATCTTTGAATAATGTTGAATGCTTGAAATTAATTCAAATTCCTTCGAAGGCTCCACTTGGCTCTAATAAAACTTTCCTCTAGGTTTATATTTACCTTGGAATAATTTTACACTTGAAATGCTCGAAATTAATTCAACGCATAAGACAATACCAATTTTAAGATACTGTCTCGTCTTTATTTAATGTGTTATATTTTAATGTTATTTTTTCGCAAAAATAATTTCCCATTTGCGTATTTCGATATGCTTTTTTTTTTTAAAAAAATATTAAACGATGTATCTTGTAAAACACAAGATATATAAAAAAAGAGGAAAAATAGCACTTAAACACAGATCAGCGTGTTTTTCTGTACAACTTTCCATTAGAAACCTTATCTACTTCGGAAATTTATTGTGTCATATTAATACAGCCATAAAAGTTTATTTCACTGGCAGATTAATTTACCAACTTGTCTTCTACAGGAGTTTAATCACACGCAATAGAATTTTACGTGTTTCTTATTATTATTATTTTTTTTCTTCTTACCCCTCTTTCCTCGTTTCTCCCCTTCACTTTTTCCAATCTGTCATACCGAAAGTGCGGTTCGACCTTAATGTTCATATAACAGAAAACATTAATAACAAGCGGTAATTCCGTCTATTTTTTATTAACCCTCTCTTCTACAACTCGTTAGATTTATGAGGTCATATATTCCTAGAAATGTCTGAAAAGGATAATCCTTTGAAGAATTGTAATGGCTACTATAGCCACGCTCCTTACTAAATTATAAATGGACCTTCTATCGTTCGGGTTGGCCCCTGTCGTGATGTAGTAGCGTGTCGTGCGTTACTTCCTGTGATGAATCGCTATCTGGTCGTCAGTATTTAAGTGTCCCCCCGTCTTTTTTACCTTGTCACTGTAATCCTCGGCAGTATGAGGTTGTTCCCGTTATTTCTGAAGAAAATTCTGTAAACAAGAAACACTTCGGTGGTAAATCCTGGAAAAGTCTTTTTTGGTATACTTTACCTGTAATGTTTTATCTTTTTTTGCCATTTTCTCGTCTCCTTTCCCCCAATCTCGCTACACGTTTCTCTCTAAAAGAGCTATCGATTGTTTATGAGATATGCGGGATTAAATTTAGAGTTTTTCTTCTAAAATGCCGCGATTTAAACTTTGTTTATACTTCGGAATCTAAAAATATGATCCATTACGGAAATCTACGCCAAAATTTATAGAAAATTGTATTTTCTACGTTGTCTTGCGTGCTTACAATGCAATAAAGAAGTCAGTTCTATAAAACATTTAATGATAGAAAAAAAAATTTAATATTACTTTAGCATTTTGAAATTTTATTATGGTCCAACCGAAACGGATATTGAAGTTTATGTAAGTGCAAAATTCAAGATCGGTTCGGTTATATCCTTGTTGCAGATGGAATAAAAGTTTGAATTGATAGTTATAAAATAAAATATTTTTAAAAAAAATGAAATATTTGCGATTTGGACAACCCGAAGTAATTGAAAAAGTTGAATTCAACACGAGGGATTCGTTACTTTCACAATAACTTTACACTGCAATACGAGCAATTTTCACTTCAAACTTCAAATACAATGTTTTTAACAGCGATTCGTAATAATAAAAAAAAGAAAATTCAAAGAAAAATACATTGATGTTTTAACAGTGAACTATCGTGGATATTTAAAGGAATAACTGTTTTCTGTTTCAGAGAAAGCCAATAGATCGATGCTCGCCATTGTTATCCAGGTGGTATATACATAAACTATCAGCTCTCGCCAGCATCGATTGACTCTCCCACATCATAATTTTCGTAGATAGAATGCAGTTTTCCCTTTAAGTGTATTTTATATTTGTATCGTGACCGCTTATAATTCTTAGTAGGTGGCGCGGATGTCGTCAGTTTCCCGCTTTCGTGCGCCATACGTCATCCACTTGTTATAACTGTTTCCTGGTAAAAGCAAGCAACAACGCTTTTCGTACGTGATGTACAGCCACTTCCTTCCCGTTTTTGGCACGTTGTTTCGTATATAAAAAAAAATTATATCTTAATAATTTAGCTACGTGAAAACGATATCGAAATAAAAAAACTGTTTTCAGTGCCCGTTAGATCTCGTCTCGTAAATTTCTCGTACTTCGCGCGAGTCGCCATTTTGAATTCTCGTATTTCTGACGGTAACATACTGTACTTTCGTATATTCGCTTCTGCTTCGATAGATTATAAAATTATAACTAAATTTTATTATTTTAAACGCAACTCGGTTTATTCTCGTGAAGAATTTATTAGTGAATCAAACGATCATTCATATTTAGTGAAGTGGAAATTTTTCTTGGTGCAGCTGGAACTCGAAGTTATAGTTTAAAAAAACTGATTTTTTTTTAATTCAAGATTTTTATGCACGTATTTTTCTGCTGGCTTTTTCATAAAATATGCATCAGCACTTCATTTTGTTGGCGGTAGAAAGAGGTGCAGCTGAGTTGGATTGGAATCAGAATGACCTGCAACGTACCATCTGCTCTCGCAGGGTTTCTAAAATGAACGAATTTAGAAATGACCTTTTTTTACGACGCTTAGAGGGTCACCTGCCATCTGTCACAGTTATTATCTCCTATCATTCCCCCTCGTGATTTAAAAGCAACTCTGATAATAAAATGGAGAATGCCTCCTCCTCGTTATATAGCGAATTTCTAATTACAGAGTTAAAATTTTCGTCTTTGTTCATCACATATTTAAAAAAACAAAAAAAAATCGTGAATATTCATAACTGTTCTGTCATTTTTTTTCTTTTTAATGCTGTAACGGGCGATATTATTTTTCTTCTAATTATTTTTACAGCTCCGTTTTGTCTTATTTGCATATTCAATTAAAATTTTCCATTAAAAATAAAAAGAAAACTTTAAACAATCGGCGTATAACGAAGTAGGATGTGACCTCGTTATAACGTACGGCTGTCATTCACACCTGTCATTAAATATAAAATGTAATAAGATACCGTTATATGGTGTAATCTCCCTTAAAGATCACCCCGTCTTAACGACAGATTTTCTAGAGAATCGTGAATGGCCGCTTAATAGAGTTTTCACTGTGTGTTGTTAAATGTAATTCCGTGAAGTAAAAGTAACTCGCCGTTAAAGCCGAAAATTCTTAAAATTCAGATATTCGTACGGCTATATTTTAAAAAAATAAGTTTAATAAGGCGTTTCTTAATCAAATTTTAAAATTTAGCATGCTTTCTGATTATCTAAACATACCTTACTCTGTATTGAATGATAAGATTAACCGTAATTGATACGATTTTATGAAGCTCGCTCGGGTGTTTTTCGTTTTTAAATTCGATTCTCTCGATTAACCGGAGCGGCATTTTTTCCCCTCGAATTTAAAATCGACTGCCATTCGTTATAACTGAGCTGTTTTTCTCCCCTCCCTTCGTCTATCGAATAAAATACTTATTGCTGCAAACAGTTCGATATGAAAGTTGATGGAATCGCAAGTAATTCGCGCGGTACGTGTCTCGATCACACATATCGCTTACTAGCTACACTAAATTGACGTTTATCTTCTAGAAAAGACGACAGGAACAACACGTCTGTCACGAAAGTCACTAACTGTTGTCACTGCTGATGATTGCCTGGATTAGTGTGGATAGTGCAGTTGCTATCACTAAAGAAGCTTTGGAATTCTTATTATTCCTTTATATATAAAAGTTCTGTCATCTTTTTTTTCTACTATATTTACAGAGAAATAGCTAAAAAAATCGGCTACCTTCTGCAGTTGTAGAGCCACTCTTTTTATTTACTCTGTTCCTCAGTAACTGAAAATTGCACAAATTTACTCTTTTCAAGTGTGTTTTTTTGAAGAAAAAATGTCTTACACGCTGTTTTTTATACGATGATCTTTATTTTTAGATCGATAAGAATTAGGAAGTTAAATTTTTTAGCACAGAATTACATAAATATGCAAATATTTCCGCCATGTTTTCAAGATGGCGGATGTCTCAGTTTCACTCGTCGCTTCAATTTCGAAAGTTTAAATTTATCATCAAAACTAAACGTCTGATACTGTAATATCTTAAAGTTCGTGATAACCTTGATGATTCATTTTATAATTACCTGTTGATAATTTTATCAGAATTGTTGGTTTATTTTCTTATCTGTCGTTTTGATATTAAGGTTCCTTCCGAGTTTTGCAATTGCAGTTTCGATAGCAAAATCCAGAATAAAATTACTTTCGAGGATTCTGCACGTGGTTAATTCATAAATCGTATTCAAGATTACTCGAAATTTAATTTTGGAGTGTTGTTGAACGTGTTAAACTAGTTTTGACGTGACGCGCACGTACTTGTGACCGTCACAATACATCATTATAATTGAAAAAATAAAAGAAATTATTAAGAGAAATGCTGTTACGATTATGATTTACAAATTTATTTTGTGGATGGTCCAATCTTTAGTTACAGAAATGAACATTTTTTTCTTCCTACACTGCGTTGTATTTAATGTTTCTGAAATTTGAAACATTTTAAATGAATATTACCTTCATTTTAGTTAATTTTATATCTGTTACATCACCATTTATAATAGATCGCATCGTAACGCATCCATCTCTAACATGGCGGTAATTACACGATGACCGCATCACGTTTTCACTTATTTTTTCTACTTAAAAAACCAGTTACGAGTTAAGAACGCGTAAAGGAATATATATATATATATTAAAATTATGAATAATTCAATAAATATTTCTATATGAGTAAGTAAAATATTTTATCAACAGGATGCATATTTGATAAGATTAATAAGAATAAATGTTTTATACGTAATATCTTAAGGAGAATTGCTTTTTCTACTATCAAAAATGAAAAAAGTTTATAGCTTAAGGTATAATTTTATTATTTTGACAGTAATTATAGTCAGAAAAAGCACTTCAAACATTTTTTACGGTTCAAGGTCTATCGTTCGACCTGTAAACTCGGATAAAGAAAAAGGTTTTTTAACCCTCTTATAAGCATAATTCCTCTTCATTATATTATATTTTGTATTTAAAATATATATATATATTATTAAATATATAATATATTAGGTTAAATTCTTAAAATATCAATAAAATTCACGGTGGAATAAATGTATTTTCTATTCTTTTACTCGTTAATAATAAAAGTTTAATAGAAAAAAATATATATACAGGAATTGCGCTCTAGTAAAGCTCTGTACAGATGGATCAACGATATAAAACGTCTATAAAATAGCTATGTCGTAGACGTTTTATTTATTTATTTTCCGAAAAAAAATACTTCTAGCATAATGAAATATTTAAAGTAGTAAAGAGACAATCGGAAGATCGTTAGTGTAAAACCTATTGTGTTGGCTGTAGACAGGAAATGACTGTGGATAAAAGAAGAGCAGAGCTTTAACTTTGTACTCGCAAACACTATTTAATTGAGTTTCTGAAAGGAATCAAACAGATGCAAATGTCCTCTTTTACTTGCAGGGATTATATATGTGATAAAAAATGAGATTATGTTGTAAGGGACCGCGCTCAGACAACCAGACGCTCCTAATGAATTCTAAAGGACATAAATTTGATTTGTTTTGTTAAGTGATTTAAGAAAAGTTAAGTAGGATTTTTCGAAATTTTCTCCTGTTCTTTGTGTACTTGTTAAGCGAATATGTAATTGTATATATGATAATTTTAAAGGTTATGTTCGGGGTTGTCTGACTGTTGTATAATTGCTGTAATTTGATAGTGTTTAGAATATATGAACTTTGTTCTCGAATGAGGCGAATGGTATTGAATTTAGTTCACGATTTCGCTATAAGGGGCAAAAACGGCGCTGTTTTCCCTGTTTGCATAGGTTATACATGGGAAAAAACACACTGAAGGGTAATATAATTCGTTTGAGGCTGTTTGTCCGAATAGATCCTCGTATACTTGGCAATAAGACTCGAATGAGATAGTTTCGTCGGGATTAATGTGCAGGCTTACGTTGATCTGACGTCATTTTCTCTCTCCCTTTTTGTCAAATTGAACTTGTGACATCCGGTTACCATTAAAAGGTAGACAATTTCGATAAAACAGTGGTCTGTCGTGTGTATCCTACCAATGACGCATAGCCTACATTAAACAGCTTTTCTTCCTGTTAATACAGCAGCACCAATTTCGCCTCTGGTGAGACATCTGTTAACTAGCTGCGGCTTTCTCCTCGTATTTTACCTAAACTTAAATCCAATAGTACTTCGTTTTAATCATTAGAATCCATTTTACGTAGAAAACTTTTTAGTTGTTTGCGAATATCGCTGGGCAAAGAGCAATATCGAATGCAGCAAGCATGCGGAAGTCATTGTTTGTGGTTTTAGGAACACAAGCAATGTTTACTGGACGAAAAATCTTAGAATTCGCTTACACGCGAGGCTCTTTTCGAGCCAGAATAAGGGAAAAAATGATAAAAGTCGAAAGCGTATTATTGGTCGAAAGGGAGAACCATTACGTTGCATGTCTTCGGAAACTATTTTGTATCGGTTTCCTTTAAGTATCCGACGTCCATTAAGTATGTTCTTGGTCTTTTCCTAATTATAGTACAGATGTTACCTTATGGCTGGTAATGGCAACTCCCCTTATCGGCAATCTTCGCTTGTAAAGGTAATTGCCATTTGGAATTCGGTCAGATCAAATCACCTGAACCAGAACCAATCAAAGAATAATGAAGGTCCTTCTGCAATAATATGATAGAATAAAAATGCATTTCTCTATACGAGGCTCAAATGGAGTATTAAGCTTTTCTCAATGTAGCTTGTTTTGACGTATGTCTATCTGCCCGAATTCAGTTTACCGTTGACGAAAGATGAAATTTGTCTGGCTTTATCTGAGGAGGATGGAGCGTTTTTAAGATAGAAGATACTTCCTATTGTATAAATTCGGATTTTATTTATAGCTTAAAAGATATTCTTTAATTCTATTCGAATCTTAACGATTCAATGTAGCCAACTAATATTATGATTTAAATTTGAATAAATTTGCTTAAATTATTAAGTGGCGCGACTTTAAATTTGCATTATTGCTCCATTAATTAATAAATTTTGCCCCAAAAAATGATTTAAAATACTTTGGTAGTAAGCTATATTCTTCTTTAATTTATTGTAAAGGTACTCCTACAAATTGTTTTTCTGTAAGATTCCTGAAAGGAAGTCATTGCTGTAATAAACGTCCTGTAAGTGTTTTATCCTCGTAGATCTTAACAAGGAACACTTTCTAATAGGGACATCTTCCTGCAATTATTCCGCAAGTGTTTCTGAAGGAAAACCCCTTTCTAACATATGAAACTTCTTTCTGTAGATATTTTTTAATAGAAGTGTACAAATATTTTCTATAAAAATCCGTCAAAAATACACTCGTTCTGACGTACGTTTGATAAGTAATCAATAGAGATGATTAAAGAAGCTGTTACTTTAGCGTAAAACTACTATAAACAGATAAAATAGTAGAAAAAGAAGCACTTTAAAGAGTTCAAACAAACCCAAAATCATTAAACTAAATTAATGTCGTACAACTACAAGTAGAAGGAACGTGACGTACTGTACAGTAGTATTCTCTGAAGAATAGTTGAAGAACGTTGCTGATTCACAATGTTTGATCACCCTTCGTAACTTAATTGGATAAGAACTTCAGAAGTCAAAAAGGTGTTTTCGTCCGCCGTCTCATTTACGTCACAATTACCCCATCTTTTCCTATTAGTATTACCTTTTTTTTCGCTTCTTCTTCCAATATTTAAAACTGTCATTAGTCTCGGAGTGGCCATCTGTTTGTCTGTCGGCATTCTTGGCAAATAAGATAGTAGTCAGTCGGTCGGTAATTAATCATCGACGTTCACCCCTCGGTAACGTGGGCCCGTTGACCTTAATTGTAAGGAAAACGAAATTTCGCAGCAGGTGCTATTGTCTTTCTCAAAATGCTTAGATTTTAATGTCTGCTTCCGACTTAAATTATTCTTCCGACTTAAATTATTTTGGACTTATTTTTTTTTTTTACACGCGGCTGAATGGTTCCTAAGAAAATCTGCGTCGTTCTCTCGCCTTTCTTGATTTTCTAAGTGTTTTTAATTCTAAAAATCGTCATCTGATTAGTTCTGGTTTGCTCTTCCAAATGGAAAAGATGTAAAATTTGTGTAAAATTCACCAGAGAGAATCTTAATTAGGAAAAATGGACAAATCCGCTGGGGATCGATGATTTAAGTACGACGATTGTCATTAAGCTTTATCATTTTAAATAAGAAACTAAGCGGGTCACATTCGACGATCAATTTACTAAACAATAAGTAATTATCATTGAGGTCATAGTAAATAAGTCGGCTTAATTATCGCCCGTTTCTAATTTAGTCACTTTGACAATAGTGATGAGTCTGCACCTCGAACACGTTACTCGGTTAAAGATCACGTGCCAATTATTACTTACCCCTTTGGAATGGAAGCGAACCAAAGAGGGGAGGAGGAGGAAGATAAAAACAATTTCTAGTCAAATCCCCGTGTTTTATGGAGTGAAAATCGTGATTTAAAAAAAATTCCGATATGGCCAATTCGTGATTTTATTTTGTCATTATATAATACAGATTTTGGAATGGTTCCACGTTTTTGGTGAAAATATAAACTTCCGTTTCCAGTTCTAGATCACGAACTAAATACACACGGACAGACACTCAAAAATATCTAAACGTGTTAGTGTCAAACTCCTATTTCTCAGATTACTGTCGACTCTTAACTCTCAGACTAGACACACGCTCACATACACAACAGTTGTATAAATACAGACATACAGACGGACGTGTCAGGTATACGGTAAAAAAAAAAACGTTTATTACAAATTTACGCTTCTAATACAAGTAATTTACATGAAAACTCGCGCATAAAAAAAGCGTACACACGTATATAGAAGCGCGCTTATGTACACAGAAACGCTCTTTATTACTACATTATGAAGAAATTTTAGAAGGAAAAACCAGGCAAATTCGCATTTCGGAGTTAAAAACCGATCGGTATAAGGGGCAAACGATTATGCAAACGAGGCGAGTTTCATCGTCCGACATAATGCAGTATTTATTAAAATAACCGTAAAATTTGCAGTCCGAACAATTCCGTTTTATTACTACTTATGTTACGACACGCTCCCAATTTGCCTTTTCGCAAAATTAAGCATTTCGTTTTATATTACGTCAGAGGTCGATACGACAGTACATACGGCCGCACATAATTACCCACTTCTGCTTGGCGCGGGGCCGTTATCTGTGACAGACTCTGTTTGTCACCTTGGCTCGGATGGCTGTTTACTCCCCCCTGCCATCTAACATATCGCCGGGCGATAACTGTCGCCATTTTAACGACAATGGCAATTGTTACTCATCTTTGTGAGCTTTTAAAATAATATAATTATCCCGAATAATTTCGAATTAATAAATTTCCTAAGTTCCTCGCACGCGGTCTTCCCTCCCCCTTTTACGGGTTTCGAGTTTTGTTATATACATTTTGGCAATTTTTGAGGAGTAATTTGGCGACTTGCTGCAAAGCGGGTTTTGGGTCGTCGTTATTCTGTTATGGTTGTGTCATGGAAACCAGATGTATCACCAAAACAATAGGTACTGACAGCTGGTGCACTTCCTGTATTCCATGTGTCGGACTGCATACCTCACGGTCTGTCGGACACAACCAGATTAAAAAAAGAGAAGAAAAAAAATGTTATATACTCTACGTGGGTGAGAGTCACTGTGAAATGAATTTTTGTAATTTTTCTTCCTCTTAACGTACTTTTATGACTTATTTTTTAAGAGGCAATATGGTTTTTCTGTTGTAAAAAAATGTTTAATTAATCCAGGTTCATATTACGAGGTATTTTTTTTGTAATTTTGTATTTATTTTTTAAAAAAAGTTTACAGAAAACGACATTTTTAAAGTGGGTTATTTCAGAAATGGCGCCTTTACGCGTCGCGGCGCTTTGTGTCGGCGAGCGGACGTCAGCTTCAAAAATGAATCGATTTGGGGAAACAAATCTTCCAATTAACGTCGAGAATTAGTCACACGACGCTTTCCGATATTTTTGACCGTTAATTTAACCGTTAACGTTATATTAACGCATTTATCCTATCTGCAAATTTCCATTTTATCGCATGTTGCGCCGCGACGCCGTGTGAACCGGTTTCAAATGCAGGGTTTTCCATCAAAACTGCAGACCGTAATCGGGATTTTGCCCGAGTAACGGGGGGTAGAGGATATCCCTGGCAGAACGCGTTAATAACGTAAGAGAAACCTTTCGTCTGCGGCACTCTTCGAGATATGCAAATGAGTAAACTGCGAATTAATGTCGCAGGGGGGGAGAGGAGTTTAGAAATGTGTAATTTGTTGGCGAGTCGGATAATTGCACACGATCGTGCGTGTGGAGCATTACCTTTTCCAATCCCCTCCGGCTCCACCCCGAACAGATTCATTTATTCCCCGGTCGACGGAGTTAAGTCCAGTCGTCCATTTGTCACAGCTTCCTAAGCTGTCGCTTCTGGCAACCTACGCGGTCGCAGGTGCGACAGGTAATAAATATAAAGTTTTAGTGCGGATGGACGACCAGTTTTTAGTAAAAGTAATGCCGCTAAGGTAATAAGTTTAGTAATAATTAATCGGGATAATAAGCGCAGTTATTTTTGGTTGTAACGCGGTGTGTAATTTGCCGAACAGATGGGTAACGGCTAAATAACGCCCGCGACGAGACGTACTACTTTATGAGCGAGCGTGACGTCAAGCCACGCTACCAGGGTAACATGTCACGAAGGAGCGGGTCGTTACTCGCGTACGTAAAGTGGCGAAAAGAACAGGATATTGTAGTATGACCCCCGCCGACCGCTAAAATTCGGCGGTAGGTTGTTCACCGGTGTGAATAATTATTTATTTTATTGTATTTTACAGAAAGACCGCAGTACAGGACGGCCTACGCTTGCGAAGAGAGTACGTTGCAGATATCTTGCGGAGAGGGAGAACTCATACATTTAATAAGAGCCAACTTCGGAAGGTTCAGTATAAGTATCTGCAACGAGCATGGTACCTTGGATTGGAGCGTGGACTGCATGTCTTCCAGTTCATTTCGTGAAATGGAAAGCCGGTAAATATTTTTACGTTGGGCTGTGCTTCGAATCTGATCCTTCCATCAACGACGCGTTCGATCGCGCGCGACATTCGCGCCGTCATCCGATGCCACCCATTCGAATATGAAGTTATTTTCATATCGCTAGAGATTTACGTTCGATATTATCTAATTTATGACTCCATAATAATACATAGCAATTTTAAAAAACAGAAACAAAGTGGGCGCTAATACCTCACGCGGGCATTAAACAATTTCAATAATATGACTATAAACGTCACCGAATTTACGTAACAATCTTCTGAGAAATAAAATATAAAAAAGATCTTTAAAATATCCGAAATATCCAAGCTGCATTCGCGTGTGCTGTTTACGTACGTATATATACGCGAGCTTATCAATGCGTATGATACGCGGAAACGTCATTGAACTTTCGATTCGTTACGCCGGACGAAATTCCCAAATTTTTCTACAAAGCAAACTCGCTTTTTAGAAAGTTTACGCTTTTGGAAAAAATTGCATTCTTCCTCGTCTTGCGTATCTCTTCTCGCTCCGTCGAACACTCCACTAGATGTAGGTCAAGGAGTTAAAAATGCGAACTTGTTGATCCGTCGCGTCGCGTCGCGTAAGTAGTCTCAGCAGCGTATAATTCCTCTAGCGCTTTTCGCGTGCCAGTAAATTGTTTATCCAGGCGTTTATCTCATTTTAGAGGGTCGTGCTCTTTTAATAAAGGATCCTTTTTAAACACCTTTTAATTCGTTCGACTGGAAAAAAACGGTAAATGAACCGGATCCGGTCGGGGATGAGGTGCGAAATTGTAAAAAAATAAAATCGAAAGAAGTCGACAGAAAAGTAGATTAATTTTAATAATACAAACCTCGTGAAATGATTAAAATTGAAACTGGATATCCACTATTTCTCACCGTTTATCCGCTTAAAATGCTCCAAGCATTTATCACTAAAATTAGAAAAATGGATGAAGCACAGCTTAAACGTTTTTTTTCTTTTTCCTTTCTTTCCCCCCTTCCTTCCAAGATTTTAAATTATAAATTTCGCTTTATTTTAAAATGCAATTTTAACTCATTCAGACTATAAAAAATTTCACAATTTCGATCGTTTTTTTAAAAATAAGTCTGAAGGAGTTAGTTAAAAAAAATTAATTATAATTATTGTTATTAACGTTCTACGTGCTGGTGATGTTGGCGATCGCTATACCTTTATTTATTTAATTTTTTTTTTTAACTAGGGAGACACAGGGATGCTTCTGTAAATCTGGCACTTCACATAAGTGTCTGGCCTTTGTCTATTTTTTACTGCTCTTGTTTGTTTTGTTGAGCACGACAAGTTGATTCTGCTCCGCTATCATCAGTCATTCCCTCTTGGCTTGGATCTTGTTTTCTTTCTATTAAGCGTAATTTGTTACTTTCCTTAGCGAAACGACTGACAGTTTACTTCTACTTAACCCCCGAAAGTCTTTCTAGTTAACTGCATACAAACATGTTTTTTTTTTAATTTATTTATTTCTTAGTTTTTATATTTATTCAATTTTTTTCCCTTTAAAAATTTTTAAGTTTAATTTGTTTTTTTTTAAAATTCGCTTTTATCTTTTTTCCAAGAAATCTCTGTGTCTTATGGTATGGGGATTCTTTAAATTTTGTTTCAGATGTAAGGGGATGAGCGAGTGCGTTGTCAACGTCACCAGTTCTACTTTTGGAGATCCTTGCCCGGGCACTGTTAAATACTTAGAAGCGCAATACCAGTGTCGAGGAGTAGGTTAGTTACTCCAAAAATTTATATATAGAATATGTGTTGAAACCTTTCAGAAAACTCAATTTTTCGCGTACAAAAGTGCGGATTTTTTTGCTCTAGTTACGACTTTTTTATCTAATTTTCAAGTGGAGTGTGCATTTTTTCCCCCTTTTCCTTTTAATTTATTTAAGGAAGTTTGAGTTTTCTGATCAGTTTCCGTGTTTCCGTCATTTTATAATTGTAAAACGTCTGTAACCAATTTTTTCTCACGATTAGAAACTCCGTTTTTTAACCCAATTCGCGTGGAGATTTTTTCTGTTAGAATTTACTACTTACTCACGCGAAAGATGTTGTATAGGTCCATAAATCTGTACAAATTCTTTTTATATTTTTTTAATACTGTTTGCAAATTCATTTTTATCGATCGTTTTACTTTCCCACCGTCCGACTTTACATCCGATTTAACTGGTTATCAATCAGTAATATGTTTTTTTAAGTACTATTCTTTCGTCTCTAACCGATTTTATCGATTGTTGTGAAGACGAACGTTAAAAAAATGTGCCAAACATTATCAGCTATGGACCTATTACTTAAGAAATGCTTTCTTTTTTGTTTTATTAAATCAATATTAATCTTCCCACTTTATTGATCCAGAGATCACTTCGAATAATGCGTTACGAATACTTTTTTTTTCATCTTTTAACTCTGGAAAAAAACTTCATTCTTTCTTCTGAAATTATTGGGAGCATCAAACTTTGTCGTGCTGCAGATTTATTAAATTTTATGATGCATAAAAAGAATAATAATAATTACAGACTTTACAAAATATAAAATGGCAGAAATAATAATAATAATTTAAGATGAAATAAATGATCTCTATTTTCCTAAGCTGCGGTGGGAAGAGGCGTTGCAAAGTGCTTGCCTCCTATACAGTATTTGGTGATCCCTGTCCCGATACCTTGAAGTACTTGGAGGCTCACTACCAGTGTGTGGCAGGTATAATAACGTATTATCTTTAAGTGCAACCGTGTTGGATGTTAATTGAAATTTTTAATTACTTTTTGTAAAAGTATTTTCGTCCGGTGCTAAATTTTAACGGTAGAGTCCGATCCGGAATTTTAAAGTGCCCTTCTCTTACAGATTCTCCTCCTCCTACCACAAACAGACCGTCGAGGCCTCCTCTAGTTGTTCCGCCGATACACGCTCCTCACGAATCATCTACCTCATCCATTCAAGGAGTCTTTGACAGATCTACCACTGCCTCCGTTACAAATGCCAAAGTATCTCAGACAACATTTCCATTCATCTTTCCATCAACTCCTAAGTCCACAACTACAAAGCTCCCCACTACATTTATCAGGCTTTCATCTTTTTCTCCAATAAGTGAGCTTGGAATTTTATATTTTATATTTTATAAACTTATTTTAAAGTTTAAACTTTTATTCAATAAAATTTTGATGTTCAACTTCTTTTAGAAAATGTATTTACTGATACTTTTCCAGTACTTTTAAAAATTATTATAACTAATATTTAAAGTATGAATTTATTTAGACTAATATAATCTGCAAAATTATTTCCTGTTCATATCTTTATTATTTTCTTGTTAGGTAACAGTTTAATGAGTGACGGTTCCTTTCAAATGTATTAAATAAATATTTTTATAACAGTGGAATCGTCGTCGGACTATCCGACTTCGACAGAAGATCCTAGAGAGCATTTCTGCTCGCCCGTGAAGTTACGAAATATTATGTGGAACTGGACTAGAGCCGGAGAAGTTTCGCGACAGAAATGCCCCAGTGGTTCTACGGGTATGTATAAATGCA
Organism: Centruroides vittatus; assembly: GCF_030686945.1. Classification (NCBI taxonomy): domain Eukaryota; kingdom Metazoa; phylum Arthropoda; class Arachnida; order Scorpiones; family Buthidae; genus Centruroides; species Centruroides vittatus. Next base: position 3,968,130 of record NW_027122113.1, read on the forward strand.
TGTAAATGTATAAAACTGTAAAGTTTTATACAATTTAGTCTGCTATTTATAACTTACTTCTTTTGTTTGCAGGAGTTGCTGTTTGGCAATGTGGTATGCATCCTGTTAGATGGCTCCCAGAATATCCCGATCTTAGCGACTGCAATTCTCTTTGGGTGAATAATTTTGAAGAACGAGTAAGTAACCTTTTTCCTTTTTTATTACTTATTCTCCAAACTACAGTAACATTTAGTAAGAAACATATTTCAAAAAGACAACAGAGAAATGAAAATATGAAAAAAATGTTATTTCAATTTTAAGTTAAGTAATCTATCTCAAATTTTGCCATGGCCTTTATCCATTCTTTTCACATTATTTATAAATAAGTACTAACTATAAACAAGTAAGCGTAGTTTAATTACATAACTTTGGCTGTAAACTAACCTGATGCAGAAATAAACATATTCAAACACAGAAACTGTTGTTCATTACAAAAGATGTTTTTTGATTTTAAAGATTCATCAAGTCAGAAATATAAATTTATTTTCAATTAAATCATGGATCTATTCTGAGGAAATGCAGAAAAAACAGAAATTCTTAAATAAAACATGATTTTACAAATCAATAAATTAATCAAGATTTAGAAATTTTTACGAGTTCTATTTGGAATTTTGGTCATTCCATTTGTGAGGAATTCTATAAATTTATTGGCTCAAAATGCTTCTAAATTTGAACTATCATTTATGTGATTTTTAGTGGAAGATATTTAAAAATATATTATTATAAAAATGAAACATTGTAATTTACATTAATAAAATTTTTTATAATTAAAATATTCTTTTAATGAATTAGAAATATTTCATTATTTTGGCTTCTTCTTTGAATGGATGGATACATACAAATATATTACCTAAAAATAATTTGTTATAAATAAATAATTAGAACATAAAAGAAAATTATTCATGTTAAATAAAAAATACATGAAATTGCTTTCTGACTAATAAAATATACAGTATATGACTTAATGAATCTATTAAGAAATACATAATATTCAAATATTTATTCTTAAATATTATATAATTGTTGCAAAAAAAAATGAGGAAGAGTGTAAAGTGCTTAGCAAAAACAGTTAGAGCAAATCAGATATTCTTTTAAAAACCAAAATATAATTCTTTGTGTGATGATCAAACAAGTTCAGATATTTTTAAAATAGAATTTATAATGTTAAATTTTAAAAACTTATTGAATGAAGACATCAAAGTAAGAATTTTTAATGCATGTTTTGAAGAGTTTCTTTAATGGTCCATAGATCTAAATTACAGACAAACACTGCTTTTTTTTCCATTTTAATCTTGATATTTCCTTAACACAAGATTAACAGTGCTATTAAACTTGTAAAGAAACTTAATAGATATTTAACATCACTATTTCAAATTATAGACTCCAAGCAGTTAAGAAATACTTGCTCTTTCATTTATTAAAGAAAGAATCATCTCTAACAAGTTAAGTTATCGTGAGTTTTATACACAAAGAATAAGGTACAATTAAAAAGAAAAAATAAATTACATTTAAAAACTACGTAAATAAAAAGATAGGATTCTACTTTTTAAAAAATCTGTCTTAATCCAAATTTGGAATAATGGAATAAATTCAAAAATTTTTAGAATCCATTTAAATTTGGTGTTGATCAAGTGTGATAATTAAAAAATCAAATTATGGATAAGTCATCAGCTCGTAATGCATGATTGGATTGCAGTAAAGACAAAGTAAACGACACAAATTACCATATCACATAATTCATTCAGTTTATTTAATTCCTTGTAAGCTGCTCTTGAACTTCTCAAAGTTTTGATAATTTTGTATTTACAAGAATGAATTGGGTTGACAACTATGGTACATACTGTGTGTTTGTTTGTTTACATTAAAGAACAAATATTCCACATTTCTTTAAACTTATTTCCTTTACAAATCAATGTTTTTGGATCCATTATAATTCATCTTGAAAGCATAAAACAGGAAATTATGTACTACAAAAACAATAAAAGAATTTTGTTGATGAGTACATTATTACACTTATAATTTCAGAGATTTGATGGTAAGGAATATCATCTGATTGTTTTTCTGCTGGAATATTCTACCAGAAAAACATAATCTCACAAAAAACCTCTTACAATAAATAAATCATGAGATTTCTTTCAAAATAAAGAAATTTCCTGAAAACAAGTTGCATTAATGTTTTAAATTTCTTTCTTGCAACATCAGAAATTGATTATAATTTTCTGTGCACTTTTGTAATTAATTCTATTTTCACTTTTCTAAATAAATGTATCTAAAAGCCAGATTATTTCCAGGAAAGAATTAAATTAATTTTGTAATTTAATCAACCATCTATCTTTAGGCCATCTTGTGTTATGGTTTATAGTATGATTATTTCTAAACAAACTACCACCAAAATAGGTCTCTCTCCCGCCGACTTCTACGGCATCCATCTCTCTCCACTTTACCGGATAGTCTCCGCCGATTTACTGCCCCAGTAGGTTCTGAAAATATCCTTCTAGTGATATTATTTGAAGTTTCCAACACTAACTTTGCTATGATTGGCCTACTTAAGCTTCCTTCCAAAATATACAAAACTATCAAAATATTGAAACTGCATAAAGTAAAATCTGTTTTCTTGGTGTTAAGCTATGTTCATATCTTAAAACCAGGGAGGAGCATCTTTTTTACTTCTATGCATTTATTTTGGTGTATACCGTATTATATTTCATGGTGAAATTGACTAAGAGTTGTGTATTTGAAATCCTAAAAACTAGCTATTCCAAATTAAACTAGCTAAGTTTAAGATTATTTTATTTTTAATTGTAATTTTAATCGATTCTTCTTGTATAGTATTAAATAGATTCTTATGATTTAAATACGTATATCACCTGATGAATGCAATGAATCTCAAATGATTGTAGTTAGGAAAGATAAATATGTTTATCATTCATAATATGCTTAGAAATGAAATGATAAACACTGTCAATTGTTATAGTGCTCTTTGTACATATAATTTTTGGAAATTATGACTTAAAATTTCTATTTTATCCATATTTTCTTAGGCTAAGATAAGTTCAGAGACAATCTTCAACCATGCAAAATTTATACATATCACATCACAGTACAAGAGTAACATTAAATGCTGATGACAGTATAAATTTAATACTCATAAGATTCATTAATAAATTCAATTGTGAACTGATTAAACATATAATGTTTAACTTTATCAGTTATAGAATTATAAGAAAAGTTTTATTCTAGATTTTTAATTTAATGTTTCAAATCATTACTAATTTGCAAGACAAAATCCAACAGAATTTTTTTCATTTAGTTTAATTCGATCTTATCAAAGTCAACTTTTATTTTTATGAATAAAAACATACAGTTATTTTCACAAATTTTTTTTTAACATGCAAAATGCATTGTTTTGAAGAAATTTCTTCAAAGTATTTTTACATTTTAAAGATACTTTTTGAGATACATATGGGATTCATTTGTCATTTTTCCAACCATTATTTAAAAATATATGGTAGTAATATTTAATATTTTGATTATGAATAAATTATACTGTGCTTTAAAATAAGTATAAATTCTCTCTTTGTCTAATTAAAAAAATTACTTGTTATTAAATACCAAAATCGACTTTATTCTCTTATCTATCACTGATGGTCTACAACCATACTAATCATCATATAAATATTGATCTGGTCACCAACATATTTTCAATTTTAAGTAAAGATCAGAAAGATTGTTGATGCCCTTTAATAATGCACCAAAAATGTTCGAATGTTTTTCGTATTTTTTAAATTTGTCTTCAATTCTCAGCTTTTGTTAAAAGAGTTGTGATGCTTCTCAATCAGTTTGAAACAGTCTTAAGATTCAAAAATGTTCATTTTATTGCTGTATTTTTGATGTAAAACTAAATACTTTAGAATATGTGTTGCTGTAATAAAAAGTAGTTGTCATTATCTTTTGTTCGTTCTCTAACCATCTGTGGTTTTACTGCCTGTACCACTTTTTTGGAATGTAACCCCCCCAGTTGGTAAGGGATGCATGCAATTTGTTTATTGATCATTTACATTAACTTGTTGCTAGTTACCATATTTAAAAGCTCTTAGATTACATTAACAATCCTTTCACAATATGCTGTTAGGAGATATCAATATTCCAATATTAGTTACGATATACAATTTTTAAAGACGTAGATGTTTAAAGATTCAATAGCTTGTACTTTCTTAGTAGAAAATTGCTATTTTCCCCTTCTGTAGTGATATTTTGTTCAGTTAAAATGGAATTTATTAGTATATATGTTAAGTGTGTGTAATTAATAAGTGTTTATTTTCAAATTTAGTTCTTGAAAATTGAGCATGTCTTGCATTCTGAAGCATCTCATACTCAGACTAATATGGTAAATCAGATCTATTTGCATATATTTTCAAGATCTGTGTTTTAATTCACTAACAATAATAAGTTATGATTTCTGTTTTAATGTCAAAAAATTTTTGATAGTAATAACTAGAATAAGACAAATTTGTTGTTTTTGTTTTTTTTAGATTAAAGAAAAAGATTCCTTGGTCAACATTGCAGTTGAACTGGCTTCCATTACTAGAGATAAGCTGTTGTATGGAGGAGACATCTTGAAAACTGTTAGCATTATTAAAAAATTAGTGACAACGATGGAGGAGAATGTTTCGGAATTTTCTGTGGATAAACGGCATCAAGTAGTTAAAGAACTGACTCAGGTTAAATATTAATTTTTGATTAAATAAAATTAAAACTTTCCAATTTTTAACGTTGTTTAAATTTATTAAATTCATTTAGGCAGTAGTTGATACTAGCAGCAATATTCTTGACGAACTTCACAGTGACTCTTGGAACGATCTCCCTCATTCTGATCAAGATTTGGCAGCATCCTCACTTTTAAGAGGTCTCGAGCAGAATGCCTTACTCTTAGCAGATACTCAGAATTATAATGAACAATTTGATTATAAACAAGATAATGTCTGTGAGTTAATTGCTGTTTTGTATTGCTATTTCTGAATTATTCTGTAACCTGATCCAAATTTAAAATTTAATTTTCAGTGGTAGAAGTTAATGTATTACAGATGCATTCGGTTCGTGACATGACTCTGCCTAGGAATAAAGACAATTCAAAATGGAGAGACGAAAGTTCGGTATATCTATCTTCTCAGTGTTTACAAGAAAATGCAAAAAATGGTTGGTAATATATTACATAGAAGTAAGAATATATTTTATTTGTGTATTTAAAATGAAAATTTCAATTAATTCTTTAGGTATAGTGACAGTAATATTCTTAATGTATAACAAACTGGATGAAATCTTAGATCCCGACCCACCCAATGCTATGTACAGTAGTATGCAGAATTTGGAAAAGAGTGTGAAAGAGATAGTTAATAGTAAAATATTAGGTGTAGCTTTAGGAAGGAAGAAAGTTACTAAGCTATCAAAGCCAATCATTATCACTCTTAAACATATGCAGGTAAGAGTAAATGTCGATATCAACAGATCAGTTTAATCTTATATTTAATAAAAATTTTACTAAAACACAAGTCAAAAGTTTTTCATAACTTGTCTTATCAAATTAAGTTTTTATACTTTAAATAATAAATATGCAATTAATATATAATGCCAATCCATTGATATGGAAAGACATTACATAAACATCACGTACAATTAATCGCATACTATACAAGTATAACCTATTTTGTGAGTGCTAAATTAGAAGAGAGACAATGAAAAAAGCTTAAACTCGAGTACTTTTATTGATTAATTAAATCAACAAAGGTGCTTGAATTTAAACCTGTTTCTTTGTTTTTTTATCTACTTTAATACTTGAAAAACAGGTTATGTATACTTCATTCAGTGTCAACTGTTTACAATTTCTATTTTTAACTTACTCGTAATGTACATCTGTAATTCAATATCCTAGAAAGAATTTTATCATATAAAATTGCTACCAAAACAATAGTGTGAATTAAAATGAAATTAAATAGTGTGAAAAATATTTTGGTACAGGTTGAAAATGTTACAAATCCACGTTGTGTTTTTTGGAATTATGAGAGAAGGTAAGTATTCTAAAGTTTTTTAGAAGAAGAATTGGTATTATTAATTGACAAAAATATTATGAATTCTAGTGAATGGTCACAAAAAGGATGTATGGTAATTGGCTATAATTACACACACACAGTTTGTTCTTGCAATCATCTGACAAACTTTGCTATATTAATGGATGTACAAGCAATTCCTGTAAGTAAAAATATAAATTTTACATTGTTCTTAAGTGAATGTCCACTATATCACTATATTGTGTAATTTATTTTATCAGTTATCCTATGGACACGAAGTAGCTTTACGAGTGATAACTTACGTTGGCTGTATTGTCTCAATTGTTTGTCTCTTTTTGACTATATTGGCATTTCAGTTCTTGAGGTAAATAATTTAATTTATAACAATATGAAATTTGTGTAAATCATTACTAACAGAAACCTTTCTTCACAGGGGACTCAAAAGCGATAGAACTACAATTCATAAAAATCTGTGCGCCTGTTTATTAATTGCCGAAATTGTATTTGTCGGAGGAATTGCTCAAACCCATCTTCCAATTATCTGTGGGATTGTAGCTGGATTATTACATTATTTTTTCCTTGCTGCCTTTTCTTGGATGTTTTTAGAAGGTTTCCAGTTGTACGTGATGCTCATCGAAGTGTTCGAGACAGAAAAATCACGCGTCTTCTGGTATTATTTATTGGCTTATGGAATTCCTGCAATAATTGTCGGTATTTCGGCTGCAGTCGATCCCTCTAGTTACGGAACTAAACATCACTGCTGGTTACAGGCCAACAATTACTTCATTTTTAGTTTTGTTGGTCCTGTAATTGCCATCCTACTGGTAAGTACATAATATTAATTATTAATTACACACCAAATTTATTTTGGTAAAAATTTTTAAAATTTAAAAAGAAATTAAAATAGTTACTCGTTTTAATTATTTTACTAAAATAACATTTCTGAATTTTACACAAAACAGAATTAATCTAATGTAATGAAAACTTTTTTGATTTATAAAATATATAAAAATACACACCTTAATTCTTGATTAAAGTTCTGCTGGAATATTATCATTTTTATTACTCGTCTTTATATTTTGTCATAGAAAAGTTCAAATCGAAGTAAGTTTGCCAATTTTATTCTGTTTATTATATATTTTCTACATTTTCAAAGTAGATTACACATTTGCAAAATTTTGCAAAACATTTAATTATGTATAAGACAAAATAAATTGGATGTGAAGTTTATTTAAATATTAAAGTTTTTCCTTATAACAGGCACATGTCCATATCTCGAATATGAAAAGAAAGATTCCTTTCTTTGTATATTAAGCAAATTCATCCAAAAGAGAGGTAGAATGTGCTGCAAATTAAGGCCTTACTCCTGTGTCTGGTTGGAGCAATAAGTCTCTAACTTGTATTGGGAATAAGGTGTCCCATGCCAACTTAATTGTCTCCACTTTGTTTTGTTTAAAAATTTTAATAAAATTTTGACTATTTCATATAATAAGAATTGTTATAGAATGTTTAAATTCTTATTTTACTTTTTATATCAAAGTGTTGCTTAGTTTTTAGTCTTTTTTTTTCCATTTAGTGATCTATTTTACTTATATCCTTAAATTCAGATATGTTCTTTATATACTGCTTACATTTTAGATACATTTATTTTAAGAATTAAGCCACAAAGAGACATTTTTGTTAGGATTATATAAAACACTCATCAAATTTATTTAAATGTAAATACTTCATTCATTGAATAATCATAAAAGCTTTGCTGTAATAAAAATATTTGACTCTTATAAGTTATTGTTTGAGAAATTTTCTTAGGTTAAGTAATCTTACAGAAGAGTGAATGCAAGATGATAAAATTAATTTTAATTTGTTGCTTTAAAATCAAAAAATCGTTCATCCTTTTGCAGTCGGGAGCATTTTTGATTCAATTTGAATTTTTTTGAAATAATATATATGTTGAATTATGAAAAAAGTATATCAAATTTTAAATATTTTGACAAAACCATTCCATAATAATAAACAAAGTGGCAGTTAAAATATGAAACGAGAGAATTTTTGAATTTTTCGGAAATAATATACGATAATATATTCTATCATATGGAATTTGTGTAGGAATGTAATCTATACCTTCATGGTTTATTCACACGGAACAGATCAACAATTCAACTTGGTCCAAAAGACTTGAGATAACAGATACGAGATAACTGCATCCATATCACAAATAGATTTCTTTGACTACAGAATCCATTGAAATACAATAAATATATAAAAGATATAAAGAATATTGAAGAATTGAACAAAAATGTCAATTTTTGCTAACGTTAAATACTACTATTTGAAATACTGGGGAAAAAGTGACTGGCCTAATACTGATTTTTGTATAAAATAGAGGGATTTTATAACTTGACTTGAAACTCAAAACAAGTAGAATGAAATTAAGAAATGTACAGAATAATTGACTTGTACAGCATGTCACTTGTAGATATTGGTAGTTATTTAAAATCTAATATTTCTTAATGTTCACAAGTATCAGAATAAATCTTAGTTTTGCATTTATTGCATCTTATATGTTGTCTCCTGGTAGTTGTATAAATATTGAATTTTAACATGGATTGAACATGGATATCAATGACATTAATAAATTTATAATTACTTGATAACACATTATATAAAAATACTTATTCTTATTAGTTTTTTCCCATATCATTTTTTAATTCTATTTTTATAGTAAATCGTTGATTTATATTTCTTTACTCAATTATAAATTCATATCAAGGATTTTATTTCAAAAATTTTCAAATATTTATGTTGTCGTTCTAATTAGGAAAACATTAGTCGATTCTGTTTAACAGTAAGAATAAAACATTTGGAACAAATGAAACAATTAACAGTAGAGAGAATTTGGTTATGATTAAACTGACTTATGCTATTAATTAATTTACGAAGTAGTTAAAAATTCATTTTGTATGACTCAAAATAATTATTGACTTTAAATAATTTAACAACGTAAATTAAACAAACATAATAACTATTAAAATATTTTTCCTTTAAATCTACAAATCTGTTTTGCATTGTTGACCAGTTAAATAATAATTTCTGTTGTAAACACTTTAAACCAAAAATAGCCTCTAGAAATACTTTTTTCTATTTACTAATAAATATGATTATCATCGTTTGAACAGTCAAGCTGCTTAATTTTTATTTTTAAAATTATTATTAATTATCCAAAACACAAATGTATCCAAATTTTTGCATTTTACATATTCCTCCAATTAAAATTTATAATGTAAACATAGAAAAGATACTTAGACATTATATACAATAGAATTTTTAATATATTTCAAGTTAAATGAAACTTTTTCCAAGTTAGACAAAAAATGAAAGCCTAAACTATTTGGACTTTATGCTAATATGGAAGAGAATTTCCTTCTGTCCATGATTATCAAAGTATTAATATATATCTGTAATATTTGATACTAGCAATTGCTCATGTTCTTATGATTTAATTTGCTTTCATTTTTATATAAGTTATGATTTTTTTTTCCGTTTTTAATTATTAAGTGATTTGGTCTAAGACTGGTATCAAAGTGAAAAAAATGTAGATGTAAATGTATTTAAACTTTAAAAATTCTACAATACTAAATTTTTTCTTACCGTATTGCCAAATATTTTAGAACGGCAACTATTATTTTTAAATGGATGAAATTAGTTCATAAAATTGAAGACTATCTAAAAACTTTATACATTCTTCCATACAATATTATCCAAAATAATCTCACTTACGGACAGACATTATCTTTACGAACTGATATTGAAAGTTTAGAAAGAGTGAAACTACTTACTTGATTATTTTAAATTAAGAATTGCAACCAATTGCAGTTATCTTGAAATTTCTATACGAATGAGAAAATAATAAAGAGCTGGTCTTTTATACCGGCAGAAAATTATTTTACTTGACGGGTACTTTAGATCTAATTACAGATCATCATCGGATCCGCTCGACAAGTTATCAAGTAGACCCGAGTAGTAGACTATCTGTAATTAGATCGAAAGTACCTGTCGAGTAATTTTCTGCTGGTTTAAAAGACTGGCTCTTTTATTTTAACTCTGAAGTAGTTCAGCAAGATATTATTATTTTCCTTTTTTAGTACGTATAAATTAGCAATTATGTAAAAATGGTGTATTTAATCTTGAAATTTCACTCCATGTGCCACAGAATGCGAGGCTTATGGAGTAAAGTCATAAACTCGCATGTAAAACCAATTAGAAAGCAAGAGAGATTTGTTGAATGAATTTTTGTTCTTATGTAAAATCAGTTTTTAGAAATAATTATTTTTTTCTACTGGTCATATGCTTTTAAAATATGTATACCATGCACTTGCATGATTTCACACTGGTAGTGTGTATATATTATGACAAGGAGGTTCTTTTCTGATATTTTTGACTAACACATTTAACAACAGCATTGGAAAAAGCTCAAATATGATCAGAGTGATTTAGCAATCAGCAGTTGTCACATTTAAACAAGTCCTCTTATATAATGGGCAATCAAGAACTCCAGATGGTTCTCAAATGGTTGCGTGTGGCTCCAGTTGCCATTATAAAATTATAGTCTATCTAGTCTATTAGATCAAAAACTAGTTTGGTACTGTATATATATTTAAAATTTGTTCAATTGGTTTTTCCCCCCAACAAGGAATTTGTCCTTTTTTTCATATTTTGCTTGTATTTGTGTGATACCATTGCAATTGAATTCACATACAAACCAACTTAATAATTATTTCTGAGCATTTTAAATTATTTATTTTGGTCTTAAAGAAGGGAAAGTAGTCGATTTATGCAGTTTTAATGCCACACCATTAAATAAATCGTGCCCAATTCTGAAAAAATTCATCGGAATATAGCAGTTGATTTTACTTGTTTATTTTGCTTTATTCAAAGTCATCATTTGAAATATCCTGTATAATTTGACATATATATTGTGCATCTTAACAAAATTAAGTTCTAAAATGCTGAACATTAATTCATTAACTAAAATGACTTGTTTTTAAATGTGACAAACTAAATAAACTATTTTCATGTGTTTAAAAATTAATTTTATAATAATTTAAACAGTTTTAACTATAGAAATTCTTTTTGCTATTTTAGTACGTTTTACACTAGAAATCAAATATTAAATTCAATGTTTTTCTTTCAACAGGCTAATGTAGTGTTCATAAACGTTGCCATTTACATGATGTGTCGTCATGCAAATTTAGTAACTGCTCTCAAGAATAAAGAACATGCGAAATTGACCAATTTGAGGTTAGAAATTTGTTTTTTCATCAAATATATCTGATAAATTTTCTCCCTCTGTTGTTTTAAGTATATATAATTGACTAATTATTAATTTTTAGAACATAGTTTTTGTTAAAGATTATGAATATTAACTAAAAAAAAAAATGAAAGGATGTATATATACAGGATGTACATAAAATCCTTCACTTCAAAGCTGCAATTTTAAGGATAAAAATAATTTTACTATTGGAAATTAACAAATAATCAATCCTCCTCTGAAAGAGTTTTTTACTCGTCGAACTACAGTGGAACCTCTCTTAACGAGCAAAACAAATTGTACAAAATTGACTTGCTTAACAAGTGACGTTTTACATAACGAGTGACAAGGAGGGGGGAAATCCTGGATTGTGCACACGCTCCATCAGTCTGTGTCTAGAACTCTTTCCGCTAGCATCTTAGTGTCGCATGTGATCACATATATTACATATAAACGTCGACAATCATAGCCTGTTATATAATAAACAAGCCATCTCGTACTAGATTTAATGACCAATTCCAAATTAAATTTTTTAAATGTCTAAATTAAAAATTAATTTATTTATAATTATTAAATTTAATATAGAGATAGGCAGTTATGCTGCCATCTCATCAAATTTATTAATTTCTAATATTTAATTATAGCCTTTACAGTCCAAAAATTTGGCATCTTCATCAGACATATTATCTGTGATTGATTTGCAGAAAACAAAAAAAATAAAATAAAAAAAATTCACATTTCAAATTGGTTCATTCCATGCTAGAAGAAACGATGATGATGATTCATGCTTCTTAATGTATATTGTGTAATTTTCTTTTAATAAACTTTATACATAAAATATTTGAGTATTTTTTCGGCATGGAATGCATTATCGTATTTTACATCAGTTTCTATGGGAAAAATTGTTTTGCTTAACAAGTAAGATTCTGGAATGAATTATGCTTGTTAAGCGAGGTTCTACTGTATACTGAAAGTCTAGAGGAGTATATTAATGTGGTTTTCTCTTCAAACCATCTTTGTGCTGAAATTGCAAGTGAACCAAATCATAGTATACATAATTTTATTTCAATTATGATTTTCAATTCCATAAATATATTTAAGTGAACAAGGATTTTACGGATATTCTGTTTTTGATACAAAACATCTGCATTATTTTATAAACATAGTGCATATACTGAATTAGCTTTTATATAAACTTTAATAAATGTAGTGGTTTTATTGAGTATATAATAATTCAGAAACTAATTACTAATGATCATTATCATAAAATAAATTAATTTTTAGTGTTGAAAAATATACAAAAAAATCAAATAATACTAAATTATCTACATAAAATAAGTTATTTAAGAAATTAAATTAATATGTTATATAAATTATTATTAAAATATATTAAAAAACTGTATTATTGTTATTTACGTCTCAAATTATTAAAATAAGTATGAAAGAAAAAATAATGATTTTAAAGTCGACCTTCTAAAAATAATATATAGACAGTCCTCAGCTTTCAGACAACTCACTCTTTCTTTTGTTTACAATGTTTTTTTGGGCTGCAATTTGAAAAAAGATTGTAGATCTATAAATTCCCACTGTCATCCATTGTCTATCCTTCCTTAATCTTGAAAATGGTGTTAGATAGATGAAAGTCAAGACCAGATATGGAAAATTTAACAGCAGGAGGCCTTGATTAACTATGTAGGAACTTCCAGTCTAGACAGGAAGTCATGTGATTTCAATTAAAACAGTTTTTCCACTGAACAGAGTTACGTAGATGATCAGCATGACTCTGTTGTTGTCAGGAAAAGTATGATGTACAGGGGGAAAACACTAATTTGGATTTAAAATATATATTTTATATTAAATAAATTAAGAATATGATTGTGACAATGTCAGGCTGTAATTTTTAGTGTCACAATAATTTTTGCTCATATACCTCTAAATTAAATTTGACGTACAGCATAAAAATAGACTTTTGTGTTTGCAATCTTTCAGCTAAAAACAATTGTGGTGGTGCTTTCTGCTGGTTTTGATTTTGGTAACAGCAAAATAATTTGTAAACGTTGGTTTTAACATAGAGTAATGCTTATATTCTTTATTGTCTATCATTACAGTGAATATGTTTAAACCAAAACTTCTCTACTGTAACTAAAAGAAACATTATAAAATCTCTTCTCTAACAATAGGCTTTTGTACACTTTTTAGGAATGCAATACGTTCAAAGTTGGAGACTGTCTTTATTTGTAAAATTATTTATTATGCTACAAAATCTCTAAGAATAGTATTATGTAAATTTTCTTGTATATACATAATTTCATACTTGAATTAAATAAAATGCTTTTTACTTCATGCAATCTTAAGTGAGGATCCCAACTCACAACAGAGAATTGTTATTATGTAAGACAAACATTTTGGTTTTTCTGATCATTTTATTTTAAAAAAAATGTGTTAAAATAATTTGTTTGATATTTATTGAAAAAATTGTTTTTGTAGGGCATGGATTCGTGGAGCAATGGTTTTGATATTTTTACTGGGCTTGACATGGACTTTTGGATTATTATATTTGAATCAGGAATCTGTTGTAATGGCTTATGTATTTACAGTGCTCAATAGCCTTCAGGGTTTGTTCATTTTCATCTTCCACTGTGTCAAGAATGACAAGGTATATATAAAAATTCTGTCATTTTATTTATTGAAAAAATAAATGTGTGTATAAATTTCTGAATGTAAACTTTCTTTAACATTAGGTACAAAAAGAGTATCAAAAGTTTGTCAGACAAAGACAATGGTTACCTTATTGTTTCAAAAGAACAAGAAATCAAGAAAGAAAATCAAGTTTCTATGTTCAGTCAAATGGCACAGTATCTGCACCACCAACCTCTGGAGATCAAAGTGTGAGTTAATGTTTCTAAATATAGTATAATGCAACATTGTAGTCTGAAACTATAAAATTTAAGTCAATTTTTCAGTCGCCTCGTCAATCCTGGAGTTACAGAAAAGATAGAAAATCATCAACTAGTACTTCAGTTTTAAAATTAAGTTCACAAGGTAATAACGCTTAGATTGTTGTTGTAAAAGCAACGTGCAGTTTTACAATAAATTTTGTAATTACAGATCAGAGTCAGCAGCCGATAGCTTTCCAACACGGACAAGAAATGACGCTCCCGCACAACAGATCTAACACTTGCGGACGTTCTTTTCAAAGAACCCGCCATCTCAATAAGTCTCATTGTGGTAATATAGATGATTTGTCAATGGCCGATTGTTCAGTAATTGATTCTGAATGTGTCACAGAATATTGTAATAAGTTAGGAGTAGCGGCAGATATTCAAGGTCAACCTTATGGACATCTCTCAGAAAACAACAAACCTCAATGCATGGGTGATCATATTTATGAAAGTATTGAAGACGAAGCACTACAAGATGCTCATAAATCAACAATGGTAAGGTGCAAGCCGTGTCAGGGGCACATACGTCACCATTCCAGTGCAAGCCACAACTCTTCTGCTAGCAGCAATGCTGAGCCCGATCATCATCATCCTCTTCTGCCGCCAGCTCTACCGGAAAGAAATGCCATCACTTCGTTGGCACATGTATTGAATTCTGTGCCAAGACATTCTTCTCTCCCATCTTCACGAGAGAGACAACCGCCGAGTCAACCATTTGGCCATTCAACATCGAGAACCAGTAGATTACGAGCGGGCAACCAGCAGTATGCCAGAAATAAAAGACCAAATCTCCGTTAGATCGTCCATTAGCAGTGCTTCAGGAACAAGTGTATGTGACCCTTGTCAAACTCAGTCTGCTGCAAACTTCCAATCGATGGAAGAATTGGTACAGTATCCAGTCGGTCATTCGGATGTGACGAGGTATTCTAGTGATAATGTTCATTTAATGGCAGTACTGGAAGACAAAGGAGTGGTCAGCAGGTTACACGGTGATGGAACACATCGTAACTACAACTGCCACAAACTGAGTCATCTCAGTACAAACTGCTAGCATTTTCTGTAAATTGCATAATCAAACATTTATATGTGTATATGTATGTATGTACTGTATGTACGTATGTAAATTTGTGTGCGCACATCTGCAATATGCCCATTTTTTAAAATTTGATTTTCCGTTCTCTTTCGACTTCTCTTAGAATTTTAGTGCCATTGCTGCACTTCTAAATAATTGGCAATACAGTGTCAACATTTTACCAAGCAAAAGTTTATATAGAAACAATTACATCATCTACTTCTCTAATTCCGTAATATTCAGACAGACGATCCAACGTTTTCGAATGACATTTTTATTTTCTTGGCTCTTCCAGTCAATACTTCTAGATGTCTCGTATGTTCCCGACACGTGCCATACTCTTGATTTACTCGACATTGTTTTCACTCTGTCCACCAAAGAGATGTTGGACTACAGTTTGTAAGTTCTTTGCCTCAAATGTTCAAAAGAGTCTTGATCTCAAAGGATTTTGCAAACAATGAATTTATGTATGCATGTTTGTTAATGGGATTTAAAATGACTGTTGTACATATATATATATATTACACGACTTTTGGTGGCAATATGTATCTTAATGTACATTTGTGTCTTTCTTTGTTGACATTGCCGCCAGAAAAAGCGGTGCGGATTATTTCCAGAGTACTTTAAATTTCGTTGGTGATTAAAATCGACCATCCGAAAAATGAATTTTAATTTTGAGACAAAAAACATTTTTGTTTAACTAATTTAAGTTATGAAAATTTTATTTGAAATGTATATTCAGACAAACTGAGAATATTTAGTAAAAGTAATTTATTTAACTAATGTTACATCCAAAAATTTCCTAGCTTTTTTAAAATAAATCGGTCATATTTTATATTTTATTGTGAGATGTTTTTACACTAATGAAATCAAAATTTATCTTTTTCAACATATTTGCAACATAAAAATTATCATCTAAAATGTTTTGAATATCATTAAACCAGGTCAATCTCAAATTCAACTTAACAGAAATTAAAATAAAATTCAGTAACTATAACCTAAAGTACTGTGAAATTGCAATTTATATCTTATTAAAATAATAATCATCATATGTTTGTGCAAGATTTACAACTTTTCTATTCCAGCATAATATAATATACAAATCAGTTTTTCAAATGCTCTACATAAATAATTTCATTAAAATTTTTTACTGGCTGCAAAAGAAAATATAAATGTATTTTCAAAGATTGTGATTTTTGAGTTTGACCATTCTTGTGTTTAACATTTGATTTCAAAGTAAAATATACATGTATTTTGGTACTCTTTGGTGAATGGGATGCCAGCCAATACAAGCTCTGAACAAGGAGTTTCACACCATCCCAGAATCGTTGACCCTTTGCATGATATTTGTCTCTGAAGGTCAGTTTTTAACAAGCATCATCCGCTGCCTATTCTACATGCTTCACATGTGGACGTGTGCTGTTGGGCGAGTCCCCACACCCTCTAACAATTTAGCCCACGTGACTGTTCGTGGAGTACTTGATGTTATATAGTTTTAAATGCAATAGTCTTGTGGTGTCCCATTAACTGAAAAGTACACGTATTCTTTATATTGTCTACTTATTCCTAAACCATCTTCTAGTTCTTTATCAACCCCCAAACAAGTTTACTGATCTTAAAATTTGTTAAATTAACATTATCATCCATGCTTAACAGAATAAAAAGAAGATACACAATAGATGATTATTAATTTTATCTTACAGAAACAAAGATCCTATAAATTACTGCTTACTTACAGGCAACATAATTTACATGTATACCATATATACACTATTTTTTAAATTATCATCTTTTTAAAAATGAAAACAAATTGTGGTCCCTTTTGGACAGACTAGTTTTCTTGCGTTCTTAGACAAGACACATTCTATTGTTATCTACTGGAATTTCCATATAGTAATGGGACTTATTACACTGGTGTGATTGATTGGAGGGATATTATGGAATGAAAAACAGATACAAGAAAGGTGCACTTTTAGTGCTTGTCTTAAAATATTAATATTTGTCAACTGTTTTAATTTTGACTACTGCTTAAGAATTAAGGACAAAGAGGCATAATAATTAACACAAATGCACTAATTTTCTTTTGAATACAGTGCAGTTATATCATTATTATTCAGCAGTTCATGGATCAACATTTTAGAAATGCAGTTCAGTTAATTACAAGGCTCAAACCACTAAACACCATAAAAACCAACTGCTGAGTATGAAAAAGACTTAAAAAAGTGTCTATTCTTGTGACTTTTAATGAATCATATATTATAGATATCTTATTCTTGGACTGATTTTTATAAGCTTGGGTTTAAATCATGTATGTTTACCTAGATCACTTCTAGCCGTCATACATCTATTGTAGATAAGTTCCAAAAAATTATTTTAAATATATCGGAAAGATATTAAGAAAGTTATTCTAACATAATTACTATTATATTACTTATTTGTTATATAAATTGCAATGATCCATTTTAAAACTGAACTGAAATCAATCAATCAAAACAATAACTGAAATATCAATAATATATTTACTAATGTTCTTTTATAAAGAAATTATCCTTTTGTTTGAATATATGGCCATTTATTGAAAATATCAGTTATATTAGCAGTAGGCCTAGAAATATTTGATACTTCATAACATTATTTTCACCAACAAGTAAAAGGCTTTAAATACAGTGAAGCATTTGCTTTTGTACAAAACATTAAAAACTCATCAAACCATATGCTCGGTGGATTCAATTCGTGATTCGACAATATGTTAGTAGTTACCGAAATATTTTCTCTGTAATGCATAATTACTATTAGTTGGAAGATTGAAAATATGTACACTCCATTATTTAATATAGAAATGAGTGAGATGGGCACAATGATAATAATGATGGTATGAAACAAATGACATGATTTGTACAGAGCTGATATAAAAAATGGATGAAAAGCAAACATTATTGGCTAATTGACATTGACATTGCAATTACCAGCAGGGGTGAATTCATAAATAAGTTAAATTTATTGACAATTTTTGTGGTCAATTGACATTAATTTGTAGTCTGTCTCAAATATCAATACTTGAAGGTCTTAGAAATATGTCAGAATATTTTAGTTAAGTGAGATGCTTTAAAATTTTAATAAAAACATATTACCACATATGAAAAGAAGCATATTTAAAACATCATAATGCCAAGCTGAAATTTTTAATCATTATTTAATTTAAAAAAATTGAAACTGAAAGTTCATATATAGTTAATTGGATCTCCAGCCTCTAAGCTTACTAAAATGCAGATCAGATATGGAAGTGTCTTGCCCCTATATGTCATACTTTGCACAACATGGTTATTATTGAGATGTTATCTATTTAACTGTACTTGAGAAGATTCTGAATTGAAATTGCAACTTCTGGTCTAGACTGAAGTTCATATATATAATTAATTAGGGTCTCTGACCCCTAAGTATTCCACATCTGGTCTCAATTTTTATCTAAAATCTATTTTAGATAAAAATTGATGAATCTCCAGAATGATGTCTAAAATTTAGACATCATTCTGGAGATTAACAAAGGACAGGCAGACTGACAAGGGAAATGTATATTTGCAATTTGAAAATTGCAGCCTGATAATTTTTTCAAATGCAAATAACTGCTATCATAAATTAAAAAAAAAATATAATTTTTAAATGATGTTCTTTAAACTATGATTATGAATTTTTTAAGAAAAATCAAAAATAAATTTCAATTTTTCACTGTTTTTTTCTTTTTTTCAACACTTTTCATTTATATTATTATAATTTAAGAATAAGAATGCCTACCACAACTTTTAGATGAAATACACAAACCTTATTATAATAGATTTTGAGAAGAGAAATCAGGGAAAAACAGTTTTTAACCTGTCTACTAGATTATAACTAGCAGATGAGCCCAGCATTGCGCGGGCAAAACATAACAGCAAAGATTAAGATTATTAGATTATTTCGTACTTCTAACCCTTCTACTATATTGTAGTATTTGATTTATGTTTATAAAGGTTATCTTACATAAGAATTTTTCACACCGAGTGTCCAATCTAACACATTTTAAAAATTCTCTAAATTGTGTACAGTAAAGGAATAAAGAATTTTTAAAATGTGTTAGATTGGTCATTCAGTGCAATAAACCCTTATGTAAGTAACCTTTATAGTTATATAGCTGATCTTACCCGTTTTCACTGGGTGCAAGCATTAGGTCTTCCCTCTTCTTTCAAATTAGAGAACTTTTAGATGGGTCTAAAATTATGTTTGATTTCCTGCAAAAATGCAAAAAAAAAAAAAAAAAAAAAAGCATCTATAATAACACAGTAGAAGTTCTTCAGGGTTATCCTTAACCCTCTCCCTTGCAGGGAAAATTTCCAAAAAATCCCTTCTTAGGGTACATCATGAGAATGTACTGTACACTATCTGTGTACCAAATTTCAACTCCTAACTGCTCTGCACTTATAATATAATCAAGCTGGCTTGATGATGATGATGATAAAATAATCTAGCAATAACTTCTTTTATCTTCCAGAACGCTTTTTAGTGTAGAAATTTCATTTTGTTTAAATATGATGGTAGAAGGATTTTCAGTTTAGCAAGATGGAAAAAAAATGTATCTAACATATTTGAAAACATCTCAGAATCAATTGAAATATGTAATACATTAAACTGAGGTCATAAAGTGTTTCTTTCAAGATGAATGAAAAAGTTCTCTCACATAATTGCTATGAGGGAGTTGAACTACTTTTCATTTTCTTCAATACCATCCATTTTAATGATTTAAAAAAGACTAAAACATAAAAACTTTATCATCAAATAAAAATGGCTCTGTTTTGGTCTGGGGTACTCTATTGCTTACAATTAAAAATAGACTTTGCAAGAGTAGATATTAGAGTGAAGTTAGAAAAAAAGCTTCAATTTGCACAGAAAAATTAATTCCATGTGAACTGATGAAATTGCCTGTTTCACCAGCAGCTTTCAATGAGATAATGGTCATCAGTCAAGAAAAGAATGGTTCATGGAGGAAAATATTAAAATTCTGAAGATCTAGACTTGGTGAAGGATCTAAACTCCCATATAGAATCTATGAGGAATATTGACAAAATATGGGTTTTTACTCATCTTTGTGATTTAAATTTCCTGACATTCCAGGCTGACAACAAATTTGAAAATGTCAAAACCATTCCAGCTCCATAAAAATTCATATTTTCATACTTTTCTATGTCAACATTGCAAATGGTCTTTATTCATAAAAATGATTGCTGAAAAATAAACTATATTTTACACAGTACAGTTTACTTGGTCAATTAGTTTTCTTTCTCTATCAGCAATCTTGGCAATTGATTTTTCTGCATTCCCTGTAACGTCTCTGGCACTTTTCAAAATTTCATTTGCTGCTGCTATTTTTGTGGGATCTCTTTTTCTACAAGCTTCTTGAAACATTTTCATCCCTTGCTTCATTAAATCCTGCTCTCTTAACTTCTGGGCTTGGAGGACAAACAGATTTGCAATTTTTGAGTTTATTGATGCTTCTAACAAGGTTTCCTCCTCTTTTTTGTTTCCTTGCTTCCTTTTGCTTAGCAGTTCTTTCCTTATGTTAGGGGTGGCAAACTTATGGCATGTAATGTATCATACAATTTCTGTTTGTTACCAGTTTTTTCCATTAATCTTCCAGTTTATGTGACTTGATCATCCTTTTTTTCGTTTTTCAATCAGCTATTTTATATTTATTCTAATTAGAACATGTTTGTTTAATTTCTTCAAATATCGTTATTCAAAGTCTAAAACTTTGGCATGCATTAACCTTTCTACAGTGGGCTAGTCAGATATGGAGCTACCATCATGTAATGGAGAATAAACGTCGGAAATTTTTTAAGAATTTTCCCACGCGTTTTTCTCGTTTCAGTTTAAAAAAAATTTTTTTAAAACAGTTATGTCTAGTAAAGAAAAATCGTTTTTTATTGTCATATAATTCCTTTTTTATGTGAATTTTTTTTCACGGTAATTTTTGGCTAGTTTTGGTGATATCCGCAAAATTTCTTTGTGGATATAGATGTCATTCACCACTGCCACGTGATCGCCCTTGACGGATATATCCGTTGATCACTGCAGAGTGGTTAAGATCTTAAAAGCTAAGTATGCTTACTATATGACATGTGGACTGAAAAAGATTTGCCATCCCTGATTTGTGTGAATTTGTGGATGACTGCAAAACCTGTCTTATCATTGAAAAATTTCCATTTTATCTATTATGGACAGATGAAATGATTTTTAATTTATTAATGCTTTCTACACCAAAATTTATTGTCTAGGTGAGTTATACTTTTGTTTTTGCTAAACCCTGTTTCAGCATATGCAGTGAGGAGTTCAATCTAAATTTACTACCTTGCTGAGGATTTCATAAACTTGAAATCATTAATGCAAGGGTGAATGGGTTTTATATCCTAATTTCTTACACTAATTACTTTTTACATAGAAAGTTTGCACAATTAAAATGAAACAATACTCTATTGATATTTTCATTTATCAAGCACAGATTCTATATCCAACCATTTCAGAACTGTGTAGTAAATATGCTAAAAAATATTATTGAAAACACCCCTGTAACATGACTCTTCTGTTAAATTAATTCAAGGCCCACCAGTGGCCAAGTGGTTCCATTCCCTGAACACAGGGAGTTCGGTTGTGGGTTCGCACGTCGCCAGGACGGACTGGCCACGTGGAGTTTTCTGGGTTTTCTACACGTCTACAATGCCTGAATAGGGGCAAGTTACACTTAAAAAGACTTCCCAGAAGGCATCCTCCCTAGGCAGATTCTCCAAGTGTTGTGTTGCCATAACTTAACAAACAAACATATTAATTCAATGTTTTGAATATCAAGAGAGAATTTTTTTTACCAATTACATTAAGAAAATATTTGGTTGAAGTTAGTGAAAATTCCAGAGAAAATATTAACTAATATACTTATTTTCTGAAGAAATAATTTATCTGTTAAACTCATTTACCAATGTTGATATTACATTGCGGTAAAATTTGCAGCAAGCCAATACAAGTGCGTCATAGCTGCTGAACTGATATATTACTGAAAAACAACAACACACAATAAAATACTGCACAATCTATAGCATCAAGCAACAACTAGCAAGTGAGCTGTAGTACAACAGTGAAGTACAAGGTATTTCAATGGGTACCAACTTATATCTGCAATAACTTTATATATTAGAAGTAAAACACATTATATTAGCACTATGAGTGGGCACAAGGAAATCAATGAATAACATGTTCAAAATGCAGGCCATTTGCTACAACTACATAACAGAAATATGTTGTGTTACAAATTCATTAATAATTCAGAGTTTCGTCTGGAATTGTTTCATGTTTGATGGCACATCTAAGGTCAAACTAGTTCTAAACACATTCCTTTTGTCTTGCAACAACGCACTAAAAGTCAAACTTTATGATTTTTAGCGTGTAGATGTCTTAGCTTTATTTGCAAGTACTTTAAATGTAGCCTATTATACAGTGTCTATATTTCAGTATTCAATCTATTTGTAATTTCAGTATTTGTACACCTGATGAAGACCGAATACTAAGGTCAAAAACGTTTGTTATTTCAATTAAATATTTTTACTGGATAGTCAAAGGTTTTAGTGAGTCATTTGTATTCAATCTAACTTAAAAACAGTAAAAATGAACCAGATATTTTTCACATTTTAACAACAATTATTATTGCATTTATATTTTAAATTTTGATCATATCTGCCACCAGAGTGTATTGTTGTACACTTTGTTTTCATGACAAATGTTTTTGCTTTATTTGATACATCAGAAGATAAAATCAGTTCTCCAAGTTTCTGATCACTGTAGAATGATCAGTGAAGATTCATTTTAAAGAGATTCATTCAGAGATCACAATGGAATAGCAAGAAAAAAATCCATTAAAAATTTCTAATAAAATTGAAATTCTGAAGTCAAAATTTAGATTCCTAAAGCTTATCTATTATTTTTTCTTAAAATTTTTACAGTTCTCCAAATAATAATAATTGCAATTATAATAAACACAGAATAAAAAAATTCATATCCCCTACAAATTTTTGTTCTGCAAATGAGCATTATATGCACTTTACAAGTCACTCTTTAGTTCCATGTTGCTAAGTGCATCTTTAGGTTTTTACCTCATTGATTTGATGTGGAATGACTTGTATAAATTTCAAACTCTAGCATTTAAACACTCAAATTATTGAACATTAAAAACAAATATTTATTCCCTGGCCACTCTTAAAATTCTGACTTGTTCAGATTTTCCAATTTCCAGATCAGTATGAAACACAGGTTTATGACAATAATTGCCAATATTCAAATTTGGATGAGTCAGAAGTTATGAGCAAATGGGTTAAAATCAAAGCCAAAAATTTAAAAACATCTTGTGAATTCAATGCTGGATAGTCTATTAAAATTAGTGATGCCACGAATATTCGGTATTCAGCCTATTCGGCTACCTTTTTTAATATTTGGTATTCGGCCGAATACCAAATACCAAATCATGGAAAAAAATGCAAATATTACTCAAAAATGTATTTGTTTTAATCACAAATTATTAAATTTAATACTTAAAATCTATCAGTGGTAAGTTGTGATGAATGAAAACAATTTTTTCAGCATTTGTTGATAGCAAATGATTGCACTTTTCCTCATAAACTATACCTGCTTCTGAAAATAGCCTCTCACTATATACACTACTGCTGAGAGATGATAGATAAATCTTAGTGAATTCTGTCAGGCTTGGATACTGTTTTGCGTTTGCTGACCACTACTTGTAAAGGTCTGCCGACCGATCTAGGCAAACAGTTTTCATATAAAAATCAATCTCATTTGCAATAGTACTTTTCTTCTCCACATCCTCATCATTTTGCATATTTTCTGTAGCAATTTCCTCAAAACAATTCCAGAAACTGTCATGTATTTCAATGGTTTTATCATTTTCATTGATATTTCTTTTTTTACGAAGTGGAGAAGAATCATCATTGGTACTAATAGACTCATCACAACTAATTTTCAGAGCTTCTAAAAGAATTTTTTGTTTTGCTCTTTGCATTTGAACTAATCCCAGGAAACTGGTTTTGAAATGTGGGTTAAGAAAAGTGGCAACCAGATATTTGTCATTCTCATCAAAGTTGAACTGTGTTTCAAGCTCAACTTGTAGTGAACATCTCATTCTTAATAAATTTGGTGTTTTATCTGCAGTCTCTTCCTTTCCCAGGTATTTCAACAATGTGACATGAATGAATGTGAAATCACTTCAGAGATGCAGAAAATATCTGAGCTGGTTATTTTCGTAATCTCTTTGAAAAGTTTGAGGAGTTTGATACATTGTTCCATTAGCTCCCACTGAGAAGGTGTTAAATTGTTTAAAGACTCATGATCAGTTATGTACAAAGAAACAGCTCACTTTTGTTCTAATACTAATAAAGAAACAGTTCACTCGATTAAATAATATGCACAATTCCAGCGTGTGCTTACATCTTGTACCAGTTGGTGGTTTGGCAAGTTAAATTCTTGGCAAATGCACTTCAGTTTTTCTTGTGCTATACCAGAGTGTTTAAAATGGGTAACAATTCGTCTCACAGCAACTACCATCTGTGTTATTTCCATTTGAGACTTTAGTGATTCCTCGACAGCTCGTTGCAGTGAATGAATAAAACAATTGGCAGAATCATATTCTGCATCTTGTATACCTTTCATCATATTGGCTCCACTGTCATAGACAAGTAAATGGATCTTGCTATGAGGAATATTTCATCTTTCTGCAATGGTTTCTGCTCACATACTGGTACCAGTATGTGAGCCAGCAAATGGTTTTATTGCTAAAATGCCATGTTCAAGAATAAACTCTGAAGATATCCAATGTGCAGTGAAACTCAAGAAACTCTGGTTATTGTGCTGACATGTCCACGTATCAGATGTCACTGATACTGCTGTTGCTCGTGAAATACTAGCTTCAATTTTAGAGCAAATTCTATTATATATATCAAGAATAATTTTCTCGGTCATGTAAGTGCAACCAGGTATTTTGTATTGAGGTACTGCCTTTTCCATAAGTCTTTTAAAGCTGACTCGTTCAACAAGTGATAATGGTTCGTTGTCTAAGGCAATCATTTCACCGATTAAATAATGATATTTTATTGATTTCGGATCATTAATATCTCTTAACAATTTTCTTTCAGTTGTTTCCTTCAGAGTTAACTTTTTCTTTTCTGACGTACCTGGTACTGCCAGTATCTTGGAATCGGTAGAAGTAAGAGTACCATCATTTTTGCTGCCACTTGCCGAGGGAGCAACAGTTAACATAGCATACTGCTCAGCATGTTTGCTTTTAAGGTGGTTTTTCAAATAAGTTGTAGCTGTAAATAAAAAAAAAAAAAAATGATCACAATAATTAAACAATGAAAAATCTGACATCAAAGAAGGGAATTCCTGAACAGTACTTGCTTAAACTTGTATTATTCTGGCTTCACTTAAGCCTCTGAATTTCAAAGATAATAAATAAAATGTATATTTAAAAATAGGACTTATTTATATCAAGTTTATCAATGAAATACTACATGTGAAATAAAGTACCGGGCAAAAAAAAACAAGAAAAAAAAATTACAAGCACTAATTACTAAATACAGGTAGGCCTCCTATAACGCAGTACCTTTACAATGCGTTTTTGCTCCAACGCGGTTGGAAAAATGCGGAAATTTTCTTACAAATGCGGTACTTTTACAACGCGGTTTTGGGTATTTAGAAACAAATTATCTTTCACATAATAGAAAAATCGCAACAGATCACATAATTGCAGTGGAATGTGATGGAACAAGCTCAGATCTTGAAATAAGGCCAGTCAAACATTCTTGAACAACTATAATAAGTGACGATGAGGACTGAATTTGAGCATAACATTATGTTTCTTTTTGATTTTGACTTGAAATCATAATCTTTTTAGTTTTTATATGATGTTGAATTTTATTTAAGCTTTTTATGTACAGTACATAAATTTAAAAAATGATGAAAATGTTACACCATAAAAGGCAAGTTTTTCTCTTTTTAGAACTCAATCCCAGTTTTTGTATTAAGTTGGTGTCTCCTATAACGCGATTTCCCACAACGTGGTATTTTCAAGGAACGTATCTACTGCGTTGTAGGAGGCCTACCTGTATGACTAAAATTGTTTCACTTAATTAATACATAATATTTTACTTACTTGCTTTCTTTCCTTCTCCACCACGTGAGATCTTGTTGTTACACAGCAAACACACAGCCAGTTTATTATCTTCACTACAAATCTCATATTCCCAAATAGGAAACTTTTTATTAAATGGTGCCATTTTGTAAAGCTTTTGGTAAACAAACAGTGATATTTTTTAGTAATAAGGACTATTAGTAACACAATTTGATGTGACAATGAACAAATAATGCATGCCATGACACAATCTACTCGCAAATAAAACAAATGTGCCTGCGGCATTGCTACTGCACCCACTGCAATGAGTTGTAACCTGTCACCCATGAAATGTACACATATTTTGCCAAACGTTCGGCGCTTTGGCCGAGAGCGTAGCTGAATATTCGGTATTCGGCAAAATCACTTAATTAAAATTCTTATTAAGCTATTAAGTTTTTAAAAATTAGCTTATAATAAAAAATTGCTAAAATTTAATTTTTATTTCAAGTGCAGTATATTATATTCTTATTATAACTTATGGTTTTCATACAAATTTTAAGATGTTTTTTTGGTACTTTTGTCTCCTGCAAGTCATAGCACATGTTCCTATGTTACAAGCAGTCACATTGCTTATGGAACAATGCAGCTTAATTAGATTAATTTCAAATGAGGAACATAGTTTGCAAAAAATAAATTAAGATTATAAAAAAAGTGTACAAAAGTAACAAATGAGAATAGTGTGCAAAAAGTAAGACCAAAACATGAATCTCTCAAATTTTGTGAAGACCCAAATGAGGTCCGAAATCGCGAAAAATGCAGAATTCTTTTGTGTAAAAATAAAAATAAATTATATGAGAGAGAGAGAGGAAAAAAAAAACTCTTGATCAAAACAACATGACGGAAAATGTAAACAATGAGTCTCGGGACAATGCCAACACGTGTTAAACAACCTGTTAATGTTAAACCCAAAGGTAGAACTCGGACATATGTGCTCATAAATAGGTATAAGTCTGACTCAAGTACTCATAAATAATCAACTTAGGAAAACAATTTCGGAAAAAGGGAAAAATTGAGGGATAGAAAAATATCGCGTATGATCGTTAGAATTCCAAAATGACATCATTTACAAACAACGGATTAAATTATGAGTGCAGGTGTTGTGGTTCTATCGACAATCTCTGAGCATAGTCCACAAAGAGTGTCAAATAGACACCTCGAATCAGACCTTTCCTGCAACCCAAGATGGTCTCGTCTTGTGCTTGGAAACAAAGGGGAGACCAATCGGGAAGCGAGAAAAGGGACGAGGGACCAATCCGAAAGGTGAATAGTGCATGAGAAAAACGTATAAAAACTGGGACTTCAAGGCCAAAAGGGAGTCTCCTCCGAAATAAGAACTGTCACCTTTGGATTAAGCTCACCGTATGCTTTATGGTGTATCGTGCCATTGCCCAAGACATCTCTGTGAATCTCCGATCATCCCCAACACGCAGCGATCCTTCTCGTCCGCCCCAGGGTGTGACCGACGTCAGGGTTCTCGTCTAGATCAGTGAAGGACTGTCAATCAATGATGTAAGCATTTGTTACAAATAAACGGTTTTTGCATGTAAAACACTTGTTTTCATTTGCCTCCTTCGCAACCGCCCACATACACGGTTTCCCTTAGGCTCATCTGACGCGGGATTAATTGTAACCCCTTTAAAGTCGGCAAATCTTGCAATTTTAAAAATGAATTTTTTTAGAAATTAATATTGGAATTGATTATTATTAACAAAAGACTTATACTACAAATCACCTTTTATTTTTTATCAGTTATGCAAATAAGTATCATTTCAGCTTTTCACATTATGCAAACTGTCAGAGTCCTGTATCCAGGAATCAATCTAAAAAATTTAACTGATATTTCTCTTTTTCCTAGCCAGCACTATTAGATACAATCCGAGTGTAAAAAACACAACAGGTATCTAAGTTTACATGATGAAAGCAAAAGCATATATGCACATATACACTGCATATGAGCACTACCAACTAGGCTCAAGGAGAATAGTCACTTCATAATCCCTTGTAGCTTCAATTGTGTTTGAGAAGAATGAATATAACAAATAAATCAATTTGATTTTGAGTACAAACAATTTCATTCTATAGTAATAAGATGTTTTATTTTTTTTGAAAAAATTGAAAATAATTTTATTTTATTATTGATAATATAAACTAATTAAAGTTACATTGATTGTGTTAACTGACAATACAGCGTGGTAACAAAATTTTTAGGCATGAGTTTGATGTGTTGTAATCTAATTTTTGCAAGTAAATTTTATATGCAAATTGTTAAATAAGATAAGGGTAGTAAATAGAATTCTATAAAATTACATTAATACTGCTAGAATGACAATGTTTTCACATAACAAAAATAGCAAAAAAGTTTGTACTTTAAATTTTTTAGAATAGTTATTTTTGACTAATTATGAAATAAAATTACTCTGCTTTTTTAATGTAAGAAAACATTAAAAAAGCAGAGAGTAATTAACAAAAGTACTTAATTATAACATTTTTACAAATTTCTTTTGGTTTTCAAATAAATTTTGCTTTTGAATAGCATGTTTTTTTAAATCATCTTTTCATGAAATGATGCTACCTGAGGATGCAGGAGACAAATATAACAGTATCAGTTTTTTAAGCAGATCTTAATTATAACTAGGGACACACTACAATTTTGTCATGTCACAATAGAATTGAGTCAGAGAATTAGGTTTTTGTAATTAAAAATTTTTTAAAATAGTATTAGTACAAGTAAATTACCTTTTACTCCATCTAACCCAAGTGCTGATGTGTTTGTGTGTGTAAAGCAGGCAATGCCTGTATGTCATGAAAAGAAAATACCGTATTTTACGGACTATAAGACGCACTTTTTTCTTCGAAAAATTGCCTCCAAAATTTAGGTGCATCTTATAGGTACTATTTTAAAAAACTGTTTAAAAATTAAGGTGCGTCTTATAGTCCGTAAAATATGGTAGTTGCTGGCCATACAAGACAACAATCTTTATTAGTGATGTAACGAATATTCGGCCGAATACCGAATACCTAAAAACAGGAGTAATAAATAACAAAAACACAGTAAATTAATCATTTTGGTAACTTTTATTAATTGCTGAACATTAAATTATAATTTAAAGTTAATAAGAAATAGCATCTAACTCTAGTATTAAATTATTTTGTAATTAATTATTATTATAGCCTTTATTTAGCCGGATATCTTATGGCATTGATGGCATGTAGGTTAGAATGTATCGGGCATTAATGTTATTGTTTAGTTAATTATGTTATATTCGTATTCGCATAAATTTTAATATTTTTTACGATATTTTAAAATGATTTACGAAATGTTTTATTGAAACTTATTGTATTTAAAGAAAGATTTACTTATCTATTTCTAGAAGATGAGTAACTAATATATAATTTATTCTTTGCTTTATATATAAAATGAGCATTTCTCATTATGTACAGAAGATAACATTTGAAATCACGTTAATTTTTAAAATATTGACAAAAACAATAGCAACAAAATATCACAAATAGAAATCCCCAATAATATATTTGAACTGTTTCACAACTGGGGAGAAACTAGACCATATGTCCCCACTAAAGTATATTCTTAGTGTACTATTCAGTCTATAAATACGTAGTAAAAACAAAATTTGGTTAATGTTACCTATGGTAGCAAACATGGCAGCTTGTCTCTGAAACAGTGGGGATGCACGTTCTAACCTATTCTAATAAATTACATTATTGCCAACCAAATTATTAGAATAGGGGTAATTTATTAGGTTAGGTTAGGTTAGGTTAGAATGTGCATCCCCACTGTTTCAGAGACGTTTGCTACCATAGGTAACATTAACCCAAAATTTTAGTGCTTAAAGAGTTAAGTTATTTGCAATCGATCTTTTTAAGTTATAACTTACATCTAAATACCAACAACTGCCGAATCATATCGGGCTAATTACAGCTATTACATAAATTATAAACCAATTTGGCACTAGAGATAGACATTAGGCGCCATCTCATATTAACTTTAATAATTATAATTTAATTAATTAATTTACATAATTTAGACCTACTGGAAGAAAAAAATCATAGTGACAGCGGGCCAATAGAGAGCAGGATGCATGATCCTTGCCATAATGCAGTTTGCACGCAAATTTTCGTACGTGCGTTAATCAAGCCAAATATTCGGTATTCGGCCTGAGGCTGAATATACTATTCGTTACATCACAAATCCTTACACTTGTCAGTCACAGAGGAGCAATCATTGTGCCTGTTGGGGACAGACGATCCTTGCATTCACTCAGCATTGATTGCTTTGTTCTTGTGTTTTGTTCATTTTATATTAGGTGCATATAATGATTTATTTTTACTTTATTTTTGCCCCTTAAATTCTGTTAAGTGTGCTCAATGACATCAGGGAACATGGATATCATCATTTTGAACTACTATACCTCAAAAAGAAGTCAGAGACCTCCATATTTTATTACATTTTTGGATTCATCAAAATTAACAGAAAATATTGAAGTTTAATCAAAATTTATCAAATTTTGAAAACAAACAGTTCTGTCTCAATCTCCAGATGAAAAGTATAAAAATATGTTGCAACTAAATGAAACATGTAATATATACAGTAATTTGCACTATAATTTTACAAAGAAGCTTTAAAGATGTTTTATTAGTTTCAAAATTTTTGCTACTCTCATAGCAGCAGACTAACTTAATGTGTCACAAATACCAAATGAAACATACAAGGGGGCTGTTTCCTTTTCAACCTCTGATGGCCCATAAAACAAAGACAAATGTAAATAACAAAATGAATTTATTACCAAAAGTTAGGTACAAACGTGGTTACTTTTTAACATAATCACTTGAAGATTGAGGCATTTGTCTATTTGTGCTTTGAAATTCCCTCTTTGTAGAATGTTGCCACCAAGTACTTGAGATGGGCCCTAACATTGTTTTGAAGATTGTTATTAGTCTCGAATCTTTGCCCTCCTAGCCATGTTTTCAGTTCGGGAAACAGTGGAAGTCTTCACTGCATTTAAACACTCAGCATATAGCTCAGAGCATTTTCCACCTCTTTTCTGAACTGAAAATGTGGCTAGGAGGGCAGAGGTTCAAGACTAATAACAATCTTCAAAGCAACGTTAGGGCCCATCTCAAGTACTTGGTGGCAACATTCTACAAAGAGGGAATTTCAAAGCACAAATAGACAAATGCCTCAATCTTCAAGTGATTATGTTAAAAAGTAACCACGTCTGTACCTAACTTTTGGTAATAAATTCATTTTGTTATTTACACTTTGTCTTTGTTTTATGGACCACTGGAGGTTGAAAAAGAAACAGCCTTTGTAGTATGTGGTTTTAATTTCATTGTTTTGGTCATTACTATGGAAATATTCTGAAAATGTAACTATAGTAACTAAACAGTATATATGTAAAAACCACTAAGACCTGTAATTATATCTGTATTCTGTCATTGTTGGTACAAAATTGCAATTTGAGAAAAATCAAAATAGGAACTACTAAAATTTTAATTTTACTGCTTTCGTAAATGTTCTGATAATTATAGACTACATTTGAAAATGCAAAGCAGATTTCATTTGAAAAAATAATCTCTCTTCATTTAAGAGGCAAAATTTGTAAGAAAAATTAAACAGAAGTTTATTATTCAAATTTCATACCATTTTTGTTATTACTGATGATCTACTACAAAATTAGATTATATAAATATAACATCACTACACAATGAATAAAAATTATGTGAAGATTTTACATACAATAATTTATAGAAGTTCAATTTTAATTTTTTTTTTATTTCAATACTAACATCATACTACATTACATTGAAAGTGATAAACATCACAAATATTTCTATTGAAAATATAAACAAACAATAAAATGCAATTATGCATTAGTTCAATAATAATAATAAAAAATAAAAAAAAATTAATTACAATTAGTTGAAACATATTACAATGTTTTAAAATGTTGATTTGGAATTCTCATTATAATTTAACTTCTCAATTCAGGAACTGCTAAATACCAATATACACCACCTCCATTTTTTTTTGTTTTTAAAAAAGAAATAGCACAAAGAATACAATTTGACTTAGAATATTAAGAATAATCTGATACCAACTTTTGAGATTAAATTTGTGAATCACTAACAAAGAAATGGTGAATAATATGATAATGTATCATCAATCTCCATACAAAAGCAGCCATCTGAAATAAATATTGATACATTAATTAATGAATTAATAAAAAAGTTTCATCAAAATTTTAAAAAATAAGAACTATGTTTATTTTAATATTTAAATTTACTTTGTCTTTAGCAAAGATCTACAATTAGTAAATGCTCAACAAATCATGCATGTTTCTTAAAATTTTTATCTGTATTAGAAAACTAATCATTTGAAAACTTTTCTAAAAGTTTTAAATGTTCATGTCCTTCAAGTGTAAGTGCTTTTATTACATATCTAAAAATAGCATACACATATGGATATGTAAATGTAATGAATTACATAATATTAGAATCTAGTTATCATCATCAGTCCATAAAATGAAGAGATTTTAGAAAATGATTTCAATTTCTCAAGTTTTAAATTCATATATGTTATGATATATTAAAAAGAATTCTATCTACATTTAACATTAAATCCAAGTGCAACAACAACAAAAATTTTAGTTTATATTACATTAAAAAAACATATCTGAAAATTAATATTTGGCTTATTGCAGTTATTTTCATTCACTTTCATTTTACTGCAATTTTGTTTTTATTAATTGTTGTAAACTGAAGGGCAATTTAAATAACCATGAGAAATTTAAATTGTTTTGTGATGGTCAAATTGCCTCTCATAATTGGTGTATTTGTTTAAAAAATATAGAAAACTAATAATGTTTGCTGATTATATATATTTATTACAAACATATCATCCATTTGTTTTTGTAACTTATTTTATATTTGAGAATGTTCCATGATAAAAAAAAACTAGAAATAGAATTTCGTTCTCTGCTAGACATTTTATAAATGACAAATGATGAACCAAGATAGGTAGTGAATGTATGCATATTACATTGATGACAAATTAACAGTTAAATTATATGCAGAAATTTCCAACTAATGAAGGCTGAAAATTCTCATTAGATAAATGTTATATACTCAAACTCTATGAAGTTAATTGGAACATGGGATGAAAAAATCAAAACACTATGTATTTTATAAAACTATTCTATCCTATACCATTTATTACATTTGATGATGATTATTATTTGTTGATATGTAGGTTACAAGCATTAAAAAAATTAAATGAGAATTCATGAAATTTATAGTATTTATATATCTTGTGTAATATGTTAAAACATTAAAAACTATTAAAAATTTTTAGTATCTGTTGTGTCTGGAAACAGTATTCCTAAATATACTCAAACATTTATAAATTTATGAAAAACTGAACTCCTAGACATAAAATTTGTGCTTATTAAAAAATAGTAAAACTTTTGAGAAATTTAACAATTTCCCACAAGGACTTTTTATATTTTGTGAAGTAACAAAACTGGATATAATAGAAATATTCTACTGACCAAAAGTATCAAAAAATATTCAAATGTTAATGCTCTAGACTAAACTACAGTCTGCCTATGGAAGAAATCGACTTGAGAGCAATGTAACATGTGATGTCAGCACTTTTTGCTTAATATGTCAGGCCAATATGTGAATTTTATTTTCTCTCACTAGATGGCAGTATGACTTTTCTGTTGTGTTAATTTTTTATAGCATGTATTAACTATAAAGAATCATGCATTTAACAATTATTATAGTGAATCTCCTCATATTCCAATACAGAATGTGAAGCTTCCATTACACTGTTTATAATGGTGGTGACAAACCAGGAAGAAACCAGAAGTAACTTGCCACAACTAAGTGATCAGTGGCTGATGCTCAGTGGTTAATATCCAAATTGATTCTTTCCATAACCAGACTGTATAATCACTTTAAATATGTAAACAGTCTATAATTATGAAATAATAAAACAAACGAATCAAAATATATTTTTAAGAATTTAAAAATATTATTATTAAAATTATGGGCAAGTTCATTTTTTAGCAACAGAGAAAATAATAATTTCTATTTAATTATTTTATATTGGACATTTTTATTCAATAAAATATTTCTGAAAATTTTTTTATTTTCAGCTTCTTTTTCCTAAAAGATTACTTCTGTTTTTATAATTAAAGTTATTGAAAATTATAAAATTTTAAATGTATTTCATATAAAATAAAATTACTTACTATGACATTTGTATGAAGAAATAAGTCAAACTTCATTCATCTAAGTAGTAATAAATAATATATCAGTTTAGAAATCATGTTTATAATCATGTAAAAGTAGATAAAAAAATATGTTTACAATTTATAAAAATTCTTAAATGACATAACAAACACATAAATGAAGAAAATAAAATAATTTAAAAATTTCTAGATCAGTTCATTGAAAATGATTGATTTTTTTAAATAATTGAACTTCATCTAATCAGTTAAAGTTAATGCATGAAATGATTAATTCATTGATTTCTACTACTTACAGAATCTATTAGTTTTCTTCATTGATATTTAATTAAAACTATATTATTTTTGTAAATTGAGCTATTTACTTCAAGTTACACATAAAAGAAGAACTTTTACTTTTACTTAAATTGTAAATATATATTTTGAATTTATTTTCTTCAGCAGATGCAACTATAATATGGAGTTGCTATACATTACAAAAATTATCAAAGTTTACAAAAGTTGAAGTAAAAAAGTATACACAAATTATCTGTAAAAATTTTATAGATTTCTATTTTGAATTCCATATAGAATTTGAAATATTTATAAAAACAACATTTAAACTAAACTGATAAATAATTAAGAACATTTTTAATGCTAAGTTTATATCCGATATGCTAGTCTGCGGGTCAAAATTTGATTATGGTACAATATAATTCTAAGAGTAACTATAAAACCAAATAAATAAATTTGTCTCAAAACATGGATATTTTGAAATTAAAAAATTTATTGCACCTAGCAATGACATTAAGCACATAAATTAAATTAGTTTTGTAAAATACTAGACTGTAATGTTGCCTCCATCACAAAATAAAAAACAGAAATTAAAAATTAATTTGACCACAAAAGGTGCCTTATATAAATATTTTCTAACATCTGCTCATTATATTTAACTTCAAAACATTAAAAATAATCATTTTAAAATTTTTGGATGCAATTTCTTACATAAAGCACAAAATAAATAATAAACTCAATTTTAGAAAGATGTTGCAGCTATTGAGGAAAAAACCACCACATACACAAAAACAGTAAATATAAATTTCATTTTAATTAAATTTAGCATGTTAGTATCATCAGTACTGTTAAATCTCAAAAAACTCCGAATACTGCTTTTACATTTTAATTCAACAGTTCAAACATCTCACATTCATTTAACATTACACAATATTCCAGAAGTATAGAGGGGGGGACACACTAAAACCATGATAATACAGCAACTTATCTCTGTTTGATTTTTAACTTTCCACAAAAGATTACACATTCATGTTTCCAGGCATCATTTTTTTTAGTTTTGTTATGGTAATGGAAGGGACATTTTACTAGGGATGTAGGAAACAGTTTCTAAAATTTTTAAAAATATTCACACATTTACAGCTTTACACACAGTGAAATTAACTTATACTGAAATGTTATGAACCTGATTATTTTGATTTTTTTACATAAAGTCAGATGAAAATGAAGCTCACATTGAAAGATGGATTTGGGGATTTTAAATTTTATATTCCAGAATTTAAACTTTGTTAAAGTTATTATTATTATTTTAAATTTATCTTTAAAGTGTTCCTTTAAAATAATTATTAACATAAAATCTGCTGTGTTTTAAAAACTCTATGATTGTTAAATGTAAAAAAAATTATCCTTGGGACATGGAGTTTTACAGCAATCAAATTTTGATCTCTGCATCTATTTGAATATGTTATGAAGAAAATCAAATTATAATCTGTCAATTTATGAAATATAGCACAAAATCAGCATCATATATAGTAGTTTTCGTATGTAGGACCTATCAAAGTCTTAGTATACTATCTTACAAGGATGCCCAGGAATTACAGCCCCTATACAATGTTATTTCAATTACTTCCTTTACTGTAATATAAAATTTAATTTGTTGTAAGACTTCAATATACATTTTGTTCCAGGCTGTCCCATTACCATCTGAGGGGTCCTGCTATCCCATGGAAACCCGGAAAGTCAGTCAGTCATTTGAATATTATTAGTTTTAAAATTAAGAAATTCCATTAGTGTTCCCAGTATTCAAATGATAATTACTTCATTTGGTAATTAAGAAATCATATTTTAAGAGCTTGCATATTCTAATTACAAATATAAATAAAATAATTGCTTGACCCTATTATAATTGCATTTGATAAAACATCAAAAGCAATTTTCTTTAAATGTTGGAGAAGGAAAAAAATCAAAACCTTATACATTTCCAAAAAAGCTTCACAAAAATATAAGTTTAAAATTTCTTCTTTTAATTGGAAAAATTTTAAATCTCAAAATCCTTAATCTCTGTCTCAGATCCAACCATTTTTATGAAGAGTTTCATCTCAGTTATTTTGCAAACAAAACTCAATGAGAACTTGATAATAGATTGATCATCCAATAAATTAATCATTCTAAGAACTCATATAAACAAGCATTCATACTAATTATTTATTCAACTGGCAATTTGTTAAATCATTTTCAATAAACTGATCTATCTCGCACAATTAAATCTATCCTTACTTTGAACAGTCTGCAACTAAATTGTTAACTCTTGATAAGCTGAACTTCATAAAATCAAAAGTCTTGCTAAGTTGAATATTTGGTTGGTTAGTTGGATTTGGGGTTTTGTGCCAAAAGGGCCTAGGTAGGTCAGACTATGCCAGGTCTAGCTAGTTATGTTACTCTATGCCCTTTTGAGTTTTTTAATACATGATAATCAATCATTCTCTTGTATGTTCTAAAATTCCGTATATAAGTTTATTGTCTTTAGATTTGTCATTGTAGATTGAATTTGTCTGTTATTGTGTAGTATACTCCTTACAGCTTGGTCATCTGAAGATATTTGTTGTCAAAGGTAGTGTTCTCTGGCTGTTTTGTATTAAGGGCACATTAGTAATATATGTTAGATGGTAAGTGGGATGTGGCAAGTAAGTTGAATTTTTATTTTATCCCAATTTGACACCGATAAACTCTGCATTTTGTCTCTCTAAGTCAATGATTTTGAGAGCACATTTAAATTACTTAAAACCTAAGATTTCAGGAATTTATTTCATATCTGACATTGTAGGCTGTGTGTTGTATTTCTAAAGAGATAAATTATATTAAGTAAAATTAAGCAATTACATACCCTTGAAGAAATGTACAATATTTCTCCTTTGTATATATACCCTTTGTCAGAAAAGTTCCAGGACAAACTCGTAAAAAAATACAAAATTGCAATTACCAAGTAATGATCCTAGCTCCTATCAAAGTAGTCCCCTCAGCTATCTATACACAAGTGCCAACATTTCTAGAGGTCTTGGAAACATGCAGAGAAAGCTTCAAGTGTGATTGTGATGCTTGTTAGCTCATTTGTCACAGTCTGTTGGATGTCTGAGATATCTTGACGAGACGTCCTTTTCAGTTGCAACCCTTTGTCAGAAAAGTGTGATTTTTTTCTTGTTTCCACAAGTGAAAAGGTAGGCAGATGAAAGGGATGTTTCATGAAGATATCAAAGACATTCAACAGACTGTGACAAAGGAGCTAACAAGCATCACACTTGGCACTTTCTCTGCTTGCTTCCAAGACCTCCAGAAATGTTGGCACTTGTGTATAGATAGCTGAGGGGACTACTTTGACAGGAGCTAAGATCATTACTTGGTAATTGTAATTTTCCATTTTTTACAAGCTTTGTCTTGGAACTTTTCTGACAAAGGGTGTATATATAAAAAATATAAGAAATAATAAATATATAACATTTACATCTAACTGTTCTTTTTGTACCAATATCTATGTTCTAATAAAAGTAATGATAAAGTTTTTTCTATTCCTCCACTTCAAGTTATCAAGAGTCAACTGTACTACTGATCTGAATAAAACAAAATAAGACAGACATAAATTCAAAAATTTTTTGGAAAAAAACAGTTAAACACTGAAATAGAACTGAAGGTACTATTTCTCTCTTTTCCCATACATCCTTTTGCAAAGTTACTTTTGCTCTTTAGCAACAAAAAGACATCCAAGCCTCAATGTGAATAACTTCCTAGTTTTTTCTTACAAACCTTACACTACCTCAATCTCTTCTCCAGATTTCTGGAGAAGACAGTATATCCTTAATTTGTCTCTCATCACTAACCAACTAGAGATACAATCCTAATAGATATAGTTTTGGCTTAAGAGCATAAATTGCATTTTTAATTTTTTTTCTTTAAAAGTCAAAAGCCAGAGAAAATATCCAGAGAAAATGCCAAGTTTTGCAATTAAAATTTTATTTTTGAAAATACATTTTCCTAGTCAGAATTTTAAAAAAATTTTTGAAAGCATGTGTCAAAATATAGATATTTAACTTACAAAAACTGATGCAAGTCCAAGCTTAATGAGTTCAAAACTAATGTTTAAAGAAATGAAAACAAATTTACAGATAATAATAATAAACAAAATTCTAAATTTGAATTTAAATTCTAACACCAACCAAATAGAAAACTAAAATAAAAGTTTCAGTAAATAATCAAAATTACAGTAATATATATATATATATATAAAATTGAAATCAAATCAGATAAATTTTTGTCAATTAACCTTTCAGAATGTGGTATTTTTTTCAACTTTATTTTAAAATATATTTATACATTATAATTTTCACATTTTCATGTTGCATCAACTGCAACCAAGAATATTGTAGATTAAGTATTTACATATATCACATCATCATTGAATAATACTAAAGCATCTGTTCATAACAGTATCAATCAGTTCTCTATTATAACAGTTGTTGGGACACCAATGTCCAATGATAGCTATCAGTAAGAATGACAAAGAACAATGAAACAACTAACTATTCATGATTTCTCTGCATTCATCAACAATACAGAACTAAATTTAACATGGTTATGCATTATGATTTTAGGAACAGGAAAACACATTTGTGATTTCTCATAAATGCTTGTGGACTGCTCATCATTTTAAATATAAATAACAGCAATTAAATAATATCATACTTGATACAGTCACATCATATAAATTGGATAGAGATTCATTACATTGTTTGCTTTTCTACAAAAAATTCTAAGTATTTAATAAATCTATAGCTTCTGATAAAATATTTAACTTTTAAAAACCTCTTCTATAACAGAAGACACAAAAAAAAAATTATTAAATTATGTAAAATCTCAAAATTCTATGAATTTTCTAATTATAGCTTTGTGATATGTTGTTGGAAATTCTAATTCAATGAATCAAAACTAAAATTTTTGTTAGCCTTCTTCAAAAAAATTTGGAAAATCATCAAATATATAAATTTAACAAAAGCATAATAAATTATCACTGAAACAAAATACTTTTAACATATTGATTATGAGAAGATAAATAATAATAAAATAAGCAAAACAATAAATAAATCAAGCTTATAAAGAATGCACATAATTTTTAAATTCAAGTAATTACACACACAATTTTTAGAAAAATCAACTTTACATTTAAACTCACCAATTTAAATTGATGATGGTGAAAAGAGTGGTTCACAGATTCACTTACATAAAATCTGCTTCATTAATATAATCTCCTATTGTTGAAAATAAATTTTACAAAGTGAAATGATAATATAAGTTTTTTCTCGACAAGTGCAAAGTATATTTTTCATGCACATTAATTTTGAAATAATTTCAATTTTACTGACTTTACAAAGATAACTGTCAAACCACTTTATCCACAGAATATAACAAAATAGTCAAAATACTTTAGATATTAAATTCATTAATAGGTTTAATATTTAATTTAAACAACAATAATAAATTACATAAACATTTAGTAGTTTTAATTCATTGCAAAAGTTATTATTATTAAACAAACTTCAAATAAAACTTTTTTTTTTTTTTCGTTAAAAATATATTTAAATATAAAGAAAAAAATTCCCTATTATTTTTAACCCAAATATTAAGTGATTTTCATGAAAATATTTGAAGACATTTGATAATTCATATTTACTGAAAAAATGTTAACATATATTACACATAGCTTATTTCTTTAGTTTCTTTGGAATATAAAAAAAGTACACAAAACCTAATAATTAAAGGTCTTTTATGAGTTCCAAATTATTATACAATTTTTTTTCTTCCTACATTGCTATTGCTCTTCTCACACAATGCAAAAAAATTTTAAATACTGAGAAATGGTACTGTAAATGTCAAATTACTTGATATTTCAATCTAGTTAGAAATTTTGTGCTAATCCTGCTATAATAATATAAACCACGTCTTTCAAAACATGCTGCTTTGAATGGAGATCCTTAAAAACACACTGATATTAATGAACACAGCTTATGAACTGAAAAAACAGTACATAGCATCATACTGCTTTGTTGATGTTTGAAGTTATAAAATTTGAAACAATTTTAATATCAAAAGTCAAGAACCAAAGCAGTATTGACAATATTTTTTTAAAATAAAATTATTCATGAGAAATTTATCGATAAAGTTTTAGATTATCTAATCATCCAGCTGAAATTTACAGAACAAGACTTCGACAACATTTAACCTCTTGATTACATTTAACCAAAACATTGTCTTTTTTATTTTTGATAGAAGAAAAAATAATTTTCTCAGCTTTCAGGATGTGCAGAACTGTCTGCGAATAAGAGACTTTTCCAATTTTAAATTCCTATCAACCAGCTGCTTTTTAAACCATCTGGAAATCAAATTTTTATAGTTGATCTCTAGTTAACTACAAATTTAAAAATAAGCATTTTGTTGGAACTAAATGATCTTTCTGCCTTAATATAACACATTACTATTTCTTTTCACCTGTAGTAGCACTTACATAAAATACAGAATGTCAATGTTTTGAAATCTTAATTCCAAATGACTTCTCATCCAATTTAACAAGTTTTGAAAGCAAAATTTCTTGGAAAAAAATTCAATCTTATAAACATTAAACAAAAACTTGTCTCCACATGCTTTCACTTCATCCTAAATCATGAATATGAAATGATAAACAATATTTAAGTTGATTTTTGGTGAATCACATTAGCCACATAATATATCTGTATGGCTACAAAATTGAAACTAAACAACTTTTATACAGAAGTGTTGAACACAAAATCGTGTTAGTAACAATCACATGGCTTTTTCCGCCTTTATTTAGTTGATATGGTATTTCTCTTACAGGTTATAAGGACAGTAAAATTCTTGTAAGAGAATTTTACTGTGTCTTTATAACCTTCTCACTCTCGAGTTTGTAATATACAAACTTACAGTGTACAAGTGCCATACTGGGAGAAAACTGGTACTGTAAGTTATATACATGCATTTTAAAAAATGTTTGTACAATTTACTTGTAAATAATATTTAGATGCCGTATACACTATTTTCTTGTTATTTTAGTTGACTAATGAGGGGCACAAAGCTCAAAACGTGCAAGAGAAATACCGTATCAACTAAATAAAGGGTGGAAAAAGCCATGTGATTGTTACTAACACGATCTCGTGTTCAACACTTCTAAGATAATACATGGTTTCACAACAAATTAACTTTTATACATTTAACTCTTCTGTAAACTTTTTAGTATGTGCATGAATCACAGGTTATGAAACAGAAATATAGTCCTCTCAATCATTGGACTTGTCCATGTATCAGTACTAATTTCATAAAACTCAATTCTTCTACTTCTCCAATCTTGACTTGCAAATCATTTTTC
This sequence comes from Centruroides vittatus, assembly GCF_030686945.1. Taxonomy (NCBI): domain Eukaryota; kingdom Metazoa; phylum Arthropoda; class Arachnida; order Scorpiones; family Buthidae; genus Centruroides; species Centruroides vittatus. The sequence goes on from NW_027122113.1 coordinate 4,010,782, forward strand.
ATTTTCCTATAAAATTTCTATTTTCTGTTTAATGTTTGTTACAATTATTTTAAAATCTCCAAACTAAATATATCAGAACAATTGCTGTGATTTAAGACTTTCAAGTCAATTTAACATCTATACTTTTACAGTGCAATAGTTTTTGCTTAATAGCTAAAATAATAGACTAGCACTACAAAATCTAAGCCTTACACATTTTACATGCAAACTCAACTTAAGGTAAGCATAAGAATTAAGAGTAAGATCAAAATAATTAAAAAACAAAACTTTTGACATACAATTGGCAATGAGACAGGTTCAACAAAAACAGTCTCATTGCTAATTTATTTAACAAAAATAATTTGTTAATCAAAATTGAGAAATTTAAAAATTAAATATCTAGAAAAGCTTAACACAGATAGATAAAACATTTAAGACCAGTTAATACCAGACTGAATGTACTGACTGACCAATGGTTACATCAATTAATGTAGGCTTCTGTTATTTACTGTAAAATTCCAAAACATTCAGATTTCTACAAATGTACAGCACATACTGTATTACCAAGATAATGTATGTAACTTTTTCTAACAAACTGTTAATGTAAAATCAAGCACATGACTTGAGAATATAATCACAAAGAGCATATGAATCATTTTTAATTGTGAAGTCAAATATTTAGACTGTTTTCATATTAATTAAATCTATTTTAGCAATCTACCTGAAGAATTTTTTGAAAATAATTCAAATGATCAACTAAGAGCAATAGTAGTCAACTTTCAAATATAAAATGTGTAAGCAGAGTTTAAAATCTGCTATTCATTAGCACCCCTCCCCATTAACTCCATATCTGCGATGGTCGAGAATTCGGAGAACTGAGGGGTCACAAAGGGGAAGGAAGAGCGTGGACAGGAGAGAGGAGAGAAAGGTCACTACTTTTTAGACTGGACATGTGTGTAACGGACACTGAAGTCATCTGTGCTTGTGATAGCCTTACTTTTTAGTTTAATTGTTGTATTATTAAAATTTGTAATATTACAAATTGGCGCAGTCGACAGGATTTCATTACACAGCTGTATTTATGTAGTCTTGAAGTAGAATCATGCTTTTCAAATTATTGGTTCAGAAGACCGAAGACTCCTACGTTATCTCCCAATATCAACTAGAAGCGGAAGACGAATGGAAATCGACCCAGAATTTCAAGGAATCGAAAATCATCCCGCAATTTCGACCTCATCAGCTTTTCAAACTGCTATCCAGATGATGACGAATTATCGAACACTATTTCATTATCGGAAACAGAAGGTGAGCTCTATCTTAACAAAACTTTAATATGACCGGTCGCCTCCGACAATTCTCCTCCTATGGACAGTTCATCTGACCCAAAGTCGGATGTGTTGATGCAAATGGTTCAGTTGCAAAAGCTGTACATGTACCAACAAGCCAAGATTATAAACTCTTTTCGGCAAACCATAAAAAAATGTCATTAAACTCATCTCGCAATACGATCAACATAGAAAAATACGACGGAAAATCGGAGGAAGCGCGTATTTGGATAATTTCATATGAACACGCGTGTGCATCTCACAATTGGATTACAGATGAACAAAAGATCCACAACCTTTGAAATTATTTGGAAAGAATTGCCGTGAAATGGTACAATTCTTGAGTATTAGATAAGGTCGGTGATAATTGGGAGGAATGGAAAAACTCTTTTCTTAGTGCGTTCGGACAGAATCGGATCCAGCTTTCCATATTAGTGGATATGTGGGAATATTGTGGTGGTTCACTATTAGATTATTATTTTGAAAAACAACGGCGTATCCAACTTGCATATCCGGATATTGGGAACAAAGCTTTATCACCATGGTAATATGTAAACTACCAGCAGATATGCAAGCTATTCTTCTTCAACACAATTTAAATGACAAAGAAAACTTATGTGTTGGATTGAGCAAATTGATACCTACAAAAAACTCGGTACTGAGGAAAATTGAAAGAAGGAATAATAATATTCACGGTAACCGAAGTTTTACCTCTGTGAATGAAATTGATAATGGTCCAAAAAACGAGTAAGGAAGGGTTTATCGATCCCTCTGACAAAATCGTTGTCTAGTCACAGATCATAATGATTCCCGCGTGAAATCGATGCCAGTCCACCAAATCAACAAACACAAGTGGCAAAAGACCAAGAATGGCCGGTTGATTGTCCCGAAAAATATTCAAAACAGCATTATGAAGCGGGATCATCATGATACCAGGGGGTCATGATGGGTTTTGGAGAACTTATTACAAGTTAAGAGCACGGTTCTGGTGGCCTAACATGAGACAAAGTATCCAACGTTACGTGCAGACCTGTCCGATATGTCAATCCGTCAAGTTTAAATACCGACCCCGTCAAGACCAACTCTATTTGCCCCCACAATTGAAAATACCCTTCAATATGGTACACATTGATTTTGCAGAGCTTCAGAAATGCAGTGAAGGGGTAAGAATGACTAAATCATTTCTAGTGGTCATAGACGAAGCTACACGGATAACTTATGCTAAAGCTATAAAGGAGGATGTGAATAGTGTCATCCGTTACTTGGATAATTTACCATTATTCAATAATGTAACTACTATCATCAGCGATTGCGGATCTACCTTTAAATCAGACAGTTTCAAGCAATGGGGCAGACAGGAATATCACATTAAAAACCACATCACCTTATCATGCTGCCAGGAACAGAGTGTGTGAGAGAAAGATATGGGATCTCAAGAAATTCCTTAATTGCTATCCAGATTTCAAAGGGGGGTGGAAAAATTGCTTGGATGCTGCAGTTCACCATGAAAACCAAAGCTACAACTCTTATTTAGGTTGCTCTCCATTATTCAAATGGCGATGTACAGTTGTTGGCAAATTCGGAATTATAGATTTACAATGAAAAGGAGCATACCAAAGAACAACGAAGGAAATATCGAGAATCCATCAAAAAATATTACAATAGGAAGCATGCAGGACCTTTGGTAAATATTAAAGTTGGATCCTGGATTTTAGTTCAGAGTGGTATGAGGGGAAAACATCCAAACATTAAAGGACCGTATCGTGTTGATAAAATAATATACTACAACAACATGCCTAAAAATGTGATGTATAGAACAGAAAGTGGAACTAAAAAGATAGCTCACCTCACCAATATAAAGTTGTATCATCACAGGGGTGATGACAAGGCTAAGAAGGGGGGTGTAAGCAGAGTTTAAAATCTGCTATTCATTAGCACCCCTCCCCATTAACTCCACATCTGCGATGGTCAAGAATTCGGAGAACTGAGGGGTCACGAAGGGGAAGGAAGAGCTTGGACAGGGGAGAGAAGAGAGAAAGGTCACCACTTTTTAGACTGGACATGTGTATAATGGACGTTGAAGTCATTTGTGCTTGTGATCTCCTTACTTTTTAGTTTAATTGTTGTATTATTAAAATTTGTAATATTACAAAATGCATTTGTCATAAATGCATAAATAAAATTTGGTAATAAAAAATAGTCAATTTATGAAGAGTGGTTAATGTACAGTGATTCACAAATCCTAATGTTCAAAAAATATTTAAAACATTACTTAATGTTTAAATAACTTAAATTTTTTATTTGATAAAATTTAAATAATTTTGAAGTTAGAATAATGATTTTCAATTTCAATATTAACACTACAATTATTTTTAGTCAAATACTTAAATTATTTAGGAGGGAAAGAACAAGCAAGCATAAATTCATCAAAAATGACAAATGAACTATCAATATTACAATAAATTAACAGAAAATAATATTCAAATGATCATCTTAGTTTAAAAATGTTAGTTAAAAGGATACGAGAAACTGTCAATTGTTTAATAAAAATCTGACTGTGAACTTAAAAAAACAATTACAATTTAATTTATTGCACACAAATGTCAAGAAAAATAATTCATTATATGATTATTTGAATAATAAATTTAATTTTTACCATTAATTTTTAGTAATTAATGTTTAGGTTTTTCCCTATACATTTTAATTAATTACCTGAAAACTAAATTTATTTAACATGTAATAAACTAATTTTCACCTCCACTTGTTTCAAAATTCTTAAAATGATCAATTTACTGTTAGTTTTTGGTTACAATGTAGTATTTTAATTTAAATAAAATTATAAAGAAAAACTAAAACATTAAAATATTTCCAATAGTTAATTATTTCAAAAATAATGTGATTTAAATAGGATTTAATATACAAAATTATATTTGAAACATAATATAAATAAATTTTGTTTCATTTAATTTTGTATATTTATTTATAGCAATTTTTTTTTTCAATTCATTGAATTTAAATTTTACCATTCATTGATGATTAATCATGAACAGAAATTAGTTAAAAATAAGTATCTCAATTTCTGAAATTTTTAGAATTTTTCTGTTACAGGAAATGCTATAAAATGGATTTGTCTAAAATTACTTGGCAACTATCTTTTTGGCACACATTATTTATTATGTTTTTAAATAATGTCGCAATGGATAAATCTGTTTTAGTAAACTAAAAGATGTATCTAAATTTTAATAATACTTACAACGACGATCTCCTCTGTTTGAAAATCCACCTCTATCACGTCTTCTTGTGGCAACATCAACACGGATATTTTTACCTCCATAATGCTGAAATAATTTCAACTTTTAGAAGTTGTTTTTAATTCAGTTATATTTTATTCTCCTATTCACATTCAGATTATTTATTATTATAAAACCAACACACCTTATTACTGAGAAAGTTCATTTATTCTACTAAACCAACATTTTCAACCCATTCTAAGGGCAATCATCAGGTTAAAGACGTTCGAATCTACAGTGTTTCGAACAACAGGTTTAAATTTAAATTATATTAGAACTTAAGTAATACAATAAAACTGAATTACGTAAACCAAACGTAACGAAAAATAGAGTAGAACAAATAAAATACAAACTACATTTAGGTTTATACATTGAGCAGACGTTAAAATAAAATACAAAATACGTTAAGTAAACGTCTACTCAATGTATAAACCTAAATGTAGTTTGTATTTTATTTGTTCTACTCTATTTTTTGTTATGTTTGGTTTACGTAATTCAGTTTTATTGTATTACTTAAGTTCTAATATAATTTAAATTTGTTGTTCGAAACACTGTAGATTTGAACGTCTTTAACCTGATGATGGCCCTTAGAATGGGTTGAAAATGTTGGTTTAGCAGAATAAATAAACTCACTCAGTAATAAGGTGTGTTGGTTTTATAATATATAGTTATATTTTAGATATACTATCTAAAACTATTACAACTCATTCAAGTATTCATAATTATCTTCTTGCAACAAATTTTATTTAAATTTTTTAAATCATAAAATATTTAACTACATAAAAATAATCAATTTGCTATGAGAAACTTATCATACCCCAAAATGAAAAGATTATCTAATTATATATACTTTGTAATCCCATAAATTTTTCTTACTGAAATGATGCACTGGAGTGTGTCATTTCAGTAAGAAAAATTTATGGGATTACAACATATAACATAATTCTATTATTTCTATTCTATTGTTCTCTAACTTTAATCATCTGTAACTTGAAGTTTTCCCTGCCTATGGAGCTTTGAGTTAGAGAAAAGTTTCATGTAGTTTGTTAAATCAAGAATTTACCACAAAACTATAATACTAAACTATAAATTATAAAAGTAAAAATTCTGGTTTTGCTAATGTTTAAAAATAATTTTTATTATTTTGACATTGAAATTTTAGAACTATGTTAAAGCTCTAAATTTATTTATAATTATTATTTTATTAAAAGTTAAAAAAAAATTTTTAACTGAAAATCTAGTTTGATGGATTGCAATTTTGTTTTTCCAAGTCTATTCATCAACAGTGCCAACTGCAATAAAATTATTACATTACTGATTTATGGATTTATAGATTTAATCCTATATTATTTTCTTTATTACAGTAGAGCCCCATAATATGGACCTAAGCTAACTCAAATAACTGAAGACTTAAATAACAGTTGGCTAAAACCATTTCAGATTAATAATAAACATTTTTATATTTGTAAAGACATAGGTTGCACTTTTAAGCCTCTTTTATATCTTAGTGAATTTAATCATATATAATAATGATTTTTACATCATTACATCTAATACACAGTTTTAAGAATAATTATTTTAGTTACATTTTAATATGCTAATTTGCTTCAATGAAATTAAATAATAAAAAGTAACAAACAAATCATTTTGTAATATATGTTATTTTAAAAACTTTCTTTTGTGAATTACAGTAAGAAAAGTAGTGTATATAGATGATGTGGAATATCAGTTAATCAGGCTTCTATTGTACAACGGATTTACATAAAGATACTAATTACTATGACTTCAAATGCTAAGAGTAATTTTTCAGAGCTATCTTACTGGGAATCCTAATTAGTTTTACATTGTGTAACTGTTTTACTATTAATCCAATGAATTATTTTTATGAAATAGCCACAACAGTTATTCTGAATTATTAATGAATTAATTATTATGTACTGTATAATATGAATATTAGTTTATTAGATAAATTAATAAGTAAAAATACTTACACTGCCATTCAATTCTAGAGCAGCTCTGAATGATTCCAAATCTTCAAACTCGACAAAACCAAAACCTGTAAAATTTAATCATCAGTATATTTCTTATAAAATTATCAAAACAATTCATGATTTCAACCTATAATGTTTAAAATATTTTTATACTTTCAAAATTTTATATACTTTCATCAGTTATTGAACTTTTGTATCAATTTATATTAATTTTATTTAACACAGATTAAAGACACATATTTCCATTTTTACTTCAGTTTTTTCAAACAAATGAAAAATTAAATAAGTATATGTCAATCTTAACTACCGTATATTTCCGCGGATAAGACAAGGTATAAACTTTCGTCAAAGTTTTATAATTTTAGCATATATCTGTCCTATAAGACAACCCCCAAACTATCAATGGCCTATGAATTTAGTTTAGATCAGCAATTATCATCTGGATAATAACACTGTAGAGTGTATATGGAATTATATCCTATTTGTAATTTTTCAAATAAACAAATTTTATTTTCTGCCTTGCTATTGTTGCAAATGTTTGCACTGATTTGAGCATTCAGGTAATGACCTTGACTATTCACAAAAACATTGTATGGCCTATTTTATTTTGTGGACATACTATACTAGTAAACAATTACGGTTTGTCCGTTTTACTATAATGGTTTTAATTTATACAAATTTTAATTTTTTTTTGTATCTGTCCTATAAGATGACCCTGGATTTTGGGGGCCTTTTTTTTTGATTCTACTATCGTCTTATCTGCAGAAATATACAGTATGTAAAGCCAAAAAATTTTAGTGGATTTTATGCCAATGAAAGTATTATTCCAGTGAAAAATCACCTTCTGTAACATTTCCTTGATATAAATTATCATGTAAATGTCTTTTACACAATTTATGATACATTTTGAAATCAAAATGATTTTTTTACATGTCTTTAAATATAAATATATAAGCATATAGATGTTGGGTTTTTTGTGTTGTTGTAAGTTTTTTACATGTTTGTAGTGTTTTTACACATTTTTTAATTTTCTTAGCCATCTTTCTTACATGCTTACATGGATCCTCTTTACAGATGTCAGGTTTTATGCATTTTTATGTTTCTTTTTCCTGTTGTCAGGATTTTGTGGGGTGAGATCAATAGCCAAATGACACTTTCTACTTGTGATGTAATAAATAATCAACCAAACAACGTCATTGCATATTTTATTAGATGTGAATTATTATTATAAAGTAAATTATTTTGGCTTAGTCAACACTAGTGTTGTGTTTCAAAAACACTTGGCAATTTTTCCATTAAATATCTTTATTCAGTTTAGTCAAGTTGGCTTCTTTGCATTTTTGTTCGATGAGTCTCACCATTTCTAGTTTCCTTTGATTTGTTGGATGAAACTAGTGTTTACTAAGTCTAAATTATAGAACGAGACATGGTTTCATCAAACAAATCAATAAATTATTTTGACTGAAATTTACATAAGTTTAATTAATGAAGTATTGAATATACTCTACAATTTAACTTTATTAAAAATATTTTAAGATAATTGGAAATTAATAAAAATACATAATTAGATTTTTTAGTAATAATGAACTATAGTTTTTTTAAGAATTTGCATATGATAACAAGCAGCGTTATTAATCTAGTAGTCAAACATCTATGAAAATGTCTAACAAATACAAAATTTTATAATTTTCAGAATACCAAACAATCCATATGATGAAATATAGTTAATTTCAGATTATAAATTTTACCTAACAGAATTCTGTATTGTTAATAATTCAAGTAGAAAGCACGTGAAATTTTCTCAATATGTACACAATAGTTATTTGTGAAAAAATATAGTTAAAAAAAAATATATTCTTTCAAATATTTATAATGCATTCTGAAATTTATATTATTTTCTTAATATAATGATGTGAAATAAAACAATTCTGACTTTTTAAAAATAAAACTAAAGATATTTTCAGATTGAATTATACTAATAAAAAATATTTAGTATGAATTATAAAATTATTATTATTATTTGTATTTTTAATACCAATAATAAACTTAAAGGGAAATCCATAATTATTTGACATATCCCCAATGTCCGTATATTCTGACGTATTTTTTAAAAAAAATCTCATACACCTCAATATTTAAAATTTAAATAATGCAAAATAATTATTGTTACCTTCTCGATAACTGGAACAAATTACAAAGCACAATCAACAAAACCTTTAACATTCAGTAATGAAATTTAATGTAAAAATTAACATGTTATACATTACATTTATATCAAATCTAATTTTCTTAAAAAGTTTTTCACTGATTTTGTATATTTATGTTTAATTTACATCATTATATTTTATGTTTAATTATTTAGACATAATAAATGTAATAATTACTATGTTTATTATGTCTAAATAATAATTATTAAAAACAGATGTAAAAATTTTTGAAGACATGGGTTCTGAGCATTCCAATTTCGAATATTATGTTGACATGATGCAAATCTTGTTTAAAGTCAAAAATGTCAATTTTTATATTAAATTTCGTTACTGGATGTTAAAGGTTTTGTTGATTGTGCTTAGCAATTACTATTATTTTTTTTTCCTTTATAAATATTATGAGTTGTCAAGTAATACATCTGAATATTTAATAAAGCTCTTTATCAAGATGTGATATATATATGAAATTTATCAATAGTTTATTGTTATAATAATCTAGTCTTATATTGAGCCAAAAATATTTTCCAGGGCTGTGTTTCCAGAGTCATCAAAAATCTGCCAACTCAACACCTTTTTTACTTTCCCAACTTGTTATGTATATAAAAAGGAAAAGTATTGGAATCGTGTCAAATTTGGAATGGTAACTTGTGTATAAAAGGGGCATTAATGCTATTAAATTTTGGTTCTTAATTAAAGGTTGACACAGTGGAGACATAGAAGGGGTTCACGTGTCATATCACCAGTGTGGTTGGACTTAATATTTTACTCGTTATTAGCATTCACAATTTTTTATAAAATTCACCTCTACCCTCAAAATTAAGCTTTTTTCATTTTATAATAGTACAGTAAAAACTGGTTAAGATGTTCTTGCGAGAGAAGTTCTCCAAAGTTGTTCAAAGATGTCGTAGTCCAGGGAAAAATTTACATGAATTTTCTGAAAAGATAAAGCTAGCTAGCTAATCATGTCATATGAGAAGAATTTCTATTGAAAATATTTGATGGTGTAGTTTACGTAAAAAGTTATGTATATTATTTATGAAAGTGCTGTTTATATACTGTTAAATAATTCACTAAAAATTTACTAGCTATATTAATACTTACAAAAATATTACATACCACCAAACTAATTAGCCATCCAGAATTTCTAGTCTTACCATAAAAATATTAATTTAGACCACTGTTTCTAAATGACATTTCTAATCAACTGTTCTTGAAATGCAGAATATGACAGCAATTGTACAGCTTTGTCTATCAGATAATTTAACTAGTGCAACAGTTTCACAAAGTTTAACAGTCAATTTGCCAACACTTCAAAGCTTTTTCATTAAATGTGTCCATTGATAGAGAGTTCATCTTGAACTGATTAGTCTGTTCTATTAAACTTTTAACTATTAATCATAATCAGATCACACACTGCAACAAGTTCAAAGATCAATTTAAACTTATCTTGTCTACTAGTACTTTATCAATTAACAGGACTTATTATACTGGATTTATGGATGCAGCAATTAGGTCTTAAGATCAGAAATAATATTGTTTATTTAATCAAAGATCAATTAATTAAAATAAGTTTTGATTGCTGAAATATACCATAAATTTTATATATTTGACAATTGTTATAATTAAAAGTAACTTTAGTAATAAAATCCATTGAAAGTAACCTTTAGTAACTTGTTTCAAAGAAAGTAATTCCAGTCCAGTCCTGCTTAAGTGATACTAACAGAAATGCTCAATATTACCTGGAAATTTGATTTAGAGTATTTAAAAAGAAAGAATTTCACAGTTAAAATTTAATAAGTTGTTCTAAAAGACAAATTTAAAATTGAATGTGGCTGTCATAGAAAAACATTCCAATGAAAATCATGATTTTTGATTTTGTTAGTGTCCTTCTATTTTTTGTTTTAAGAGGATTTTGACTTTTGGATTTCTGTCTTTGAGATAAAGTACATAGTAACTACTTTTATGGTGATTATCAACTTTTGGTCTTTCAAGACAAGTAGATTCCAAATTCAAATTTACTAGCTGTAACACTTATACTTACTGACGAAAACTCAAATGTCATCATGCATTTTCTTAACTAAATTCTTATTGGTTTAAAGGTCATTGTTCCAATAAGATCTTGAGTTTAATAAACTCCAGGTTAGATGGAAACTGTTAGTAATAGTTAATTTTAAAGTTTCTAGAATATTCCTTGAAAGTCTGTCTCTAAAATCAATATTCATTTCAATTGTTTTTGCAGACAGATTCCAATTAATAATTGGGTCTATCAATCAGAGTGAGGCAAATAAACCAAAGATTCAAGCTCAGCATTATTGAAAATCCATAAATCATGTTTTATGTTTACTAATAATGCACAGCTCAGTAGTAGTTCTCCAAAAATATGGAATGATATAATCTTATTGACCAGATAGGCAAGCCAAAGTTAGATTAATGATGATTGATATTTTTCAATAAACAGTACTCATTGACTTTCCCTGGAGAAGAAATAATGTAAAACTGTAAATTTTTCTAATTTTAAATTGAATATGCCATTCACAGCTGAATTCCAAATTGTTAATTAGCCAACCAATCAGAACTTGTATAAAATGAACTGAATATCGTAGGAATGTACAGTACTTCTTCATAATATGCTATTGAGTAATTCTCCTATTCAAATGCAATAATCTTACTGATAACATAGAAACTCCCTTCATGAATTTTAAAAAAATCTGTATAATGTTTTTGTCATCAACAGTAGGGAAAAGACTCTTATATCACACCACTTCAAGATAACACTCTTATCTGCTCAGGATCATCCTGACACTTCCTCTATCTTTCCCACTTTCTGCTCTTCCTCCTTTAGCCTAAATCTTTGAGTAGGCTCTTATCTTTGCTGTGTGACCACAGAGAGGAAACCTGCAACACATGGAAAAGTTAGTTTGCTCATCAAAAAATAGTCAATGAATCTTCTAGATGAGAGGATGATTCATGAAAAGTTGCTCAAATCATGTATTATGGATGAGCAAACTTCATTCTCTATGTAAGAGATATATTTCACAATAAGATGCTTTAAACAGTAGGTAAGTATATCATTTGTATCAATATGTTACTGAGTACTGCATTATTTACAAATTGGATACACCCTTAGAATTTCCAGATGAAGCTTTTAACTGATAAAAAAAATTTTTTTATATGAATCCAAGAAATATTTTTTGCTTGAAAACTAAAGGAAAATTTTTAAATAGTATACAAAATAATTCATAATAATTTTCAATTCAAAATATTTTGGCTATATTTATGTCATACCTTTAAATCTGTTGGTTTCTCTGTCACGAATCATACGAATTTCTCGTATCTATAAAATCAAATCATATTTTAAACCATAATTCAAGTAGTTACAATTTAAACACAAATTTATTAACAAAAATTATTTATGTACAACTGATCTCAAATTTAGAATTGTATAATTTTGATATTGTCTTGTAAGAGATGTAAGAAAATTTGAAATGTGGAAAAGGTTCAATCTGATGTCTTCAATCTTGTTAAACAACATATTCCTCTCTTACATTTAAGAAATGTATAAGTGAGTAATGAGAATTAAACTGAATTTAGCATTAGCCAATTGAGACTTTAAAATAAATGACACTGTGGTCCTGCAGTGGACATAATGGCTTTAAGACATCAATTTTTATCTACTTCAAAGTTTTAGAATCATTAGTAAGTAAAAAATTATTTAATACAAGACAAATTGTTAGTTAATCTGATAAATTAGACATCATAGCATATGTAGGCAAGCTGATGTTATAAAGCTCATTTTTGTTAATAAATTTTTCTTAAGTTTCTTAAACAATTTCATCAATAAAATTAGTTTTTACAAAATCATCTCATATAAAAAAAGAGCTTATTTTTAAGTAGTCATTTATCAAATTTAATGCAAATTGTTTTGGTTTCATCTTCAAAATACTGTTTTCCAAATCTATAACAATTTAGAACAACAAAATGTCAAACTATCATGGATTTAAAAGCTTTCAACTTAAAATAGTCACTAAAAAGATTTAATTTGTCCAATGAGCCACAAGGTTGACTTATGATTTATATTAAATCTGATAAATGACCCTCTAACAAAACTGCACATTTTGATTATTTGACAATTAGTATGTTAATAAACAAATACTTTTGTTTGAAATTCTCAAGTGGGAGTTAGAACTGGTGCACTCTAATGTTAGAATTCTATTAATACATAATATTGCCAGTCTTATATTGATTTGTAGAATACTGATATTAAGTGATCATAATCCACTATTTCCCATAAGTTCAGTATCAAACTGAAGTTACATTTCTGGAAATAGTTTTAATTGTATATTATCAAGGTGGGGAAAATTTCAATAGTCAATACAAAATTTATGCAGTCAAAAAGAAAAATTGATGTAGATTGTAGAGCAAGAGAATACTATTTGTCTATAATCCATTAAATATTTATTATGTAGTGTAATTTAATTCTGAACTTAAATATCTTTGGAGGGAACCAGACATGCCAACATTTCCAGAAAATTGAATTTTGAAATTAGATAAAACCTTCATCAATCACTTGGTTAGATTACCATAACAGATATATTGTATATATCTACAAAAACAACTTTATTCTTCCAAAGACTTTTAACATGAAAAATGCAATGTATGTCTTGCTGTATCTTCACTACTTTCATTCAAGAAATTTAACTGATTGTTACTCTCAATCAGATTTAGCCAGTCTGTATCCTGCAACTCAAAAATGATTTTCCTTTTGTTTTGCATGTAGGAATCATTCCACATATTATGAACAACTCCATGAAAACATGAGAGTCCAAAAACATAATAAATAAAACCAAACTTGTAGAACTGTTTGCTTCAACATGACTAGCATATTGGGAAGACAGAAGATTATTTGTAAGAGTTGATAAAAGAAATAATCTTTTTCCTTTTGAGAGTTTAGATATTTTATCATATAAATCAGCCAATAATCTCATAATTTTAATGAAATCCTGCACTGTTGTAAATTTGTAATAAAATAGTCATTTGTTAATAAATAATTTTTATATCTTAATAATATACTTTAAAAATATAATTGTTGTTTAAAATTGTTTATCTCATTTTTACAAATCATGAACAGCAAATAAAAAATTTGTTAATTTATTTGGTATTTGCCTGATGAAATTCTTTTAAATACGAGGGCTATTTTTTAAATAAGGTCCGTTTGTGAATGAAAGTGAGAATAATGCGCAATCACGGCAGTATGCATGCGCTTCTGCTCCGAGCAAGCTTGGCGCGTGTTTTGACGCCATTTGCAGCCATATCGTCTGTCTGTATGCTGAGCTGTAGAAGTTTAAAATGTTTAAGAAAATTGAGTCTCCCGCCGACTGTGAGATACGATCTGTTATTCGATTCTTGAATGCAAGAAACTTGGCAGCAGCGGAAATTCATTGTCAGATTTGTGAAGTTTACGGTGATAATGCTATGAATGACAGTAAAGTTCGAAAATGGGTAAGAATGTTCAAGGATGGGCGAGTTAATGTGCATGATGAGCCACGCCCTGGCTGACCTTCTCTGATTTCTGAAGATTTGATTCGTGATGTGGATAACAAAATTCTAAAGGACCGACGATTCACAATTTCAACGTTATCAATTGAATTTCCACAGATTTCAAGATCAGTTTTGTATACCATTTTTTCGGAGAAACTGAATTATCGAAAATTGTTTTCTCGGTGGGTTCCAAGACTGCTTTCTGACGATCACAAAACAAAAAGATTGGGCAGTGCTTTATTGTTTTGACTCAATACGATCATCCACACAGTCCAGACCTTGCACCCAGTGATTTTAACTTGTTTCGATACTTAAAGGAGTTCCTTGATGGTCAACATTTAAACGACGAAGAAGTGAAAACTGCAGTCGTGGATTGGGCTTCTTGACAGGCAGCAGATTTCTTTGAAGTTGGAGTTCAAAAAATTGTTGAGCGGTACGACAAATGTTTAAACAAAATGGAAATTATGTAGAAAAGTAGATAAAAGTATGTAGAATATAGAAAAAAATATATTTTAACGATATTTACAGTATTTTTCTTCTTATTAAAAAACGGACCTTATTTAAAAAATAGCCCTCGTATGAAGAATGATAGTTTATAGAAAGAAATAAACTACTATTTGCTATGAAATATTGTTTTAGTTTACTTTATAACAACTTTCATTGATGAAAAGTTCATTATAGAAAATTATGACAATGTTAATGTAAAGAATTTGCTTTTTTAAATTTACAATGCATAAAACAATTAAATTTGTAGAACAAAACAAAAATATAAAATCATCAAGTCACACTTTTTCAATGAATGAAGAATGTATTTTTCTCTTACATAAAATTTTAGCAAAATATAAGTTGAGTCTGGATTAAGTGTCTTAAAAGAATAAAAATACAATAATTTGATATTGAATCTGCAATCAAAACTTATTTTTATTGTTGTACTTAAAACACTTTTAGACAGCTATCTTAATTATCTTAACAATAAGCTTCAATCTAATCTGATTTTGAATCCTGATCATATTGGTTTGTTAAGTTTTTTTTGACACAAAAGTAAAAAAAGTACTGTGTTTTCATGCATATAACCCACAAGTTATCTGTATTTAAAAGTCAATTTAAAAGCAGTGCATATTATATGCCGTTTTTAACTTGTAATCATGAACTTGCACCTATGGAACAATGGCTATACACACAAGATGTAGTACAAAAAATGGATTATGTAAAGGGTTTTATTTTTATTCTGAAAACTTTGTGTGCAAGAAAATATGGTATATGTTGCACTCTTGCTAGTTTTCTCAAACATGGTCTTAAAATCAGATATTTTCTAGCTCAAATTGATTTCTAAGTAAATCTTATCTAAATTTAGTCACGAAATTTATATTAATGATATGCTTAAAAATAGTAAATCTACTACAACTGTCGTATGAGATCACACTAAATAACAGCCGCTATAATTATAAATTACATCTTGTATTAAATTTAATAAAAGATGGCACCTAACACCACCCTCTAGGATCAAATTCATTTGTAATTTATAATTATAGCAGCCGTTATTTAGCGTGATCTCATTGTAATATATCAGGTTTAGTAAAAATGTTTATTTTTGCTTAAAAATAGACAAAGAAATGACATTTTTAGATAATCAACTGTTTAGTATTGCCACTTTGTGGAAATTATTTAGTTTTGAAAAGAGTAAATCTTTAACTTTGATGTAAGAAACCTTTGTGAATGTGAGAGAGAAATAAGAAAAGAGCTAATGCTATACACTAATTACATTTTAGAGAGTACTACTACTACTGCAATTTCTGGAAGAGCTATTGAGAAGCAGAGAAAGAGTAAGATGAGAATTAATATACAGGGTGTCTATAAAGTCTGTGTGCAATTTTAAAAATTTATAACCTAGTATTTGTGATAGAAAAAAAAAATCCATAAAAGTATTAGAAAGCTTAATATACCTAGTTTTAAGTAGAATTATTTAGTAATGGATTGGAAGAAGTGGACCATTTTCCTGGCCTCCAGGTTTGCCAGAACTGCATTCATTAAATTTTTATTTTATTTAAGAACTTCTAATATTAAAATCATTTTCTTTTAATAAATTAGCTTAAAATCTGACATTGGGTCTGTATTAACCAAATAGTCACTAGGAGGCCTGACAGTCATTGATACCATTACAAGAAATAAGAATTCCAGAGAGTAATAGCAAACCTTATGGAATCTAAAAAAATGGTCTATTATATAGGCTCTACATTTAGATCTATTAATATAAAAATTAAAGGACATCTTAAGATCATTCACAAATTCTAGATCACAACTATTTTCCAATACACTCTCACAATCAATGAGCAGAGCCAATACTACAGTACACTGGAATAAAGCCACACTCCTATGACAAGGAAGTAGCAAAGTACTGCTAAGGCTTTTAGAACAAATATATACAGTGAAAACTGCTTAGGCAACTGCCTGCATTCGACAGGCACCTGTCAAAACGGTCAAAAATTTCTGGCACAGAATAGTTTATGTATAAAGTCTCTGTATAAATTACCCGTATTAAACGACCACCTGTGTAACGCGACCGCAGGCATCGATTTTTGGTTTAAAACAACATACAACTGTGATAAGCGACCACTTCTGCAAATATATTGTTCGAACCCATCTCAACAATGTTTCCCCACCTAGTATAATGAATTAGTCTAAACTCTTGTTCGAACTCACCTCGGGCACTTCTCCCACCCTTGAAATTAGGTGCAGGTGTTAATGAATTAGTCTAGCAACAAAGGAGATTCATTTCAGTTTGTTCGAAATTGTCTGAAAACGAAAGAAATGCCAAGTGCTGTTGTTAGAGGACTGTGTTAAAGTTATCAGAGAAAGTGAAAATGGTTTATCACAATGGCAATTAGTGGCAAAGTTTAACTGTGGGAAAATGCAATTTATTGTACTGTAGACCTACAGTATTTTCCTTAAGGGTATAAAATATTGTACACAATCCAATTAATTGGCTGATCTCATTGTTTGATAAAATTTATTTTATTTATTTTTTTTACGCTCATATACAGTACATGTGCAATAAATAGTTTCTGTATCAACCTACCTTATTTCTACAACATTTTTAGAAAAATAATATCCAAGTAATTTTTGCACACAAAATATTCAAAAAAAACAATAAACACATTAATGCAAAAATCAGTTTTACAGGCAACCTTCCTTTTTTGATTCCATGATTGTCCAATGACAATCACGGAATGTAATGAAATTGTATTATGAGAAAAAATAATAAAATCACTTTATTATTAATTAATAATTTTTCTTATTGTACTTAAGAAAATATTAAAAAAAATACAGTATTTTAAAATTTTTAAAGATAAAAATTGTTTTCATTAGTTTAATCTTATTTTAAAAATAAGATTAAACTAATGAAAACAAAAGAAAACCAAAGTGATGAGAGATACAATGCGCTTGTATATCAATGAAGTAATACACATAACTGAGGAGCGAACGAAAAGCACCAAGTTGAATTAATTAACTTGGGAGAAAGAAAATGTGCATTATAATCGAGAAAATGTGAATATTGTATTAATCTTTAAAATATTGGTATTAAATCTGTCTTATAAAATCATGATAACTCCTGTAAATTGAGTTATCTGATAAGAATAAAATATAATACTAATATAGCTCTATTGTTGAAAAAATTTGTGTATTTTTGCTCACCTCAAGTTTTGCTTAGTAGAAATAGTTAAAAAGTGCACAAATACGGAAATATGGTAT
The DNA here is from genome assembly GCF_030686945.1 of Centruroides vittatus. Classification (NCBI taxonomy): domain Eukaryota; kingdom Metazoa; phylum Arthropoda; class Arachnida; order Scorpiones; family Buthidae; genus Centruroides; species Centruroides vittatus. Next base: position 4,028,862 of record NW_027122113.1, read on the forward strand.
TACAGCACCACTTGTATTGGACACCACCTTTTTGAAGGAACTGTGGGTGGTTGCCATACAGGTTTTACTGTATTTTAATTTTTGTTAGACACAGGTAGATCATAAATAAGAGTGATGCATACTTTATGCCAGGCCTGGCCAACTTACAAGTTGATCACTCCCAACTATAAGTGTCAAAAGTACTGCTGAACTACTCCAAATTTTTGTTTCATGAAAGCTTAATCATCCTGATAAAATTATCCTGCAAAGCAGTTGTATTTATATTGAACAGTAATTAATATTCCAAGTTCTCTTTTTAGTAAAGATACTCAAGTATATTTGGTAAATGACACCATGTATTTTTCACCATTAAAAAAAATTTTTATTTTTTTTCTATCACAGAAATGTGAGGAGTACAATAAAACAATTTCTAAAATAATGACATACCTGGCTAGCAATGACCATCGACACAAAAATCACTTCTTCCCATTGATCTCAGAGCACAGCAATACCAACCCGTAAAGAATAATTAAAGATTTCTCTGTGAAAATATGGATTTAATAGTCCTATTAAAATTAAAATTTTTTTTGTATTTTAGCAAGCCATATTATTTGCAATTGGCCAAAAATGATATAGCCATTTGCTTTTTGGCCATGCCTACATTATGCCACATGTAAGAGTATTCTGGAAGGTGTTAACAGCATAGATTCCTTGAATGTGTGAAAAAAACTGTTAGGCAAACTGTAAAAATGTATAAAAGCTTTCAAATTATGTTCAAACATTAATAGTTGTTTGAGTAATTTGGTATTCTAAGAACAACTTTTTTTTTTTAAGAGTTGTTCCTTAATGGATACTAATGGTCAAAAATGTCTTATCAATCAAAAACAAGCAGTTCCTGAATTAAGAGTTTGCTTGTTATAATCCATGTTTTTGGACTGCAGACCTTTGTTGTCACCAGAATAATCTTGTTTAATCTTCTAACTACTTCACAATGTATTAGTGTTGATCATAAAATAAGTAGATTTTTTGTTGTTGGCAACACTGCATATAAAGAAGCTGTGGTGAATATCGAACCATAATCATAGTGCAATACTTCATTACAGGTTTTGATTTCAGTTACAGATGACTAAACCAACAATATGGATTCCTCCAGAGGAGGCCAATGAACAGTAATATAGTTTTTGACAGTGGAAGGTGAAAATCTAGCAAGCATTTTTTGGAGAATGAAGGAAGTTTATGGAGCAAAAAGCCTTTTGAGCATTGCTGTTTTCAACTGACGCAGGAAGTTTGCAGGTGGCCGTCAATCAACAAAGAATAACCCTTGATCTGGTCGGCCATCAGCGGTGACTGGAAATTTCAGAATTGTTCAAATGATTGATGACCTCATTCATATGAATTGATGCATAACAATTTGAGCAGTGGTGAATGTGTTGCACATCAGTTTCGGAAGTGAACATAACATGATACGCCAACAGTTGGGATACCAAAATATTTGCTGCATATGGGTTCCAAAGTTTCTGACAGAAGAATACAGTCAGCGAAGAACAGGTGCCTCTCTAGAACATTTCAGTCGCAACCAGCAAGAGGGTGACTTGTTTCTGCACAGCATCATCACTGGAGACGAGGTGATGTCACCACTACGAGCCCCACCATATGATGCGGGGGAGTCAACAATGGAAGCAGTGGTCCCCACTGCTCAAGAAGCTTCAAACCTCAATCAGCACAGGAAAGATCATGTTGACTCTATTATTTGACACAGAGGGACCCAAGCTTGTCGAGTGGCTTCCCAAAGGTACAACTATCAACTCAGTTTCCTATTGTGAAACCCTGAAGCAGCTCCAAGCTGCAATAAAGAGCAAACATGTCAGCAATCTCTCTTACATTATCATGCTTTTGCATGACAACACCCACTCCCAGGCTATGCAGAATACACTCCATCAGTTCTGCTGGGAGCAGTTGGACCACCCCTCTACAAGCCCTGACATCAGAGTGTTTGGTCCATTAGAAAGGTTTGAACGAGAGCTGGTTTCAGTCAGATGACAAAGTGAAGAATGCGGTAGAGAACTGGCTGTCGCAGCAGCCCACCAGCTTCTCTGAGTGCAGCATCCACTGCCTGGTGGAAAAATGGGACAAATGCCTTAACAACTCTGGCACTTACTTTGATTAAAGTTGTTTTTGTCAACCTGCAATTTTTGTTGTCTACTCATGTTATGATTAACGTGACCAGACGTCCCGTTTTGAACGGGACTGTCCCTTTTTAGAGTTACGAGTCCCGGTGTCCCCGAAATGAACTCTGGGACGCAAAATTGTCCCGTTTTCTGAAACCGCGCAAAAATTTGAGTAGTCGAGCCGGCCGGACGCGATCGGTATGCGAGAGCAAACCGCGTCGTCGGTTGACGCGACGATAGCCGAGAGTGGCGAAGATGTCATCGCTCGCGCTTTGTTGACTAATTGTTTGGCAGATTTTTCGTTCGCCCACTTTTCGATATTTGTTTTGTTGTTGTTTGATGCTCATGTACTTAGTGAATGACTTAGACTTCTTTTGTTTTGGAATCATAAGTTAAAATGCTGAAACGCAAGTGTACGTTCAATGTTAACTTACAAGCAAAATATCCGTTTATCAAGCAAATAAATACTCCCTCAGATGTCAGATGTGAAAAGTGTCGTACAGAATTTAGCGTTTCCCATGGTGGTGCCAGTAATATTGAACAGCATTTAAAGTCTGAAAAACATAAAAATGCCGATTGTACCGCCGCTTCGAGTTCTTCGATGTTAACCTTTTTCAAGAAATCGGACGCACCAACTTTAAAGGATTTGGATATCGCCGCGGCAGAAGGCGTCTGGGCTTATCACACGATACAAGGAAACCACAGTTTTCGCTCTAATGATTGTGCGCCAAAATTAATTCAATCATGTTTTGATCCCAAATTTACATGCGCGCGTACGAAATCAGAAGCTATTGTAGTAAATGTTTTGACGCCTACAGCAATGAAAGAATTAAAAGATGATCTTGATAAGTCCAATTGTATTACAATACTAAACGACGCTTCAAATCACGGTAACAAGAAAATATACCCTATTCTAGTGCGCTTTTTTCAACCTTACGTAGGTGTGCAAGTAAAAATTTTAGATCTCCAAGACCAACCAGGTGAGACTTCTGACATCATTGTCGATTATTTAAACCAAGTGTTGACAGATAATAATTTGACAGCAAAAGTCGTGGCATTTTGCGGAGACAATGCCGACGTCAATTTCGGAGGTGCGGCTAGGCGAGGAACTAACAATGTGTTAATGAAATTGCAATCATCACTGAAAAAGCCATTGATAGGTATTGGATGTGGAGCCCATGTAATTCACAATGCAATAAAATCTACTGCAGACAGGCTACCCTTAGATTACGAAAGCATTATTGTGAAGATATATTCATTTTTTTTTTTTTATATTTACACGATTCGAGTTGAAGCTCTAAAGGAGTTTTGCGCCGAAACTGAAACGGAATATCAACAAATGCTCGGCTATAGCAAAACTAGATGGCTTGCTCTTATGCCTGCCTTGGAAAGGGTTTTAAAAATGTATCAGCCATTAAAAAACTACTTTTTGAGTATTGAAAAATGTCCCCTGTTACTAAAAAACTTTTTTGAAGATCCCACATCCGAATTGTGGCTTTATTTTTTACACGCTCTGTCAGCAAGTTTTCATCAAGCTGTATTGAAACTGGAAGGTCAGACTGTATCGGCAATTGAAGCTGCAAAAGAAATCAATCAACTAAAAGACAATTTGACTCAGAAACAGACCAAACAGTTTCTTCCATTTATGGTCCGTCAATTAATAGTGAAATCGAAAGATAATGTTACTGACATAGATGAAGAGTTTGTGAAAAGGGCGGCTACAGAATTCTATCAAACAAGCCGTGAATATCTGGAGCAGTGCACTTGCTTTCTTACCAAAGAAATGGAGATATTTTATTGGACAGATTTAAAAAAGGTCCCCGCATGGGAAGACGTTCAAAAATCTCTGGATGTATTAATTGAAAAGGAATATATTGACTGTAATAAAGATGCAGAAGTTTTTGACGAATTTTCGTTAATTTGTAACTACATTACATCGGATAAAGTAACCAAATGGAATAATCTAAATGTTTTCACGGAAACTCGTTTTTTTTTCTTGTAACTCTTTCCGCCCAGTGGGCACTAAGAGGGCCTCTTATAGCAAGCCCATTATGGATTCGGCCAGGCCCACAATGGGGCGGCCGGGTGGTGAGGGACGGGGACCGACATATCCGGACGGACCACCCCCCAAAAAATTCCTGGGGATTTCTCGACCCGTCCGGATTCGATCCCGGGTCCCCCAGGGCGGTAGGCTGCTAACCTTGACCGTTGGTGGAAGTATTCAAACACTTTCAAGCCAACAATCTTCAGCATGAAAACTTTTCTATTTTAATTGAATATATTTTATGTTTGCCTGCTACAAATGCTCCAGTAGAAAGAGTATTTTCTATGATGAACAAATTGTGGCCATCTGAGAAGACCCAGTTACAAATTTCAGTTCTAAAGACGATGTTGATAATTAAGGTGAATATAAAAAAAACGTGCCAAGTTTCATTCTTACTAAAAATCATCACCAGCTATATTAAAGCAAATTTGTTCCTCTGATAAATATAAATATAGCTAAACGATTCGGGTATATATATTTTTTAATTCGTAACTTTTAAGCTAACTGACTTTTTCTGAATAAATAACTTTAAAAAAGTGTTTTTTTTTATTGACTACCTGTTAATTAACTTAAATAAACCAATGTCCCATTTTGAGTCAAAAAATAAATGGTCACGTTAGTTATGATCAACCCTAATACTTTGGTGCAGAAATACTTTTCCTAATAACATTATTACTTTTCTTTAAAATCCTGTGTGTGCATATGCACATATATTATTCTGAACTTTTAACCCAGCTTATGAAGACTGAGCCAACTGACCAACAGCAGCTTACAACTTGAAGTCTGAAGCTGCACTTTGCTTCAGACATTTTAACCCTTTTGTTTTTTTGTTTTATTTCCTTCAGCTCTAGATAGCATTTTATATTACAGTAACCTCTATAAGCATATTCATGTTCATCCAAAATAAAAGTATAGCATGCAGTATTGTTGTAAAATACTCATGAATTGCAGAATATATATAAACAAAAATTTTGGGTTTGATTAATTTTTTTTTTGCTTCATTTTATTTAGTAAATAATTTGAGCTCATTGCATTTGAGTTTGGTTTTAAGAGAAAACAATATTGTTTCAACACTTTGATTTATAATATTAAAATAAATTTTTAGTTATCTTGTAAATGTTGCTGAGTAATGAATGAAACTACAACACAAATGAAATAATATATTGTAAATTTTCAATAGTGACTATGTCTTTAAAATGTCTCTGTGTGTGCGCATGCACACTACATCATATTAGTAATATATCAATATTCCCACAAGAAAAAATATTCCATATTAAATAAAAAAATGTCCTTAATTATTCAGGAGGAATGATATACATTAATAATCATTACAAAACAGTTAGAACAGTACTCTCTCTTTTTTTTGCTTGCCTTTCAGCTTTATGAAGTGCTTGGGTACAACAGACCAAAAACATCTAGTGAATAATAACTGGTTCAACGATTTATTTCTTCCATTTTTTTTCCTATGAAAAAAATCTGGATGAATGTAATAAAGCTAACTTCTGGTTAAATTTTCATAAAAATCAATGTACAGACTTAGATTATTACAGAGAAAAATAAATTATTAAAAATGTTTTTATGCCCTAATATCAATGCTAGATAAATTTGTCACTAAAATGATGTTGGTTCAGCACATGCATGACATGGTATAACAAACTTTAATAAATATACTTAAACTGATATTAGGAGAAGTTCAAACTGTTTTTGTTTTTTTTATAATTACAGCTGTATAAATGCTAAATACCTTCTGAAAGATGTATATTAATTTCAATTATATAAATTTAGAATTGACAGAAAATGTATAATGCATATAATAGAAATACAAACACTTAAATATTTTAACAACAACTTACATTTAAATTAACAAATATGTTTTCAAAATCATCTTCACCACAGTTTTGGGGTAAGTTACCCACATATGCTTTGAAAGGAGGACTATTTGGAATTTGGTGTCCTCTGGAATAGTAGTTTCCATATCTATAAAATTAGATAAAAATTATTTTATATATTCATGATCTTAATTAAAGTATTTATTATTTTATTCAATGTTTAATTGTTGTAAAACACATTTTCCTAACAATTATTAGAAATCCAGTATGAATTTTTAGCTATCATTATTTTGATGAATTACTGAAGCAGACACTTGAGGTACAGTGTAAGCCATAATATATTACCTTAAATTAAAAAAACTGAGACAAATTATTTTTTTGCCCAGATGAAATTCATATTCAATAATACACTGAATGTTCTAAGCTAGAGGTCACCAACTTTTTACACCTCACATACCACTAAAACTCAATTTTGAAACTTATGGACCATTATCATGAATTTTTTAAAAAAATTATACAAGCATATATAAAATAACAATCACAAAAGTTTCATTTTACTTTATTAATATGAAATTCATTTGTTTAAATATAACAAATTAGCGTAAAGTTTGTTGTTGCCCGTTTGAAATAAGTTTATGGATTCTTGGCTCTCTTCCACAAAAAAGGACACCACCTTGTTAATTATTGATAACAGTCATTTTGCATTTGGTTTTAAATTTGAATAAAAACCCACATTGAGAGAGAAAAAGCAACAAAGAATTTTGCATTTCTTTTGTAATATTTCACATAACCTTGAGTTGATCAATGTCCAAATTTTTCCATGGACCACCAAAATTTTCTCACAGACCATCAGTGGTCCTCAGTCCACTGACTGGCAACTGCTGATCTAAGCTATTAGGTTAGTTATATCTAGAATAATGCCAGAAAAAAAATTTTATATTAAAAATGAGACTGAATCTTTTTGAAACATTGGCTTTTTTTTTGCTAAATGTAATATTTATTTACATATGTTTATTAACAGAGGTTTTTAAATAGTTTATTTTCTGTATGATTTTTTTTGTGTTAATTTCTTTGTTATTTTGATATTCTTAGCTTTATAATAATTCATCTTTTTTTGTGTATAATGAAACAAAAAATGACCAATAAAATTTTATAAGTCTAACTTTACTATTTTAGAAAGACTGGAAATTTATTGGAGTTTTGGTTTCAGTTTCATTTGTGTTTGAGAACATTTTTTCAGAGAAAAATGTTATTTTACAGAATAGCAAGCTAGTATAAAATATTTAAGTCTATTAAAAGATTATATTGTAGAAACTGTTAAGAAACAAATGATTGAACTCTGTGATTTTAACTCCTAGCAGCCTTAAAAATAATCATTGAATACCTGCTTTACCCATTTGAAGAAAAGTCTTCAAGGAGTTTCATATTAGTTTCAACTTTTTAAATTATTTCTACATTATTAATAAACTAAAATTTTTTAGATTGGAAAATAAAATACAGTAAATAATTGTTATTATTTATTTAAAAAATAATGTGCAATACTGAAACAAATATTTAATAAAATTGAAAATTAAAATTATTTTTACGATGAATATATTATTCACAAATAATTGTAGCATTGTCATTTACTGAATCAGTTTATTTTTACCAATAAAGCAAAAACCTGCTTATTAATCAAAGTAGCCTCCAATTTTCAGTGCATCCAGTATATTTATCATTAAAAAATTTATTTTATCTTTAATGTTTATTATAAAAGACAAAACTTGTATAAGTAATTCATTCACTTTTACAGGTATTATTTTATACACACAATTTCCTGAATTTTTGAGCATTCAAAATGTCTTATTCCTAGGAGACATTTTGAATGAATTTATAAAACACATATGAAAACAATTATATATTAATCACAAAATTTTAAAGTTAAAGTTTTACTTTATTGTTGGTCATGATTAGGTTTTCTTAATTCTTTATTCCTTCTGGCACATTCTGCGATAGAATTTTTTGTAGTACATTACATTATACATTATGAATGAGACCAATATATGTAACACACATTCTTTGTTACCATCTTAATATTAAGAATTTTTTTTAGTTACCATCTGCATATGTATTTTATGTAGTAAAATGAATAAAATAAACATAAGAAATATAGCAAAGTAACCTGTTAGTTTTTAAATATTGTTAGATTGACGACAGTATGTGCCAGAAGATGAAGCAATCTTCTTGCTATCTCATGTAATGTAAACATAGTGGTGAATTGAGGTCCTACAGGTGTTGAGACAAACACCTTTTCCCCATTAACTTTATAAAAGAATGTAAATATTTTATTGAATTGTTTGTATCCTATAGAAATTCTGAATGACTTCAAATTTTTATGTCAAATTACTGTCAGGGAAGTATACATTCCATCTGATTTAAGACAAAGATGTTCCTAAGACCAATAATCACCTTCAATCAGGATAAAATTTGGTGGCAAATTAATTGTTGACAATGATCTTTGTTGTGGTCTGAAAATGGTCTCTCTATTCATCTCAAAACAGGTGAGAGACCAATAGAGTTGCAGGGGAGAATTTTCAAAACTAATTAAAATGTGAGATTATCTCAATCTATAAAATCTTCTGTCCCAAGGACACAATATCACTTTCATCTGGCCCATTATTGCGTGTCTTTCTGTGTATTGTCACAGAAATGTCCAAAAACGTTGTCATTGCTGATCTCTTCCTCTTAAGTTGTGTGGAGATGCATATGCATGCTTCTCTTTTACAGAAACTGACAAATCCTCCCCTTGGCCTGGAAGACACCACAGAATTTGATTTCGTCTCTTTTTTCAGTCAGTACACATTAGGATACTTCTCAGTATGGAGTAATACATGTATGAACCAGTTTTGTAGTGAACTTTAGTAACAGACTGTTGATTTTGCAGGTAGTGTAAGGGATGTCTCTTTCCCAATAAACAACTTTCACAATGTTCATGACCTCCATCTGCCCATGCCACACAGTTGTCCTGGAAGATATAGGATTTATTTCACAAAATTGTTCAACAATCAAGGAATAGTTTGACACACTAAATCCTGCATCTTTCAGAACAACTCTGCACCATGTCATTATGTAAATATGATGAAAAAAGGTCGATTAAATACATGCAATTTTAAAGGTATTTTTGGAGTGTTTTATATAAAAAGTCTTTTTTCTCTAATTTGTTAGCATTATTGTCACTTAAACTGATATTAAACTTATTTATGTAAAAAATTCCTACAAGAAACTCAGATTAGATGCATAAGCTGACCAAATAATAACAGTCCTGATCTGAACCCAATTGAGAACTGTTGGCATAAAATAGGTATGAAAATTGTAGGGAAGAGATCTGAAAATAAACTGCAAAATTGTATTAGAACAGTTTGTATATCACAAAATAGGTATAGAAAACTTGAAACTCATCCACTGCTGAGGCAATAAAAATACCATTATTATTAGTGATACAGCTTCTTGATTATCTTTACTGAAATCTATAACTGGACACAGTATTGAATGTATTATCATTGTAAATGGCCAAAACTGGTATAACCAAATGTGAAGTTATTTGCCAAATGCACTGGAAGAGAACATCTTTTAAATTGCTCTTTACAATGTACAGGGTGTCCCATAAATCTGAATAGTTTAGAAATTCATAAAAGTTAAAAAAATTGGTATATTTGAATGCGGTCTGCACAAAAGTTATTCTCACGAAGGGAGATTTATTTGGGTAGAGAAAAAGAAAATAGTTCAAATTTTTGTCAATAGAGGTGCTGAATGCAAGAAAAATCACTGAAATTGTACAAATCTGAATCTTATAAAATTCAGGGTGTATAATTAACAGCTCATTTCTGAATTTACCTGTTACTGGCACTGACATATGGTTTTCATTATGATGTTGACGTTGTTGGATAAAGCACTATTGGTGAAGTTTTATCTCAGCCACAAGTCGCCGGCTGATGCTTTACAAAGGTTTAGAACACAGAAGAGAATGAAAGGTTCAAGTCCAATCACTCCTGCCAGATTGGTTTTCTTTTAGGGCTGGCGGAAATACTGTATTTCTGCCAGCCCTAAAAGAAATATATTTTTAATTGTGACGGGATTGTCACCTGTGGACAATTTAGACTGTTTTACATAATTTGGCAGAGGCGTAGCCTCTAAAGAAAGATCATCTCTGCTGTGAGAATAGTTTGTTCCTGATGATTGGACATGGCGAGTAAAGAAGATATTTTTAGTATCTGTGTGTTTTTACATTGTTAATGCTCTTTACAATGTTTCTTTTAACTGTTCTGCATAATTCACATTGGGGAAGAACTTAAATGATTTACATTGATTATTTTGAAATATGCTTTTATCCTTCAATAACAGTTGTGTTTGTACTGATTAGTTTTACTCAAAGTGTATGCCAGGTGATTTTCTTAAATACAGTAAGACCCTGCTTAACACAGGAGATATGTTCCTAGACAACAAAGCACTAAATGAAGCAGCATAAACAAGGTCATTTTAACACAGAGTAAATAGGGAAAGGGGAACATGCGACCAAAAATAAACAATTTTACTTTAGTTTTACGTTAACTTTATATATTAATTTGCATAATAATGTGTGTTAAATAATACTTAAACATATACACACATAAATGTAAAGTTCATGTTTTGCGATGAAGGTCCTGGCTCTTCTGAAATTCTTGTTTTTGCAATAAAGTCGTGTGGTTTCATTTGTCGCTTTATTTTTCTTTCCTTAAGCAAATGTCGGTAGCAAGAGATCACATCCAAAATGCCTCATCTTGCTTTTGCACTCCTTTCAAAATCTAGATCATGTGCCACAATTTGATCAACAATTTCAGTTATCATTACCAAACTTTTACTATGGAAATCTGTAGAGAAATTCTTTGGGTTCTTCATTTTCAGAATGACTATTTTCCAGTTCTACATGAATTCCTTGTTCTGCCAATTCTTGAAAGTCATCATTGGTAAGACTCACCAGAAACCTGCAGTAACTCCTCAATATCCAGCTCATCTACATCTCTAGTCCTGCTGTATCGATTAGATTGACAATTTGGTCAACCTAACAATACAGTGATAGGCTCTTCTCATTGAGAATTTTTGGATACCTGAGTCATAACTTCTTCCACACTTCGTTCATGTATTTATCAGTTATTTCTTGCCAAGGGAAGTTGATATTTCCTATGGCATCCATAATGTTATGTTTTTTCCAAAATTGCACCAAACAAACATAGACTTAGGGAAAGTACAGCACTACGATGAATTGCCACCTTTTGCAATCAGCAAATGGTGGTAATTTATCGTAGCTGGTTGGTTGGTTCATGTTTGGGAATAATTGTATTATATATGAATCAATGAAATGCAGTGATAATTTGAATCAGCATAAATTTTGAACTTTTTTTAAGGCTAAGAGAAGACTGTGTTATATTGAATCAGCATTAATCAAGGAAGCACTAAACAGGTCTTACTGTATTTGTTTATATTTCTTACAAATGCTTATTCCAAAGTTACTTTATGTTGATAGGATATTTGCTTTGTTTGAAAGCTACATACAGGAGCTCCTCTATTTACAAACTTTGACTGTACATCTAAAATTTAATTTTGTGCAGATTCCAAAGTCCTCTTGCCAGTTGTGGGTGGTATTGAAATCAGTCTTTAGCCAGTAATAAATAATTAATGTAGATTTATTTCTACTGCATATCATCCTTTTTTGTTTTCACATGAATTCTAATGTTCCATCACTGCTTGTGAAGTGGTGTCAAAGTTATTAACATTGGAGTAACAGTGTTTTTCACTGTTGTTTGCAATGTTTATAAACTTTTACAATTAGGGCTTCAAAAATGCATCCAAATGTAATAGTAAATCTAGCAGTGGATATAAATGCAAGAAGTGTTGCTCTATTACCGAGAAAACTAAGTGTGTTAGACGAAAACGGAAAAAAAAACCGCATTTGAAACACCTGATACTAAGCAGTAGCAAGTGGGTAAATAGGCATAATGTATTCTATTAAGTAAAATGACGAATCAAACACTAAGTATATATAGTTATTCTGTGTACAAATGTATTTTCTAGGTTAGTTTTTAATTTATAACAAAACTTACAAATCTAACCTGTTCTTAAGTAGGAGAGCACCTATACTTTTGTGTTGTTCAAAAACTTGGGTTAATATGAATCGGTAGGGGAACAGTTGTTAGTCTGATTTATCAAAAGTTTGTATTAATGATTTTCAGGGTTCTGGTAAGGCTGATAGGTAATTTAAATCGCTAAATAATATTTTTAATTTACTAAATACAGTTAATCAGAATGGTTAAAAAAACTAAGCTAAAAGAAATCTGTGATTTTTTTCTGTTGAAGATTGTTTGAAAAAGTAGAAAAAATATATATTTTTTCAATTGTAAATGTCATCTTTAGATATTCATCTGCATCACTTTCAAACTGCAGATAGAAGCCTAAGATACCTACTGTGTCCATTTCATACTTGAAAGTAGGCATGGACAGGTAAACATCACTATTAATCTCATCTTCATTTATGAAATCATCATTTTTGTCATTGAGCAACATCTTGACCAGTCCTGACACTATTGTGCAGAGCATAATGTATGAGTTTGAGTTATGTTAACAATGGCATGTGCATAGCCAAAAAAATAGCTAAGGCACCAGCTCTTTTTTGGCACCAAAAGAGTAAAAAAGGAGCCTAACTTGCCATCACTGTATGAACACCTCCATTTGCAAACTAGCACATGTTTGCATGGGATCACATCCATTTAAAGAGGCATACTTAAACTTCAGCCCCTATTTTCTGAGTACAGTAGAGTGGTCCACTAAAACCAGATGCTCTTAAATTGCTCTACAATCAGAGGTCAAGCTCATCTTTGCTTACTATAAAATCTATTCTATTCAAAATGGAACATTTATTACAGTACCACTTTTTATTGTTCACTTCAAAAAGTGTAAAAAGCAACAATTATTGGAAAAAGCTTTATTGAGGGTTGTGAAGGTAATTTACAGTCTGGTTTAATGAATTCTGGTGAAATTTTTGAATTTTTATTGCATGAAAATGAACATAGTGACAATGGTGTTTTGTCAAAGCAGTGGCAAAATTTGCTTTATCAGTGTTCTTTAAGTGCAATTTTAATGCAATTTGACTGTATAAAAATTAAAAACAGACTGATTAATGTAAAATGAATCATAACTTTACTTAATTTATTTCTAATAAAATTTCAGTACATCATATAATTTATCATATTAAAAATTCTCTTAAGTTACTATTACAGTAGAGCATCATTTATCTGAAAGCCGATCAACCGAAAGCTTTCCAGTCAGACTGTGTCATGCTGAATTGAACGTTTTTGATACTAGATTAGCTTCTGAAGTATAATTTTTTTTTTTGTTTTATATTTTTCCATATATTTATTTTGTTTGTACAAAATAAAGAAATAATTTTTAACGATACAATGGCCATGATGATCATTATAAAAATTTTCATTAGGCTTAAAATCGACAAAAATTCAACATGAAGTGACATGGAATAGGTTAATATATTTTTTCATATATAATTGGTTAACCGAAAAATAAGTTATCCGAACAACCCCAGTCCCAACTGATTCGGATAAATGACGCTCTACTGTAATGCCAAATTATTCTAATAACTTAACTTCAATTTATAATTTAGAAAATTGTTAGTGTTACTTAATTTATTACAGGATCACTATGTAATCATTCAAATTTTATTGAATTCAAAGTGAGTATTTTTTCTTAATATATCAAATAGAGAATTATCAAGTTTAATGAATTATAATTTTTCATTAAGTTGTATCATTCATCGTAAATATATTTGAATGATTATTATATATTACATTTAATCAAAAATATTAAAGTACAGGGTGGTACATGAAAAAGTAATACTGGTCCACAACTTAGGAGAAAAACAGAACTAAACTGCTGGTATCACTATCATAAAAAGATGTTGAAAATGGTCATCTGTACACAGCTGTGCCATTGATGTTGTCCCTCAGTTCCTATATTGTGTGTGGATTTGCACAATACAGGACACCATGTTTACCAACACAACTGATGCAGCTCACTCACTTCATATGATACACTAGTGCAAGAGACAAACCAGACCAAGACTACTTTTTCGTGCATAATCATGTACTTCCTAACTTCACTTTTTTAAATCACTTTTACTACAGTAAAAGTGAATCTTACAATTGCAAGCCAAAACAACAATCAGCAGTCATTACAGATAATTCACAAGGTGCATCATGCATTAATGAAACAATTTTATTGCTTTATACTGTTCAAAAGTCACATTAGTTAAAACAAATTTTGTTAGGGATTACTTTTTAATTTAATTTACTTTTTAATATTTAGAATATCTTCAAGGTAACATTATGATGCAGCATTAAAAGAACAGTTAATACATACAACCACAGAGAAACCTTAAGCATTTAATATAAGAAAATTCTGACCATTGTTTTCAATCTTCTTAGGAGATCATCTTCAGATCAGAACATTCTAAAACAGAATTCAAGAAAAAGAACAATGATATCTGTTTAAAATCAATTTTAAAATACATGATAATGATGATGCAATTTTTATGATAATTTAATAAGATATTTTGTATTTAATGTGATAAAATTGTATTTTAAGCAGATTGAAAACATTAGTCAGCATTTCCTCATATTAAAGCTTACTGCAAATGGTTTAAGGTTCCTCTGTGGTTATGTCTATTTTCTGTTGCAATTTTTCCAGTTACTACAACAGTTTGAACTGTTGTGAATGCAGATGAGTATAAAGAGCTAATAAACATTATCTATTGATTTTCTAACTGTTACTCAATAAAACTTAATAAAAATGGTTTTAAAATTAATTGCCATAGAAAACTCAATAGAATTTTAAATGGCAGTGCATGTTAAAATCAAAGAAATATCTTTTAATTTTTTTACAGCCGATATCAGATATTTATTATATTAATCACACAAATTAATGAGACAATTTCCTGTATTAACTAAATAACAAATAAAATTATATTAATATAATAAAAATTATTCAGAACTAACTAATTTAGGAGAATGGGGGATAAGTTCTTCAATTAATTATCTTTGCAGTCCAATTTTAATAATACAAATTAAATTGAACCAAAAGCTAAGTCTTCAATGATACACCATTAATCTTCTATTGTTTCTTCTACTCTCTACAGATTATCATTTCAAAACTAAACTTTGGATATTTTTATCAATAAAATCTTCCACATGGTAAAATCATTTCTCCAATCCTTAATAACTATCTAATCATAAAGAGTTGCAAGTATCTGGGGAGAGAGAGATAGAGGAAAATACTGTATTTACTTGCATATAAGATAGGTTTTTATATTTTTCACTGCTTCAAAAATCTAGTTTGTCTTATACACGCAAGAAAAGGATTCTTTGCATTTTTGGAATAATTTTTGTGAACCTTGTATTTGCATTTTTACCAGATGCTCACCCTCTGGTGTTTGAATTATTCTTGTGTACTGTCAGGAGTAAAGATGAATAGCAATAGGAAAAGCAAAGTTTTTGAATTGAATTCCAAATTGAAATTGCAACTTCACACAAGCACCCAATATAAGTTTTGATTTATTCCCACATGAAAACATGATTATTCGAAAATCAGAATTCGGAAAAACTCATAAGTATAATTGACAGAGTGGATTCAACGGTTACAAATTGGCAAAAAAGATTTCAGATTGTCCATTTTCACATGAACAAATTATGTTGTTGATTTTACAAGATTTTTCTTTAAAGTTTAAAATGCCAGTAATTTTTGTGGGACAATATGTGCATTTACATGAATTTGATATTTTATTTGTGATTAAATGAAATAAAATTAGAATTGTTAATAAATCTAATTTTCTTTATTTTGATCTTTAAACTCACATCTTGTCCTATATGCAGTATCATCTTATACATGAGTAAATGCAGTAAATGATTGATTATTATAGGATCATCTCTTTAAGCATGGTATCCGCTATCAAGATTTCAAGTCATTATTGTCAAAGTCTTGACAGCAATCACAAAACATGTATAACACTTAAAAATTTGCAGATAAATATCCATTCAGAGAATTATAGTGATAATGTAATGCATCAAAAACAAATTACATGTAAACTATGATTTTTTCTCACTGCAGTACTAATATCACCATGATCTTTTTGCCACCCTCACCAATAATAAAATGAAATAAAATTTTAAGCTGTACATAAACCAAGTGATCATCTTTCCCTCTGGATATTTTATCAACCATACACTGCATATAACTAATGTCCAGTTGCACTTGGAGAAGGAAAGAAATGCAAAACTTTTCCTAAGTACTAGTTAATCTAAATAATTATTTTAAAACATAGCTGATTATGCATATTAATATACTGGAAAATTTCAGATCTCTCTAGCAAAGAAAATAAATACTTCAAATATAAAATTTTTCAATATACCAACTTTGTCCACCTTGAGATACAAGATTGAAAATTTAGATTAAGTATCTCAAAAGACAATGTTAATTCAAAAGCATTTACATGAAGAGTAATTATTATTCATAAAAGCAAGAAATTACAGTTTTACAATTGATATTAAAACAAATTTTAAATTTTAAACTATAAAAAATAATTTAATCAGTTAATTCAATTTAGATATTAGAAAATTTATTTTTAAAAAAACTCAAATAACTGCTTTTAAAGACTTAAAAAAGCATAGCAACGAATATAATTCTTTTTAAATATTGAAGCAAAAACTATGTTAATGTATTAATAATGAGATTTTGGATCTTATCAGTTATTGAATTTTTAAGCTTTCAAATTACCATTCCTGTAAGAATTTCCTAATCATCATATAAAGTAAAATATTATTTTGAAAAAGTGAATAAATAGTCACAAATTAATTTTGTTTCAAAAAAGTAAGCTTGCTTTTAATTTTGTTATGTTGAGCAGTCTAACTGATAAAATTCAAGAGTTAAAAATTATTATAATTCAAATACTTCAATTTTGGGAAATGATAAAGAATCAAATTTTATTTTTGTTTATTTTATTAAGCAAGATTATAACTTATTTTTAAATATAAATATATTATAAATAGATGTTACTATCACAATCAAACATTTTCTAAACAATGCTAAAATCTGTTTCTTACCAGACCTTACTATAAATGGGATACTGAATTATCATCACTGGAATTCTTGTGCATGAAATGTCTGGCAAATGCCATTATTTTGCCTGTGCAGATAAACTGTCAATTATTATTTGATTAATAAAAATAAAGTTTATAATTTAATAAAAGTAAAGTTATTAATGAGCTTTTTTCACTGAAAAATAATTTTATGAAACAAATTTTTAATTTTAAAAAAATAAAATTATTAAAAAAATAATATTTTAAATGATCTAAGAAAAAATTAATTATTAAAGTAAATCATATTCTAAGCCAAATTTTTCACTTACTGATTTTTTTTAAAACTTAAGAATAATCCCAAAATATTTAAATATAATTTTTATCAATCATATAATTAATAAATTAAATAGTTTCTAAATATTCCTTCTTAAATTTTATAAAATTGAAGATCAAATTGTACATATAAAAATTGTAAAACAAAATTTCACATGCTAATAATAATGTTCCTAAAATAATGAAGTAGCATAATTCTAATAGATCTTTTCTTTCAAGCTGTTGTTGGAATCTAATTTTTTCAATACCCCAGCAGCCAAGGTCTGTTGGAGTTGGGTTGCTTTATCATTTTAGAACTTTATTTTCAATGTAGAAACCTGCTTTTTAATTCTGCAATTGTCAAAAGTGTCAGCAAAACAGTTTAAAATATAAACAAAATTATATTTTAATTGAAAAAAATATATAAAATTATTTTTAATATTTAGTATGTTTACTTATGATGTTAAAACAATACACTCATTGTATACTTATGAAAATTTTTGTTGAAAGTCACAGATGATGCTGTAATATGTTAAATTTCCAAATGTGATTCATATGATTCTAAGTAAAAATACTTGTTCACACTAAGTTTACTGCTGTCTTAAGTTTTAAAAATTGATATTTTAAGACAAGCCATCTAGACATTTGTGGCCCAAGTGAATGAATTCAAAAATTGATTAACTAACTCACAATGATGATATTTGTTCAGTTTGTTGCATCATTTCTCGAACCTCATTTAGTGTTAAATACAATGGAATTAAAGTATTCAAACCAAGCTTTATTTTGCTATCAAACAGCACCTCATATGGAGATCTTTTCATACGTAAATGTTAGATTCTGTTCTTCATTAACTGGATAAACCACATATTTTCACTCCAATGAAGATTACTTTTATCCTGCATCCATGTTGAAATCATATTTTTATATTTTGGTTTGTTCTTTCAATGCTTCCTTGGCATTAACTATGCCAGGATTTTCAGCTGAAGCCAGCAATCCTCCAAATTACAAATTATTGTCTGTCAAATGATCTGCCATATTATCATGATACAATATATATCTAATTATTCAAATTAGCCTAAGTAATTTGACCAGAAGAAAGCAGCCTAACTGCCTACTTCTAGTCAAATTACTTTATATCTAATTATTCAAATTAGTCTTACTAAAGCACAATAATATGGCAGATAATTTGGCATTACTTAAAAATCAGAGTTATGGATTTATTGTTAATGTATTTTGTTTGCAAACTACTGTTATCTGACTGAAGTATTGTTGCAATACCAAGAAGAGTAAATACTGTATATCAAGCAAATGGTATGCTACTTTGAACTCTTGCATTTAAAAAGCATTAACACACAAACTTTGTAATGAATGCACTTAAATGCCAAAAAAGCCAGCAAATACTATCAGGTCAGTCCATAAGTCCATGCACATTTTTATGACCTTGAGAAAAATCTTGTTTTGCTGTTAAAAATGTCAGTCTAATGTGATAATTTTTACATTGAAGTGTTAAATTGAATCTCATTCATATAATACTGTTCAGAATTGTGAACATTTCAGTTGTTTATTTTCCTTAAAATGGAAGTAAGGGATGAATATAAAAGCCATGTTTTATACTTTTTATTTTTAAGCGGTGAGAATGCTACAAATGCAGCCAAAAAAATAAATACTGTACATCATCAAATTGTAATTAGTGCAAGGACTGCACAGAAGTGGTTTGAAAGATTTAGAAACAATGATTTTAGTGTGGAGGATAAGGCTTGTACTGGAAGACCTGTTGACTTTGATGCTCTCTCTGCACTAGTTGAAGCAGAACCATCTTTAACAGTTGATGAAATTGTGGAATGTTTAAATTCATCCCATGGAACTGTTCATAAACACCTACAACAAATCGGAAAAGTTTCAAAGCTAGGAAAATGGATACCGCATGAACTGTCAATAGCTAACCGACAACGACGTGTAAACATTTGCACGTCTCTTTTATCCCGTATTGCTTAGAACCTTTTCTTGGTAGGCTGGTTACTGGAGACTAAAAATGGATCCTCTATAATAATGTGACGAGAAAAAGACAATGGATGGATCGCGACAAGCAGCCAAAACCGACTGCAAAAGGTGGGTTGCATCCAAAAAAAATTCTTTTGTCTGTTTGGTGAGATATGTCAGGTGTAATTCACTTTGAGCTGTTAGAACCTAATCAAACAATTACAGCTCAAATGTATTGTGAGCAATTAGAGCGCTTAAATGAAAAATTGAAAAAAAATTGACCATTGTTAGTGAACAGAAAGCAGGTTCTCTTGCAGCATAACAATGCCAGACCACACGCTGCAAAAATAACTGTACAGAAACTTGAAAGCTACAACTGGAAAATTTTACCTCATCCACCATATTTGCCAGATATTGCTCCCAGTGATTATCATCTTTTTCGCAGTTTGCAGAATTTTTTAAAAGGGAAAACTTTTGAGGATGAGAACAATGTAAAAAAGGCTATTTCTGAATATTTTGATTCAAAACCGAAATCATTTTACGAAGATGGGATTAAAAAGCTACCATCAAGATGGCAAGAAATTGTACAAAATAATGGTGAATACATTATAGATTAAAATAAAATTTAATTAAAATTTTTTGCTGCTTTTTTTGTAGATAAAAATATGCATGAACTTATGGACTGACATTATATATATATATATTTGCTGGTTTTTGGTGTTTAGGTGCATTTATTACTAAATTTCACCAATATTATGGCAGAGACTGTGTTATTACATAAACTTTATTAGGTGTTCTTGATAAACTAAGATGCAAGTACAGTAGACCCCCCCCATAACATGGGAGATACATTCCGTGTTATATGAATTCAGTGTTGTACAAGTCACTTAAATACATGAGCAATCACAGCCCGGCACATGTGCGGTTTAGGGGCTACAGCCGTTTGAAAGGTTTTCTTTCATAAAATTAATTGATTCTAGACTAATATGACTCAACATTTCCAAAACACACACAATTTTTTGGGAATAATCCATATAAACTATGCTATAAACAAAAAATTGTAGGATTAGTTACCAAGCGTGCACTGTTTGACGATGCCATTACTTAAGCTTGTTTTTGTCGCAGAGCGGCTCATCAAACGGTGTGTGTGTGTGTTTGCTGATAAGTTATTTTTCTGCAAAAAATTCGCTGAACTTTGGAGACATCATTAATATAAATATAATTTTTATGGCCGTTAAATAATAAATGGTTTTTACTAGGTCCACTGCTCGTTTAAACTCAATGGTTTGTGCAATCCTGTTGCGACACAAGTCGGTGATGATGTTTTACCATGTTATACGAGTCTCTTTTAGCGTGTTATACAAACACGATCGCAATTTTTTCGCTGTGTTATACGAATCTGTGTTATAGGGGGGTCTACTGTACTTAAATTTACAATCAGGATGAGTTTGGAAATTATCACAAATTCACTTATATCAAGAATTAAATTTTGGTGAAATAAATCAGTGGTTTTATTATGGTATTTTCTTTATCAACAAGTTCACAGAGCTGTAGAAGAGTTCTATATCATGCTGAATAATATTCAATAGCTCTTTCAGAATGTTAACAAGTATGTGGTGTTTCCTTAGGGAAATAATTCCACACAAACCTTTTGTTTAACAATGATATTTATTTCATCAGTTTTCCAACATACACACACAACTGGCTACAAATTGACAATGAAGAAATTCACGTGTTCATATACATCGAAATTCATGCACATATTGACAGGTTCTGTTCAGTAGTTCACCTATGTCAAAACTAAAGAATGAGAATCAGCTCTTTTTTCTATTTTTTCTGCTGCCAACCTTGATGCTTCCTTGATGGTAGTACCATCTGCCACTACAGCATTCTTCCTCCAGTGTTTTTAGAGATGAAATCATATGAGGAAATGCACTGTCCTATCTGATCACGTTTTGTTTGATAGGTGACTGTTGCCAGTGCTTGAACATCTCGGTGACATAGCAGTTCAGTTGGTGTAGTGTTTTCGTTGAGAAGAAAGGTGGGCTTCATACAGTCAATTGAAACTATGACCCCAAGATCCCTAATGGTAACTTTAAACCATTTATTGAATCTGTCAACAACCTTATATGGTTCATTGTATGCTGACTTAAATGGTTTACGAACAATGTCTTGTCTTAAAAAAAAAGTGTGAGCATACTTGTAAGTCTTTGTGGATGAAGACAGTCCTCTGTGATGCATGATTGATAGCTGGTATTGGCTGGAGATGTAGCATAACTTCTCTTAAGAGTCTCCATGAACTCCTTTGATGCTTAGTGTCCAAGGGCTCCCCGTAGGCAAAGGATTGTTCCATATATGAACTCAGATGTAGTCACTCTGATGTCTTCTTTAAATGCCAAACAGAATCAGAGAAAGATTGTTGGCAGAATGTCCACACAACGTTCAGTCATATGACTTTTTATCACTGTTTTGAGTGGGCGATGTAGCTGTTCCACCATGCTGTTCACTTTAGGATTAAAAAGCAGTTGTAAGCAGTTTGTCTATCTCCAGTAATCTAGTTAGCACCTGGAATTATTCTGCTTCAAACTTCATCCTTTGTCACTAGACTTGTGGAATGCCAAAGTAAGAAATTCAACTGGACATGAATGCTTGGGCCACCATCTGAAACTATAATAGCAATAGCTTATGTATATCCCTGGGATGGTGGTAATGGTCTTACCAGATCCAGGTGCACATGTTTGAATCAATCCCTAGTACTGGAAAAGAACAAAGTGGACTCAAAATATGGTGATGGATTTTAGCTCTTTGGTAGGGAATACAAACTTTTGCCCATCTGCAACAGCCTTTATTCATTGATGGCCAAATGAAACACTGTGCTCTATTTGTAGCTTTAATCCCTGAATGTGAAAGATTGTGCATTGTCTTGAATGCTTTGTATTAGTGTTCTTTCGACATGTAAGGTCTCACCATAACTGTAGATATGTCGCAATAGAGTTCTGTGTCTGAAAGTTTCAAATTGCTAAGTTGTAATGTCCGTATTCTGGTCACTGTCTCTGGTCTCTCACAAGCCAGTTGCTGATTGGCTAATCATTTGGATTAGCCAATCGGCAACTGGCTTGTGAGAGACGGGAGACCAGAGATGGTGACCAGAATATGGCCCCAGGAACTCTTTGAAAAGAAACACATTCCTTGTTCTATCATGAATTCAAATTCTTTCTTCACAGCCACAAAGATTTCCAGATGCAGTTGTTGTGATCTGCTGTGTACCAGAGGACCTACTGTTTGGATGAAATGGACAGTTGAATGTTTTGTCACTGTAAACTTAGGTCTTGTGATATCATGTCCAGGTAATCTTTTAATAGCCTTTGAAAACAAGGGTTACCTTCAATAATAACTTTTATGGCTGGTTAGCTGCAAATATCTGATCTTCCATTCACACCAAGCTTGGTAAGCATATCGATTAATTTTTGTTTCTTTAAGTTGACTAGAAGGTCAAAATGCTTTAAAAACTTGGCTCCTATAATAGGTGTAGAAACTTCCGATATGATAAAGTGCCAATTAAACATTCTGCATGATCCAAGGTCTAAATGTAGCAGTTTAATGCCGAAAGTTTTGATTCTTGACTAGTTGGCTGCATACAGCCCTAATGGTTTGGATTTTGCCATTTTTTGTATTCCCCTTTGCGGGAATGTAAGAGATGTTGTTGCCAGTGTCAATTAAATATCTATGATTTGTAGCTTGGTCGAAAACCATTAGGCAATTGTCGACACTCAACATTCTATGCTTGCTACCACTCATTGAGTTCTGAATGGTAGCACTCGTGCATTTCTCTAGCTACTGAAACAATATGGCTTCCTATATTTCCTTGCTGAGGCACCAAACTGGTTGTGGTAATAGCAAAATTTGCAATTATGGCTGTTTTGCATATGTTGGTGGGGGTATCTTCAGTTTTGAGAGAACGAACAGTGGTTATCATTTCATGAACCGGATCTGCATCACTTGAAAGTCATTCCACGTGAATGATGAGCTTCTCTATTTGGTTTTGCAGATCAGAAATAATGGATGAGAGATCGCCACAACTGTTTCAGTGTTTGTGGCATAAATGATAAATGATAAATTGAAGATTTTAATACAGAGAGAATGGGGAACGTCGACTGCATTTAATATCTGTAACATCCCTCCTTCCCCACCATCTTAATTTCCAACGAGATAAAAAGTTATCTGTTAGATTATTGCCATCGGAATTGAATTGTTAGACACTCCCATTACTTCATGCACTTTGTCTGCTTGTGTGACTAGGTATGCCAATTTCCCACTTGATGTAGATAGGATCATTTGAATGCTGGCCAGTAACCATTTTAGCCATAAACTCTTTATAAATTCATCATTGAGTTTATTTCTCACAGTTTCCCTAACTGTAACTGTAACTTGCTTAGTGATTTTTTAAGGCATTTGTTCTCTGAATTGGAAAATTCCATTATGCTTAAGTGCTCTGTACTTGTTCTCATCTGGTGGTTGAAAAATAATGTCAATGACACAAGATAGGGTTTCAAAGTCAATTGATGAAACCAGGCTAGTGTACTTAGTATTATCGTTTGGTATTCCTGAAAGCACAAAGGCTGCCTCTACTTGTGTAAACCACAACTGAATATTTTGTTTCCAAAATACAGGCAGTTGTAGTGTGATTCTATTAACCTTGCTCATGTGGTTACTTTCAGTAATGGACATAGCTGACATTATGGTTATTGAGGTCTAACGAATGCCGAATAACAATCTCAAATAAAAAGAACAAAGCACTGACCTCGTATACTGATCTTCCTTTGTCTTCAGTTTTGGAAATTGCTGTTGAGTTGGGTGGCCATGTGATCTTCCTTTGTTGTTTGTGAGGAGCATTGTATCTCATCTTAGTTCAGTTGTAGGGATGGAGAATCAATCCAAGTCAATCATCAAAATAGTGGGTTGCGTAAGGTCATCAGTTGTGGTGTTTCCTCAGGGAAATGATTCCACACAAATTTTTTGTTTAACAATAATGATATTTATTTCATCAGTCTTCCAATATACATGTACAACTGGCTAAAAATTGACAAACAAAGAAATTTGCACATTTGTACAAATAGAAATTCACGTGTATTGACAGGTTCCATTCAAAAGCTCACCCATGTCAAGAATACAAAAGAATGAGAATCAGATCTTTTTTCTACTTTTTGTGTTGCCAATCTCAATAATGGTGCCACCTGCCACCACAAGTATCTTATTTTGCCAACCATAGTCAATAGAAGCAAGAATCTTAAAAAGTATATTGAGTATAATCAATCAGAAACATGTAATAAGATTAAACTGTTTCTTCCGTTGGCTTAATCAGTTTTTATTTTTCCTGCACCATCATTATACTGTACTTATTTAATAACCAGTAATGACAAGGTTTCTTTTTCCAGTTTTAGCATTATTCACTTTCTTACTAGTTCATACTTGTTATCTGCAAGACATACACCGATTTTTGCAGAGGTGTGTCTTTATTTCTAATTCACTGTATAATATTTGCTTTATAATATTAGTTTTTGCAAAATATTTTGCATAGTATCTGTCTTTACAGGTAATAAAATCTGACTGATTTATGAGATGACATCAAGAAACCTCTGTCCACTACCCTGACAGTTATTTTAATAATGAAATTTTCACACATTAATTTCAAACAAGATATTGAAACCTAACCAATGATTAGGTAAGGAACATTTATAAAAATAGTATTTATAAATGATTACCAGATGACAGAAAGTCTATTTTATACTTTGTCAGAAGAGATTCTGGCATTCTATTGAATGCTTATGTAAAGTATATAATTGTTTACAGATATCCAGCTAACAGGTAGGAAACATTTCATGCAAGAACACAAGTTGTTCAAATTCTATGGTCCACTTATCTTGCCTGCAAGACAAGTGTTAAACATTCCCGCACGAGACGTTACAAAATATTGATTGCTCAGAGCAATTTTTACTTGCTTAAAACAATCACGTTGGTGACCAATAGTCTTTTTCTCAGAAGCTGGCTCAATTCTGATAAGTTTGCTTAGTGTCTTGAAGTACTTAAACTTAAATTGTTGGATCTCTCAGCTATTTTTGGATATTTCATCCCTAGAATAACTGATTAACACAAAATATTAGCATACTATTATAGTAATTCTCATGGCTAACTGAATGTTAATCTGAATCGTTAACAAACTATAGGCATTAGCTACATCACACAAATCAATTCCATGTAGTATTAAACAATGAAATTAGAACATAAAATACGAAGAAATCAGAAAAATCTAAAAATATTAAATATTTTCAGAATGTATCAGTTCCGTCCTCAGATCAAAAGGATGAAAAACAAATTTACATTTTAGTGACAGTTCATTTCTAATAATATGTTCAACAGCTTAAATTATAGTTACAATAAACATTAAAAATTAATACAACAAACAAATAATACAATGAAAGTTAAAATATGCAAATAATTTAATCAATGTTTATTCTTATAAAATATATTTTGTATTTTAAGTTAAAACTCTGTAGTAAGTATTCGATATATAGGTTAGACTGAGTCTATAGATCAGAACAAGTTTAGGGACTGACAAAATTCTGAATTATAATTTTATTCTATATTATCATCAAAAATTTGCTATTTTAATTTTAATTTTTTTAAAATTTTCTAATTCTTTACTATTTATTGTGAAATTACAATTTTAATTTTTAACTTTCCAATATAATTTAAAGTTGTTCTTTTTGTTATTTATCTTCTTTAACCCGGGAGGGGTCGCAAGACCCTTTCTGACCCGCACCCCCTATTTCATGATCGACTGAATCGTTAATAATTAAGTTTTACCGATGTGACTCACAGTAGCTTCCTAAATTTATTGTTATTATCAGAACATATCGGCGTTACTCAGTTTTTCAGAAAGCGTTAAGAGATAATTGCTCTTTGGGGTCATGGTGACCCGCAGCGACCCTTGACGTCTGCGTAAATTGGTATTATTAATGTAATGTAAATAAAATAAATATAATTTTTTTAAATCATAAAGTGACATACCTTTTCTATGATAAAAATAACTTCTATCATCACTAATTGTTTCATGTTTTTTTTAAATAGTTAAAATTTTTCAGATACTTATAAAAATTTTCCCCAAAATTTAATATGTAAATTTGAATGTTAATAAATAATTAACTAAGGCTTACAAAGTAAACATATATATTTATTAAATTACTAAACAAAATGTTTAATAATATTTAAAAGAAAAAAGTGAAAAAAGTTGAACTGTTAAGAAAAAAATTAATACAGTGGTACCTTGGTATTCGAACATAATCCGTTCCAGAAAGAGGTTCGAGTACCAATATGTTTGAACTCCAAATCATTTTTTCCCATTACAAATAATGTAAAATAGATTAATGCGTTCCAATCCCCTAGTATGTTTTTTATTGTTTCTTTATTTTTTAAAATAGTCGATATCGTCGACTTGGCCATAGAATATTTGACAGCGAGATCCGAAACACGCACTCCATTTTCGTGTTTAGCAATGATTTCTTTTTTCAGTTTGATTGTTGTTCTCACTGTTTTCCTTTTCACTTGACCACTTTCACTTTTATTCTTCTTGGGACCCATGTTTAAGGGCTAATAAATCAAAAGAAAAGGATGCTAATTCAAAAAATATAGCACAGCGTAAGTTAATGTGCATGCCAAACAATGACTGTCTCGTAAAGACCAACAACTGCCGTATTATCGGGCTAGCAAATGTCTATAGTAATATTAATAATTTAAGATAATTTGGTACTAGAGTTAGGCGTTAAGCGCCATCTCTTGCTAAATTTAATAATTGGAATTTTAATTAAATAATTTAAATAAATTTAGGCCTAACTGGACTGTCTCGTAACTGACGCCGCCGCCGTGGCGTCAGTGTCGACTTGGCGGGCTTTCCCGTTCGAGTACCAAAATTTTGTTCGGGAACAGGGGCATTTTTTTTTCGAAATTTTTGGTCGAGTACCGATTTGTTTGGGCTCCGAAACGTTCGAGTACCGAGGTATGACTGTATCTAAAATGCGGGTCGAGGTGACCCGCAGCGACCTCTATTCGCATTTTTCACCGGATGCTCGCCCTCTGGTGTTTAAAAACAAAACTATTCTATCTGGGTCGTTTGATACTTCGACACAAGAATCAATCAAACACAAATTCGTGTTAATAACAACCACTTGGCCTTTTTCCACCTTTATTTAGTTGATACGGTACACGTTTCGGGCCTTATGCCCCTCATCAGTCAACAGTTCTTCCCCCAGTTGACTGATGAGGGGCATAAGGCCCGAAACGTGTACCGTATCAACTAAATAAAGGTGGAAAAAGGCCAAGTGGTTGTTATTAACACGTCAGTAGTAAATATGAATAACAATAGGAAAAGCAAAGCTTTCTGTTGCGTTCCAAATTGCAATTTCAAAGATTTACGGGAGCCTAATATAAGTTTTCGTCTATTCCCACATGAAAAACAGATGATTATTCGGAAATCGGTCGGTTATATTTATGAGCGTCTCCGAATTGTGAAAGAGTGAATTAGACTTAAGAATTGGCAGTTTCCCAATTGTCCAACTTTACACGAACAAGTTATGCTGTCAATTTTAAAAGATATTTTCTTAAAGTTAAAATGCCAGTTATTTTGTGTGAGACAGAGTCGAATTTAAGCATTTCGAAGCCTTAAGCTGAATGTAAGTCCCCTTACCAACCCTTCACAATTTTAGAAGTCAATCATAAAAAGAAAAAAATTAAATCGGACTATCTCTCTGATTCAATACGGTTATTGGAAGAAAGAGATACGAGGTTTCACTAGTCTTCTGTTTTATAACTGAATTTAATTAAATTTTTATACCCATTCCTTTAAAAATCTTTTTTAAAATTGGTTTTATCATTATTTTAAAAAAAGACCTTACGTTAATTCTTAAAAAAATTAACGAAATACTACACAAAATAAAAAGTAAAGTATGTTTTGTTGGTTTGCAAAAAAATGTTTATTACAAAATTCGACTTTAATTTTTTTTTTGTTTGTACAAATGTTTGAGGCTCCTTGAAAGTCGAAGCCTAAGCAACAATTTACATAGCTATTTACTTGTAAATCTAACCCTGATAGGACAATGTCAAAGCTGATGTTTTTAACACACAGGGCACAAATATGTATAGAACGATCTCGCTCACTTGCTTCGATACCACATAATGACGTATCCCGCTAGCAATAATTGTTCTGCTACTATAAAATTTCTCGATAAACAGCTACGAGCAGCATATATCATTATATCAGGCAGTAATATATGATTAATTTTACATTACTAGTTACAAGCGACCCAGATAAAGTAGCCATTTTGTAAAAATTCATCGCCCTTTATAGTTCATGAAAAACGTGAATAGGTTGTTGACCTTTGCGACCTCACCCAGGTTAAATCTGTAGATGGAAATTGATAAATTTTTGGAACATTCCATATTTTAAATCTTTTATAGTAGTTCTTTTCATTGTCACATTGATGTTTTGTTACTGGAACACAGCAACTGAGTAAGCCAGCATACATAGAAGATGAGAAATTATACTCCAACCTGATTACCCATAAAAAGTTACAAGAGTACAGAGCATATTTGAACTCAGGAGCAAATGTTTTTGGTTTTTTTTTATTTATTATAAGTCAGCTTTGGATTTCAGACTACAAAATTTCCAATTGGAACGTTTTAAACATTCGATCCGAAATTGTGCAAACAATCAAATGTTAGAAACATTCAAATTGGAAATTTTGTAGTTTGAAACCCGAGGGAGTTTTATAAAACAAACAGAAAACATTTGTTGTTAAACTCTTTTGCCAGAAACATGTGGATGGTTTTGAATTTACAATCTCTTCCAGCTTTATTTTGGATTTTACTAAGACATCAACCTATCCGAACAACACGTCTTTCTTGTCATATATCCTCGCATACATTTACAATTTGATTCTATGAGTTAGACTCTTAGAACCATTCATCCTCATTACAATGAATCCGAACAATACATTAAGATAAATTCCATACTGCAGAATTCCATATTTTTAGCAAATTAACTCGAGAGGAATTTTTATATTTTGATGTACATTTTCATTATTAACAATTTTTAAATAATTTCTGAATACAAAATATGAAGTAACGTTTTCTTTAATTTGAAAAAAGAGTAGAGAGGTTAAAATCATTCAAAGTATTCCAGAATTACATTACTGCAGCATGGCATGACATTTTACCCATTAGATATTATTCAGCCATTTTGTGTTACTTTATTACTCCTAAGAATAGAAGTAAATAATAGCGATAAAGAAACACAAAATGGCTGATTAATATCGAAATTGTGATGTCATGCTTTAATAATATTCTTTCGAATAATCTTTACGCTTTAATTATTCTTTAAATAATTACATTTACTGACTAAAGCACATCGAATTAGTTAATTAAAATTAATTTATTGCAACATTTTACGTTTTAAGAACGAAATGTTTTTTTTTTATTTTAACCGTATTTATTAACTTAACTATACGAAATAATTAAACGGGAAAACATTAAATCATCTTATAACCGCGTAAATCATCGGTAATAATTAAGATTATTTATTTATTTTTCAAAATTACCTATAATCTCCGTATCTGTTTGCCATTTCGAAAATTATCAAATTTTTTTCAATTACGCACTTTATTGCGCAGAATCACACCATAAACGTTCTCCTCGATAACTACGTAATATAAATAACGTCTTCTAGCGGCCATTTGTCAAACTGCTTTTTATTTTTATTTTTTTATTCATGGAAATTTTTATATCGTATTTATTTTCAAAAAGACGATAAATTAATAAATTACGAGATATTTTCTATATTAATTTATAATATGTTATCTGTAATATAAGAATTAAAATTAAGTCATAAAACTCGTGTACTGTATTTTTTATACGTTTTTATATAGATAATATATTGTCCTATTTCTTTTATAGATATACATTTAAAAATTCTGGATGAGGATTTACCTTATTCGTTTCCGTGAGCGTTAGCTTACTTAAAACAAAATATAATAGAATCTCGTTGTTACGAAATTCAGGGAAGCTCCGAAAATTTTTGTTAAACTGAAAATTTGTTTTAATGAAAAACATATATACATTATTATCAAATACAGTGGTGCCTCGTATAACGTACGCCTCGAACAACGGACGCTGCGAACAACGGACTTTCTGTTTGGCCGTAACGTGACTCGAGCAACAGACTGGCTGCATGTTCATTTTTTTATGATACAGTACGGTTATTTTATGCCGCGGAACGAATTAGATGTTTTAACATGTATTTTTATGGGAAAATGCGTTTCTTATAACGGACGTGCACCTGGAACGGATTAACACGTTATATGAGGCACCACTGTAAGTTAATTATAGATTGGACAAGGGTCCTATCTGATGGGCCGGCGGACGCTTCCGGTAAACCTTCGAACAGATGCTTGTAACTCTTAAATGGGGCATACCAGGTTGTAAAATTATAACCAATATGTTCGGTGCGTTCTACGTTAATAAAGCATTGTGTTTCATCATAGCTTCTTTTTAAACAAGTAGCATTCAAAATGTGCAGGGTTAGATTGCGTTACCCACTGCCAGGTCTTGGGGCCCATCGGCAGAACCTTCGTTTACCAAAATTATCATTAAATAGCAGATACGAAGTCCACATAGGAGACAAAAATATTATATACAGTATGTTACTTATATATTTTTTAAATTTTATTTATTACATGTAAATAAAGTAGTATACTTCTGAAATTGTCAAGTTAATTAACGCCCGAGAATCATATACCCCCGGTTTAGGAAGCAAGTGTAGGAAGAATATAATTCGAAATATGATTAAGGAACGGTATAGTTTCCTATACCTGTTGTTTTCGTCTCCCGTATGTCTCTCGATGCCATTTTACCCGTTCAATTTAAATAAGGATTAATAACTAATTAAATAAGATTAATAATTAAATTAAAGAAATCATAAATGGCGTACTTACACCTGTGTCCATGACAACTTGTGGCTGTTGTTGAGATTAGTACACCTGAAACTTGTTAGTTGCTTCTGAACTCGTCCCTCTCTTTTGCGGTTCGAAAACGATAGCAAAGAAGCGAAAAAATTGTAAAGAAATTATTATAGTAAAGTGAAAATTACAGGAATTCTATTACCGTGGGACGGTAAAGAAAACCTTAAAAAACTTTGGTTCGTTATAAATATGTTCGTACAAGTAAAAGATTTTGTCGTGGGCTCCTAAGAAAGAAGAAAATTTAAAAGTTCGTTATTGAGGTTCTATATAACGAGATTTCATTGTATAAATATAACGCCCACATAAACATTTATCATGTTACACTTTGTATCAAGTTGTTAATGTTATTAAATAAGTTTTTATTTAGAAATAAATATCACATTTATCACATTTTTAATTCAGAGTTACATTATAAGTTATTTTCATTTGACTTCATTCTATAAAAATTCACCAATAAAAAATCTATCTGTGTTTGAATTTAAGTTAAAAAAAATTTTAAAAAATTATTAACAGTGTGCACCAATTCAGAATTATAATAAATAACGTTATTTTAATAATTTATCTAAAAAAAAACAACAGACAAAATTCTCATAGAGCGGTAATAAGACTCTCGTAAAAGTTCTTGGATGGTAAAATCAACTGCAATCGTGAGATGAGTAATATAAAAGTCGTGAGTTCAGCTCCTCACATAAACTTTAACGGAGGCGTTAACTAAACAAGCCTTCCTTCAGTCTAGACCTTTGAATAATCTCCATCTCATAATAATATTAATGAATTATAAACGAAAATATTATTTAAAAATAACAAAAGAGAAACTAAACAATTAAAATCAAAGCAGGAAGTTCTATTAAAAGTTAATCCAAATGCAGATCATATCGGATGTAGTAATAGTGGAATCTAAATTAACATTCGTAACCGGATATGTTACGAACTGGTTCCGGTTACGGAGAATAAAATAAATTTTATAATTAATTTGAAAAAAAATAAATTATAATATTTTATTTTATAAAAGAACAATAAAATAGTAAACTTGGGAAACTGAATATAATGCTGCTTTATTTTGTGTTTAATCTTTCCTATTCCACTGTGTTTGCTCCTTCTTTACTTTAAAGTGCAACAGAACTCTACTCTTTTTTTCGAGTCTATGAGAATAACTGTACTCAGAGTATTCTTTCTGCCCTGACCGAAAAAACAAGAGTGGCAACTGGTCTAAATATGGCGTCTCCCAATGACGAATGTTTGCAGAATAAAAACTCTCGTGTCGCTATTATTAGATTTTCTCAATTCATCTGAAGAGTCATCTTCGGATAACGAAAAAGACATTGTTGTTTATTACAATATCATTTACAATAGCGTGTAAAAGACCAAATTTAGAAGATTCCTAGAATTTGTAATGAATACATATATGATGTAATCAGCTATATTACCACACTAGCAATAAGTAAAAACGAATGTAATTTGCAATGTACAGCATTACTTAGGGTGTGGTCTTTTATTTCTCTGCGTAACTCTACCAGCGCGGCATCCTTTTAAAAATTCCTGCGGAACGCATTCCAATATTTCCAAGGTCGGGACATGAACGTTACCTTACTTTTGGAGCCCCCATTTTTGGGACTTTTTGAATAGTGCAGGTTTTAAACAAACTTGTACGAGCAGTTAGTTTTATACGACATTAAACTAAAATTACATAATACCAGTGAGATTGCAGTTTAATAATAATAGTTTCGGATGATTTTGCAATCACAGTTTTATGTAACTCGATTAAAATGGTTTAAAATAAAGAGCGTCCTTATCATTTTGTTGTCTTGATTAAAACTAATCAAATTAGTAGTTGCATTAGTTTTATCACTTATATACGCATTTTCTAAAGTGGTGCAATAATATCAAAGAAAAGTCAAAGAAACCATACCTCTATACGTAACATTTCGCAAAATTTAGCCCCCCAAAGTCAGCCTACAGCCTAGTTCCAGGAGATATATGGAGTCACGCTGAGTGCTCCGCTAAACCGATCGTGTGTTTGACAGTCGGTACGACACGGTGATCAGACATGCTAACGGTATTTACCGGTAAAGAAACCCTTTGCCAGATATTCGCATCCAAATGTGGAAACTCAACGGCGGCAGTTTCGGTCACCATCTTGCTTGCGGACGTCGTGCTTGCAATTTACAGGCATGGCAATCGGTGCCTGTAGCAAATAAATCCATTAACAACTACTGATTGAAAACAGTATTTACCTTGAACTAGTACTATTGTCTATTCTCCATGTTCCGTATCGGTCAAGGCTCGTTATCTCTTGTCTTGATCGACACTTTGCATGTAGTCATGCGCTTCGATGCTCGCTATGGCTAGGCTCAGTTTTAAGGGGCGTGGGACTCACCCCATACCCACTGAAACTATATCATCAAGCACTCCACGAACAGTCGAGTGGGTTACTCAAAGCCGGCATAGTCGCGTGGGCTAAATAGTTAAATGCGATAGTCTTAGCGGAGCGCGCGGCGCGTCGCGACTCCAGATCGCATGCAGCAATATCACGCGAAGGGTCACATGTAGAGATATGGTTTCTTTGACTGTTTTTGCTCCCATGGACATGCTCTAAGTCCCGAACAGTGTCATTAACATTTGCAATTGTACCTAGTTTAGAATGTTCGGTTAGCTATCATTTATCCCGTCTGCAGTTCTGCACCCATCTTGTTTTTTCTTTTCTTATCTGCGGGAAATCTAAATAATCTAACATCCGAAAATTTACATTTACAATTTGGTGCTGTAGTAGTGTCACAGTGTGGCAACACTTCTCCCACAGTAGCTAGTCTCTTGGACTGGCAGCACTGTTTCTCGCTGCATTTGAATTGTAACAGTCGTGCGTTTTAGACACGAATAAAACCTTTTGTTAAGGTAACGTCTTTGTCTCTTTATACTACAGGTGCCACACAATAACCCATTCTTTCACTTTTTGACACACTTAAAAATAGCCGACTCGCACGGGAAAAGTATAAAATATAAAGTATGAATGTATATATAAACTATAGAGTATACTTTATCGATAAGCCCCAACATGGCCGTTGCCGCAGAGGATTACGGGATCATATCTAGACCTATTTACATAGACTTGTATATTCCGACTGGAATGACCAAATTTGAAATATTCCGACTGGAATGTGCGCCATAGGACAACAGTAACGGCTTCTTGTACTCTTGTAGTGTTTTTTCTTTCAGTTACCGGACCAGCAAATTGGATTACCCGATTGAGATAAAGCACCGATGCCATCACGTTTTAAAACAGCCAAAAGAAGGTAGAAACGAAAAGTCCAAGGGCGAAGTAGGAATATATTCTCATTTCCACGATAGACATTTTGTTCCTACGATGTCGTATTTCTTGTGGATATATCATAACTACTAATATAAGATGTTTAAACAATAACTATACCTACTAAATGTGAAAGGTAAGTAATGGTATACGAAAGTTTTGCTTATACAAACGTCATATACAAGCATAATTAGCGGTTATTAATCGTTTTTTAGTAGTGTTGAACGTTTTATATTTTTCAGCATATTTGAAATTATATCAACAAATTGATCTGTTTCTTAAAATATTGTTAAGTCGCACGTGATTAGAACATACTCATACATACTACATACATATAAGTTTCCTTATTGATTATACGAAATATTTGTGCTGTGAGATACATGGTAGAGACATCTACTCTCAATATCAAGATGGCGTGAAGTTTTTCGGGTTTTCTCCACGTCTGTAACGCCTGAACAGGGACCAATTATCCTTAAAAGACCTATCGGAAGGCATTATTCCCCACGTAACGACCATCATAAACGCATACAACCAGTGCCGTCTTTAGGGGAGGGCCTACGGGGCCCGGGCCCAGGGCCCCGAGGTCGTAGGAGCCCCTGAATCCGAAAGTAATAAAGTTACAAAGAAAACAAATAGGTTACTTGAAATGAAGAAACCATTAATAATACGATTGAAATTACTCCTCCAACACGTAGTGTGAAGTGTTGAGTACAGGGTGCTCTCACTGGCTAAAAAAAAGGTCAATAGATTTTCTGGGATATGTTAAAAGGGTGATAGCACGATATCCGTAACCGGTCTCGTCTTGCTAGCTACACCAGCCCCCAGCGACTTCTAGGTTTGTAATCTAGTATTGATTCTGTTTTTTCATGGGGGCCCCCAACATTCTTCTGGCCCAGGGCCCCTTACGTTCTAAAGATGGCACTGCATACAACTACTAGAGATTTTGCGGCCGAAGTGCAAACGTTAAATTTGTACGGCAATCAGAAGTACACTTTTGACGTTTGAATTCCAAGTAAAACACGTTGCGCCACACGTTCACGCCGCGCACTGACTCATGGTGTAAAGTGTGAAGCGCGATAGGAATACACAGACACGTGAATTCAATTAAAACAAATTTAATTTCGCGATTAATAATATATACAAATAAGTTCTTTGTGGATTCCCTCAGTCCAATTTCTCTTGTTGTCCGATTGTAACAATAAAACCCGCGCGATTCTTAACTAACTTAAACCTAAAAGGATAGAAAAGTATAAAAGTAGGAAGTGAGAAGAATTGATAGGATAGTGGGGTACCCTTGTTCTCGCTGAACTCCGATGCCGGCTGGTGGTTTATTCTGCGTATCTCTGGGTTCGTCAACGTTGTAAAAATACCTTTTAGGATAATTTCTTGTCAGTGTCTTTGACTCTACGGTCCGGATCCTCACCTCACGGCTCTCTATTCGGCCCTCGTGGAATTCTCTCTCACGAGCTCGCTGTTCTCGTCCGTGCTTCCTCGTGTCCGGCCGGAGAAAAAAATGACTCTTCGATGACCCAGATTTTACTCGTCCTCCACTCGAACTCTTTGTTCCACACGACCCCCTGGTGGGTGGGGAGTGGGAAGCCCGCGTTCCCAGAAGCCAGAACAATGGACAAAGGAAATTAGAAAGAAGGGTTAAGAAGGAGAGAAAATTATTAAAACTAATTAAATCTAAAATTCATATGTACAAAAATATGGCGTACAGCCACATACGCCCCATCGGAAAGGCTCAAAGTCCATGATGGAGTTTGTAGTAATCTACTCTCCTTTTCCGAAGGTGGTATCGACCCTCGCTTGCGGGAACAGCTTGATGCTCGTCATCCGATTCAAGGGGATTCTCTGGTGATGCATCGTCTTCTTGCCGCCTGATAGGTATCATCGGCTGTCTCCTGTACTGTAATGCAATCTCATCACCTCCATCATCATCAGACATATCCGGGGAATCATTGTTGTTGGGTCGGTAATGGTTTCGACCTTTATATACAGCATATGAATAATATGGTTTCAAACGATCGAAATGCACAATACAATTTTTCTTTCCATCACTACCACCCAACTCTGCGGTTACTGGACCTAAAATTCTCGTAATACGGAAAGGACCCGAATACTTAGGGGAAAATTTTCCGAACTTCCTACCCTGGTGCTTGCGTAACAGCCACACTCTCTCACCAACACTAAAGCCACGCCCTTTCCTTTTTATATTGCACCGCTCCCTATTCTTTAAGTTGTTTTGCCTGCTCCGTGAATAAGCCAAGTTACGAACAGTGTTCAATTTTTCTAACAGCTCCCTCCGATAATCATGCAAATTATGGTGGGCCGGCACGCCCGTCGGAAAGACCTGAGGTAACCTGGGGTCAAAACCGAAGAGAAGGAAGGCAGGGGATTCGCCGGTGGATGCATGAGTGGCGTTATTATAAGCAAACACTGCCTGAGCAAGATGCTCATCCCACTTCCCATTACTTCCTCTGGAGATCCGAGCTATAATACTACATATAGACTTATTAAACCGCTCACAAACCGAGTTCGCACACGGACGGTAAGCAGTAGTGATTTTATGTTTGATACGGAGTATGCCACATAATTCCTGAAACGTGGAAGAAGTGAAATTAGCCCCCCGGTCTGAGATAATAATTTCGGGGCAACCGTAACGGCATATCACATGCTGGAATATGGCGTCTGCTACGTTCTTTGCAGTCTGGTCCTTAATAGGAATTGCTTCAGAATACCTGGTGAAAACGTCAATGATAGATAGAATGTACCGATTTCCGCTGGGAGTAACCATGAGTGGGCCGACTATATCTATAGCTACCTTCTGAAAAGGGAAGCCAGCTAACTCTGTTTCTTGGAACGGCTCCTTTCCCTTGTGTAAATTAAACCTCTGACATGTCCTACACACCCTCACTACCGATCGGACTACCGATTGTAGACCCCGTATGTAGT
The DNA here is from genome assembly GCF_030686945.1 of Centruroides vittatus. NCBI lineage: Eukaryota > Metazoa > Arthropoda > Arachnida > Scorpiones > Buthidae > Centruroides > Centruroides vittatus. The sequence continues at coordinate 4,066,654 of NW_027122113.1, forward strand.
AATGCCTGTCAACGGTATTACAAGTCTTCTCTATGCCCAAGTGCCCCCCAAGGCCCGACTCATGGAACGCTCTAACAACCTCTTCACCCATTTTCTGACCTACACATATCCGCTTCCAGTTATATAGGCCATATCTTCCCGGTTTAATGTGGACCAACACACCTCCTTCCAACTGGAATTCTGGCTGGACACCCTTTCCGGCAAGACCCTGATGCATGTTCCTTTGAGCCTTCGCAAGACCTAGTTTCATTTTTTTTTAAAAATCGTCTTCCATTTGTGATTCCACTACTCTATGGTGGAAACTGGGACTATGCACATCTAAACACTGGTTGACCAAGTTAGGTCTCTCTCCGCAACATATCGGGCGTGACAAAAGGTCGGCCACCGGATTGTGTTTACCCCTAACATGAGCTATCGTAACATCGTAATTCGTCAATTCTAAGGCCCATCTCATTAATCTGTCGTTGTGATTATTCATACTCCTCAAGTAAGATAAGGGCTTATGATCCGAATATACAGAAACTTCGTGACCTAGAACTATCGATTTGAAGTGCCGGAGAGAGAGAATAATCGCAAGGCACTCCTTCTCGATCGTTGAATACCTCAATTCCGGTCCCCTAAACTTCCTGCTATAATATCCGAGTGGGACCACGCCTTCATCCCGTTGCTGTCCCAAAACGGCACCTAGCCAACTATCAGAGGCATCGGTATATAGCACAAATGGAGAAGAGAAATCTGGGTGTGCCAAAAGGGGGGGGTTTGATAAAACTTCCTTGAACCTCATAAACTTGGACTGACAATTACTGTCCCAAACAAAATGTTTCCCTTTTTTTGTTAGTTCAGTCATGGGCAGCGCCATCTCGGAAAAATTGGGGATGAAATTGCGGAAAAAACCGACCATTCCGAGGAAACTGCGAACCTCTTTGACATTACGCGGGGTTCTACATTCCTTAATTGCTTCGACGTTGCCTGGGTCAGGGTATATACCATCACTACTAATGATGTGACCTAAATATTTAATTTCTCTAACACAAAATTTGCTTTTGGTAGGGTGGAGCTTCAGATTTGCCTTATGTAAGATCCCTATCACTTGATCAAGAAGTTTTAAATGCTCCTCCAGAGAAGGGGAAAAAAGGATGATATCATCCTGAAATACATAACATTTGTTTCCGATGAAGGGGGCGAGGAGACGTGACATACAATATTGAAAGAACCGACCGCTGTTCTTCCCCCCTTGTGGGATACGCGTTAATTGATATTTGGACCAAGGGGTAGTGAATGCAAATATATGCCTAACCTTGGGGTCAAGCGGGATCTGGAAGTAACCGGATTTGAGGTCTATTACGGAAAAGTATTTGCTACCATGGAAGGTCGTGAGTATTTCGTCCACCCTACTTAGCGGGAACACCTGTGGTTTCGTTATGTCATTAATCCTACGTAAGTCCAAAGTCATCCTGATTTCACCCGAGGTTTTCTTCACAATATGGATGGGGGAATTCCATTCCGAATGGCTTTCCTCTATGATGCCTGCCTTAAGATATGCATCAGTCAATTTTTTTAACTCGGCAAGGTAGCAATTCGGAATACGGTATTGACGGGTATTGATTACCCGGTTAGTGTCTATTTCAGGGCTGTGCATAAAAAGATCGGTGCCTTTCAAATCTTCGACCCCCTCCGAAAACAAACCGGGATACTTATCGAGGACGCGAGTCACCTGATTTTCGTCATTCGTTTTTGTAGTTCCTGGAGTTATGGCGGTGCCAACCAGAGTACTACTTAAGCAATCGAAATACATGATCGATGGGCGAGGACTATGGTTCAATACTCTAGCTTCACGACTGATGAATGTACATCCATCAATTATCAATGACGGGATTGAGTTGATGACATCCATCCCCAAGATCCCTTGGTATTCTAGCCTATCCGGGAATTCCATACAACAAAGGGAAGCGGGTATTATCTCATCCTTGTAGCTTATCGATCCCTTTAGGACTTCCTTACATGTGGAGATTGTGCCGTTGATACCTCTGATATGGGTGATCTCACCCCTTCTTGCAACCTGGAAGGACTTAGCCAATTTCGCGTTTTGAGTCAGCGCTATATCAACTAAAGACCTTTCCGCACCTGAGTCAATTAAGAATTTAATCTCTACCCCCACTACCCTGCCACATATTAATGGGAGTCCCCTCTCCGAACATGAAAATTCGGTCAGTTTAAAGATGAGGATGGGAACACGACACTGACCCTGATCAGGTTCCCGGACTAGTTTAAATCCTGACTATTTCTTTTGGGGCATTTCCTAGCCAAGTGATTTGGGCTATTGCAAACGAAACAAAGTCTGCTGTTAATATTAGGCGACTTAGTAGTCTGGGTCGAGTTTTCGGCCATCTTGGAAACTATTTCGAACAGGGTTTTCAACCCTTTTTCTAAATTGGCTAACCGATCCTCATCTTTTGGAGTCTTGTCAGGGTTTACTTCAGGACTAGTACATTCAGCACCCACTTCGCTTTGGGAGTTATAACAGACCGTTTTGAGGTCTCTAGGATTACTACATTCCTTTTCTAGCTCTTCCTCCCTTTCAGCGCATTCGAAAGCTTTCTCTAAGGTAGCAGGTTCCCTGCGACATACGTGACTTCGGATACTTATGTCTAATCCCCTGATGAACCTCTCCTTGATAATCTCATCTTTGAATGTCACGATATTTGGGTTACTCCGGATAGCCCTAGACATTATGGTTTTAGTCCTAATGATATACTCACTGACTAATTCCTTTCCTCCTTGCCTCAAATTTAGTAATTGATCGAGTAAGCCCCTTCCTTTCCCTTCGTGCTTCTGGAAACATTTAATTAGATCTTGCTCAATTTCCTTAAACGTTGGTGCAGGCGATTGCTCCAATAAACAAAAGAAAGTGTTTAATGGTTCACCTTTTAGTTTAGCTTGCAACGCAGCCACCTTAACCTCGTCCCCCCATTGGGCTAACTTAGCCACATTATCAATGGTTCTAAATAGTTGATTTATATTTACCGTGTCGTTAGGCGAATTTGAGAAAGTGGGGATCATCCCTAAGAATCCAGTAACCACGAGTGGGGGGTTCTCACTGTGGCTTTCTGCCACCAAACTCATACTGGGAGTACCTTTGTCCTCCATATAACTTACAACGATGGCTGATAATCAGTACAGCTATACAGAGAATTGGATCAACGAGGAGGGAATCCTGTCGCGGACGCCAATGTAAAGTGTGAAGCGCGATAGGAATACACAGACACGTGAATTCAATTAAAACAAATTTAATTTCGCGATTAATAATATATACAAATAAGTTCTTTGTGGATTCCCTCAGTCCAATTTCTCTTGTTGTCCGATTGTAACAATAAAACCCGCGCGATTCTTAACTAACTTAAACCTAAAAGGATAGAAAAGTATAAAAGTAGGAAGTGAGAAGAATTGATAGGATAGTGGGGTACCCTTGTTCTCGCTGAACTCCGATGCCGGCTGGTGGTTTATTCTGCGTATCTCTGGGTTCGTCAACGTTGTAAAAATACCTTTTAGGATAATTTCTTGTCAGTGTCTTTGACTCTACGGTCCGGATCCTCACCTCACGGCTCTCTATTCGGCCCTCGTGGAATTCTCTCTCACGAGCTCGCTGTTCTCGTCCGTGCTTCCTCGTGTCCGGCCGGAGAAAAAAGTGACTCTTCGATGACCCAGATTTTACTCGTCCTCCACTCGAACTCTTTGTTCCACACGACCCCCTGGTGGGTGGGGAGTGGGAAGCCCGCGTTCCCAGAAGCCAGAACAATGGACAAAGGAAATTAGAAAGAAGGGTTAAGAAGGAGAGAAAATTATTAAAACTAATTAAATCTAAAATTCATATGTACAAAAATATGGCGTACAGCCACAATGGGATATTGTTGAAAAATGGCGGAAACGTTTAACAACGGCAAATATTATCAGCGAAGGTAAATAAACAAATTAAACTATTTTAAAATATTTATAGGATGTTTAATAACACTAAATAATTGATTTTGACTTTAATTAGCGCCGTGTCTCTTACCGTAAGAAACAATAGGAAAGTTTCAATGTATTTTTCCTGTTGTCGGGACATACTTCTGTTGAGGGAAGTAGTGGCTGTAAATATGTATGCGTATGAAAATCCGAAAGCTTCTTGGAAGGATATATCTGAAAATAATCCTTTATGACCACTGAATAGCACTCTTTGATGTGTTTTTGGTCGACAAATAGGACGTGCAGTTCCATCTATGAACTCCCAACAATTTGTCAAAGGAGTACCCTTTGCTTGTTATTACTTGGCTAAATAATTTTAATTTTTCTCTTGTTAGTTTTATTTCGTCGATATTCAATAACAATTTGGAATGGCTAGCTATTGTAAATAATATTTAGTATTTCATGTACAGATCGTGAAAGTTCACTTTTTGTTCTCCCAAGAAAACAGAAGTATCATCAAGTGTATTAGGATAAACTAATAATGCATCAATTCCAAGTGAGCGTGATCCATTTTTACAAATAATTACAGATGGAGGCGAAACAAATCATTTTTTGAGAATATGTTACAATTATAACATTTTATAAGTATTATTCCTATTCTTTTTTCATTTCTAACTTTAATCACTTACCGAAAATAAAACAAGCAATCAGAATCTGTCATTTTATTTAAATTCATTCTTACTTTTGTCACAAGTATAGCTTTAATAATCTATATACAGTATACAGGATGCATAGGAAAGTCCCTTTAACCAGAAAATTCTTGCGAACGGAGAAAGCTACAGCTACGCAGGTGAGGTAACGGTATAGTAAAGTGACTATGCCCTACTTAATTCAAACGACAGCAGCGCCCCTAGTGGCGAAATTTAGAAGATAGGCAGTGCAAATCGAAAACGAAAACAGATAGAGCAAACTTTCCAATTATAAAGTTTTAGAGCATCAATTAATTAGTACGAAACGGCATGTGGTTCACACGGATAAGATAAATTGTCGCCTGTATACTCAAAAGTGTCCGAAAGCGATGCTCGCCATTTTGTGTGACGTTTGAAAGGAATAGCCACAGGTATGAAGAAATACGCACAATTTATTGCATAAAATACGTACTTATGTCAATACAGTTTGATAAACATCACACAAAAACAATGGAAAGGCAAACTGTCACAGTGATAACAAGTTTTCGAACATACTCGACATTAACTTGTTATCACAAGTCGGCGGAAGGCCGAGCAGTCAAGGTTAGCAGCCTACCGACCTGGGATTGAATCCGGACGGGTCGAAAAATCTCAAGGAATTTTTCGGGGGGTGGTGCATCCGGATATGTCGGTCCCCGTCCCTCACCGCCTGGCCGCCCCATTGTAGGCCTGGCCGAACCCATAATGGACTTACTATAAGAGGTTCTCTTAGTGCCCACAGAGTGGAAAGAGTTACAAAAAAAAAAAAAAAAAAAAGTTATCATCAGTGTGTGACAGTTTGCCTTTTCATTGTTTTTTGTGTGATGTCATCAAACTGTATTGACATAAGTACGTATTTTATGCAATAAATTGTGCGTATTTCTTCATACCTATGGCTATTCTTTTCAAACGTCACACAAAATGGCGTGCATCGCTTTTAGCGTGCACACTTTTGAGTATACAGGCGACAATTTATCTTATCCGTGTGAACCACATGCCGTTTCGTACTAATTAATTGATGCTCTAAAACTTTATAATTGGAAAGTTTGCTCTATCTGTTTTCGTTTTCGATTTGCACTGCCTATCTTCTAAATTTCGCCACTAGGGGCACTGCTGTCGTTTGCATTAGGTCGGGCATAATCACTTTACTACACCGTTACCTCACTTGCATAGCTGTAGCTCTCTCCGTTGGCAAGAATTTTCTGGTTAAAGGGACTTTCCTATGCACCCTGTATAAAACTACTTATATGATATAATAAAATGGCTTCTTCATCACTTTCATACTCATCCAACAAGACTAATACCTCATCAGTAGACTACAAATAAAATTTTAATCCAACGCTTACTGTGCGAAAATTAAAAAAAAAAAAAAAAAAAAAGTGAACACAGCCTTAGAGTTTCTGTGGTCACTTCACATCACTTTAAAAAATATTGAATAATTAAATAATTTCTGAACTAAAATCATTTATTTTTTACAATATTATTCATAAATGTTAAATAATGATTATTTTAATAAAATACGTCATAATTTTAACCCCAAACTCAAAAATATGAAGAAGTTTAAGCCGACCTTCTACTCATCATGCTCGACGTACCAAACGCCATTGTCAACTTTCTAGACTCGCCAGATGGCGGCACTCGACGTCCGGCATCTGGCCGGCACGTCCAGATAAAAAGGCCGGCAGTGACCTCTCTACTATTACATGACAATTACGTCACACTTTACGACGGGCCGATATAGCTTAGAAGCTCATGCCTAATCTAGCTGATACAAAACAAGACAAGGAAGCTTTGGCCTTTGTAGTATTCTGTTCAGTAATTGGTTAGCATGTTTATGATGCCAAGTAGTTATAAGCCTAAGCCTGACATGTATTGTACTGTACGTAACGTGTAAAACAGTGAAATAGAGAACGCAATCTCAACGAATATTGAATGCATGAATTTAAGGTAATTTAATAGATACTGTAATGTTTATTATTTTCTGTTTTGTTTGTATTCCATTTTACTTTAAATGAAAGCTAAAACACAATATGTAATTACTTTTAGATGATGTTTCCTCCTGACACTTAAATTATCGATAAAAAACCCTCGAGATGTAACCGTACGTTCTGAATGAAAAAAATGAAAAGGATTTTAAATTATTATAAATTGGCTTAAATAGTATCAACGTTTTAAATAAGGCTACATGAATGTAGCTTTATTTAAAACGTTTAAGACTATGACTTGGCCCAGAACCGAAGAAACAGTTAGTCTTATATAAAATCCTACGTTATATATATTAATATATACTGATATTTAATTATATATTTAAATAATTTTAATATTATTTACTTTTGAAAGTTAATATAATCTTATAATGTATAAAATGTATATTTTTAATTTTCTAAGCAATGTATACCGGTAGATACCAACATAATACATATCCGAATAGCCACTAAAAGCTGAAAAACAGCACGTAAAAAGCATCAAATCGACATATGAGGTAAGTTCTATGTGTTAATGTAGCATAATTTCAACAAATATAACGATTTTAATATATTTAAAAAGAAATTTTTACATTGTTGTCCATTAGACTTCTTTTTTACAATGATATTTATGATTAATGAAACTGTAAGCAGTTATCACATAGAATTTTCATATTATAATTTTAGCTTATTTAACTTATTTATTTGTCAAACACGTGAAGAAAACCCGGAAAGCTCCAAGCGACCAGCTTAGATCTAGGCCCAGAGGCGTAGTTACCGTGGAGCAGTTGGAGCAAAGTGCTCCAGGCGCACGAATCATGAGGGCGCCAAGTTAGAAAGGGCGAAATAAGAACTTGTAAAAACATTTGTAAAAAATTTTGGATTTAATAATAATTAATCAATTAACGATTAGATTTGAATCCGTTCGACAATTATGTACACTTTTCAAGTGTTTATCGCCTGCATATCTTGTCGCGTCATCTGATAAAAATATTCTGGAACGATCAGAATTGTTACAATCGGCCTATCCCTTCACATTCGCCTAGTTTTGGATCTCAACTGCTTTGATTTAAAATGTTTTTTTTTATAGTCAGGTAAAAGAAATTACTTCTATTGATATAAGCGAAATTGCTGAACTACTTTTATTTCACACCGCAGCCTCAAATAGGTTCTCCGACATTATTGCAGCATGCCTCATTTTTTTAACTTTACGGGCGACCACGACAACAGCAAAACGAAGTTTTTCAAAAATAAAATTAATCAAAAGTTATTTAAGAAGCAGCATGTCACAACACCGTCTTAACTCTGGTTACTATATCCAGGGACGGATCTACATAGGGACTAATGGGGTTTAAGACCTGGGCCCCCAAGTGTCAAGGACCCACAGAAATTGAATTATCATCATAAATTTTTAATACTGTTTGATTAACAATGAACATTTATCGTATAGTAAAAATAGTTAATAATAATAATGATATAATAATGATAATTTATAGTATTATTTGTATTAACAAAAAATGGTTCCCCATTGGACTTGAATAAGCCCTATGCCCCGAAAAATGTAGATCCGACCCTGACTATATCAACTGAAAAAACAATAGCTTGTCAACTTGATCTGAAGAAAGTGATTGACCGATTTGCAAACGAAAAAGCGAGAAAACAATTTTGAAGTTTTCTTATGTATTATTATGTATTTGTTATGAAACTAAACTTGCTTACATATTGTCAATACAGTTTATATAATACGTAGTAAATATTATTAGATACTCCGTACTTAAAGAATTATATTTTGTTTTATTATTATATTTATACTAGCATTATATTATACTAGCTATTATATTTATACTAGATGAGCCCGACGTTGCTTGGACAAAAACTAACGAAAGCATAGATTAAGATTATTAGATCATAGGCGATCTTACTCGTTTTCACTGGGTGCAAGAATTATGTCCCCCTCTTCCGAGAATAATTAGAGCATTTTTAGATGGGTCTAAAAATATGTTCGATTTCTCGCAAAAACGCAAAATACCGCATCTAAAATAGTATAGTAGAAGCCAAGTTCTTCAGGGTAATCCTTAACCGATTTCGAAAAATTTCTTCTTAGTGTGCATTGGTATGGCGTACCCTGTGTACCAAATTTCAGCTTTCAACTTCTGTTTGGGCTCTGCACTTATTATTATCATCATCAACCCATCTCGATTATATTATAAGATTTATTAAATTGAATATCTTATTGTTGAAATGTCTTGAATCTCAAATAAATCGTTATTAAGTAAGGTTTCAAATCGAAATAATTAGATATGTTTTTAAATTAAATGTTCAAAATAAATTTCGCGAGCCTCCAAGGAACAAGGGAGCGCACCGATTCTTGCTTGCTCCAGGGCGCTGAATATGTAGCTATGCCACTGTCTAGGCCCAACTGTCAGTGTTCAGTGTTGTTATCCACTTGGAAAGAATATAAAATAACTTTTAATAGTTTTACCTTTTTACAAAATTCCTGTTATATAAAATCACACATTCACACATTTTGAAATACAATTTCCATTATTACATGAAGTAGTTAACGAAAATTTTAAAAATAAGTAAAATGTTTTCGGATTAATACTTTTGAATTTGTAGTTTTTATTATAAAACCTTATAAGTTAACGTGCAATTCGGTGATTGTTTTAATTTTATACGAATATAACCTTAGGAAAATTTTGAACACGTGAACATACGTAACGTAACATACGAACTTAAAACGCATATCAGTGGCCAGTGCATAAATCCTCTGATTCATTGAACATATGAATTTTCCTCACGTTTTTAACATTTAAGCAGGGATAGAAAGTCCTCCTAGAAGTTCTTTTTACTAGCAGATCACGTAAGTGTTGCGTTGCCTTACCATCAATCCATCTCATCCGCAGGATAATTGATAAACACTGTCTTTGTGTATGTAGGTATGTAGTCTATAATGTGTAGCTTACATTTAGATACATTAAATTTTAGACAGTGAAAAGATGTGGGTATATTTTCCATTTCTTTTGTAGTAGGATATGTAATACAGGTTACGCAAAAGCAAGCTGGAGGTATTGCTATAACATAAATTATACTGTATGTGCGCAATAAACTTGAGCTCTCGAAAGAAAGCATGACTTATTGGTAGCATGTCCAGTATCCTGAACGATGCATTGTAATTACAGACTGCTCTCTTCCTTGCCTCAGTCCTCGTATCCCACGTGTTCTCGTTCATTCACGTATGTTATCAATACATAACATCCTGGCTCATCCACGTTGTCTTCTTCCGTCAATTTTACCTATTATGATGTTCTGTAATAATTCATACATGCTTCCTCTGATTACATGTCTATAGTATGATGTTTTACAAGATTTTATACAGGTTAACAATTCCCTCTTTGAGAATGCATGATTTAGTGAATGAGTTATTCCATCGTGCGTTGTTAATAGGTTACACAGAGAGGTACAAATGTTTTGCGAAAGTAGGATAGCTCATATTCAAAGTGAATCAAATAATATATTGTATATTATTTTAATTAACTACCATTTAAAGACAAATTGTTACAACTATTATCCTTGTATCGTTTTAAACATACTAGTTATTTTAATAATAATAAAAAAAAAATACAAGGTACTATACTGTACTGTACAGTACATTCAATACAAGGTACAATACAAGGTTCAATACAAGGTACAGTACGTTCAATTAAAAACCGGAAAACTCATTAAAAGTTCGGATGTTGAGCAATAACCTAGTAATTTTGACACATCACATTTTCAGAGGCAACAGTAACTGCGACTGACAACACTATTGATAAGTGAGAACATAACATACTGATAAAATGCGGCTCCTCTCTAGCAATGCACGAAGCAAGAGCGGTGTAGTGTTGTCCGTTTTTTGACAAATATCAATTGACATCCTCTGGCATATGCAGGTACAGCAAGAAGACGACTACGAGTTGCACACAACTGTATGAATAGCGATCTAAGGTTCCGAAAACAGCCGTAGTTCTGTGGAAGATTCTCTATGGCATTCACTGAGATCCAACCGTACAGGAGGGTCTAATGATGTGTTCACTTGTTTATAATCGATCAGCGCAAATCGCAACCGTCAATCTCGTAACGGTCAAATCGTAACAGTCAACTCTTTGATAACAGGTGCGTGTCTGGGAATTGTAACGGATAAGTTACGGAGGCGCTGATCGATTATAAACAAGTGAACACATCATTAGACCCTCCTGTACATACTAATTCAATTAAGTGTATTATTTATGAATTGTTTTGGCGATGGAATTTAATTGTTCATATATGTAATTTTGTTTTGGTTTTAATGAATTCTATTTAAAATTGTTCTTTAGCTTTCTTTTGACACGAACAAAGTTGAATGCAAGAAGATACCGAAGGATTCCCCAAAAAAATTCTCCTGAAGAAAAATGTCTGAAGTCATCATATGGGGCCCTCTAATTCAAATTTTTCCGAGCTTCACGAAGCTATAATTTGTCACTGCTAAGTCACCATTAAATCATTTACTATGAAAAGGTGAGTGTTTTATTGTCTCTATTAAATTATCATCGTACAAGTTTGAACATGTGAAATTTTGAGTTATTTAATTTATCTTCAAATACAATAATCGCATTACAGTATTTGTATAATTCATGAAACTTTAGATGTGCAGTGCTTGATGTTGACCCAAAACACAAAATCAAACAAGTTTCTGGATTATCCGAAAGATACCGGGACCCATGAAGTACGGATAATCGCGTTTTCACTGTATTTACATTCCTTCAGATGGCAACAAAATCTTACTTTTCTTCTTTACAATTGAATTATGCTGTTATATTCACATGGTAAATATCAATAAATACCATAATTTAAAAAATTATAAAATAAATGCAAATTAAAAAACTTATAGTTCTCAAACATCTATCGAATACACAATAAACAACGAAAAACGCCAATCGGCAATCAGTACCCTTTACAGAGCAAAAACTAAACTTCTCGAGAATACTGCAATGAAAAGTTACTGCGATTTCTCTCCAAAATTCTATTCCCGATCCCCTATGCGGTAGACTGACGCTTTAACTGCTTCACTGTCTGTAAGTTAATAGCGAGGTTGAGGCCGAAGTTTTAAACGCGAAAACGTGTACGTCGGACGTTCACCGCCGCTTTCCCGTAAACCTACTAGTTTGACAATGGTGTTCGGTATGTCAGTGGAATCATGCTTGTCATTCCAAACGCCATTGTCAAACTAGTAGGTTTACAGGAAAGCGGCGGTGAACGTCCGACGTACACGTTTTCGCGTTTAAAAGTTCGGCCTCAACCTCGCTAATAATCGTTAACAAAACTGATAATAATAAATATATAGTCCTAAAGGAATAGTTGTCGGTCCAATGACGGTCGCATGTCGCCGGCCATAATATGAATCCTTTATTGGAATGAATAGGCACTGGAGCAGTGGGGCAGTGATACAACGAAAAATTTATATCTACTCTCATCTCTTTTCCATTTCTTGTAGGCCCACCAGTGGTCAAGCGGTCTTCGTTCCCCGAACGCTGGTAGCTTGGTCGTGGGTTCGCGCCTCGCTCGGGCTAGCTGGCTGGCTGCGTGGAGTTTTCCGGGTTTTCTCCACGTCTGTAACGCCTAAATAGGGGCCAGTTTCCCTTAAAAAGACCTCCCGGAAGGCACCCCCTAGGGAGATCTCCCAAGTGTTGCGTTGCTATAACAAAACAAACAAACGTTTCTTGTAGAGAATGTCATTGTTATTCCTGCAGCACATTCCCAAAACAGATTACGCAGGCTACTTTAAGTCAAGTATAAATATTTTTCGTTTTTTAACTTCGTCTTGCTGGCAATAAAGTCTTTTAATCTTGTTTGTCATAGATTCAGCCTGACTTATAATGGAGGCTTAGCAGGGTCAATCTACCCATAAAATTTTCTGGCATGACCCAGACCTAGGTCTTCTAAAGTTTCAGGCTGTTCAGTGTTGGATAGTGAAAAATAATAAAAGGAAGCAATTTTTGCGAATGCTGTTTCATTGTACATGAAATTAATAATGGGAATAAAAACTTACACTCTTGCGCCTTTGCAGCATCGGACGTTTTTGTTTTTATGATAAAATATTCAAAAAGGTTTATTAGGAAAAATGCGTCTAGCTGCCTCATACCACTGTACGGACCTGAGACTGTTGCCTTTATCACATTGGACATCCGGTTGTCTATATTGAAAGCTTAGCATCATAACATGTTTTCAAAAGAATTTTTTCGCATCTAATAAATTATTCATTTTGCTTTATTGTTATAATTCCTTTCCTCTGTGCATTGAAGGGGGTCTAGTTATTTTTTCTTTTACTTGAAACATAACATTCTTCAGCATCGAGGGAGATCTCACAGGAGGTAGAATAGCTTAATCTCATCAAATATACCGCGAACACGCATCCTTCCTGATGGAAATACGACTCGCTTATATGTCGAGTAGTAATTAATTCTTAAATATCCAGTCAATACTTCATGTTAGAGTTATAACATGCTGACTTTCGATGTCATGGATACAGTGTTTCTAAAAATAACTCCGCTATTTTTAGAAACACTGTGTCCATGATATCGACGAAGAATGAAATATTCATTATATTCGGATTTGAACCATGGATGACTCACATTTCCTGTACTGTAAAGCATTAAACGTATTCGATTTTAACATGTGTTCTCGTGTAGTTAGCTACAACTACTACTAATACTAGTTGTTTTTCTCTATTTTACTTCATTACTTCCGGTTTATATTGTTTCTGGAAAAACTCTTTGTTTATCCGTCAGCAAGTGGCTTTATTGACAACCTATTAGTTTCCTTGGTCGAAATGTTAAACAATTTAACGGGCTATTTTTGTTAATGACAAAACCGGAAGATGAGAAGACACAAAAATGCTTTAACAGAAATAGTTTCGGTTAAACGAAAACATGCTTATAATTCTTCGGTATAGCTAAATTCCATAGTAAGATATAAATAATTCTTGATTTTTGTAGTTTGAATAGTGGGATTAAATGCTAAACATTACAAATTATAAATATAAAACTTTAGAGAATTATAGTTTATTTTTTATTTGTTGTTTTAATTGCATAATAAATTAATATTTTACTAATAATAGGATATGTATTTACAATTTAACATTCAAAAATCTCCAAGAACCATATATATGGCACAGTCTTTTATAGTAACTTAATAACAAATTACAATAAAAAATAAATTAGCCATTTGAAAGCACACAGTCGAAGCTATTTCTCTACATAATCAACATTCATTGGGCTGCAATTTGAAAAAGTTGTAGACCTATAAATTTTCACTTCGTCTGTCTGTCTTTCCTTAATCTCGAGAATAGAGTTAGATGAAAGACGAGACCAGGGTAAGAAAGGCCCCGATTAACTATATATGAATTTCCGATGCAAAGTGAAAGTCACGTCATTTTAATTCAAGAATTTTCTTCTGAAAGGTATTAAGATAGATGACCGGCACGACTGTGTTGTTAAAGGAAAAGAATGACATACGGGGGACAAGTCACTAATAATTTGAGGTGGAGAGCATATATTTTAAATTAAATAAATTAAAAATATGATTAAAAATTTCAGCCCGGCATTGTGACGATGTCACAATGAATAATTGCTCGTTGCTAAACACGTTCCCCAGCCGGCAAAAATTTCTTTCTGAAAAATTCTCCACTCAATCATTTGAAAAAGTCTACGACTAGAATCATCATTTTCTGAGAAATTTAAGCCACCAAGATGTTTCTTAAGAGGTCGGAAAGGTAAAAATCAAAATGTGCGAAGTCCGGACTATGCATTACTTCCCATTCATGCTTTTTTAGTCAGTGAAGTCTGACGGACAGTAGAGGAGTTGCATTATCGTGCAGCAGACTTATCATCCTGCGCATAGTCAGGACTTAGCACCCTCTGATTTTTATCTTTTTTGGGGGTCTCTTAAAAAACATCTTAGTGACTTACACTTCTCAGACGATGTGAAGTTAAAGGTGGAGTCGTGGCCTTTTTCGAATAATTAAGTGAATAAGTTTTTTAAATCAGAATTTCCGCCCTTGTTCTTCGCCGGAAAACGTGTTTAGAAAACAACGAAGACTATGTAGAAAAATAGCTTAGACTGCTTTGACTAACTTACTGTATTATTTATCCGGCTGTTATATATAACAGAGGGAAAGTATCGGTAAAAAATGTCAAAAGTATCGAGGGAGATCGGTCAAAAATGACCCCCGCAAATTTTTAATTGTTGGACTCGAGACACCTTGAAACATCGAGAAATGCAAAAAAAATTGAGGGTAATTTTTGTATGTATGGATGCTAGTGTGTATGTGTGGGGGGGCACGATTTTGTTCACCCTGTTTGAAGCTTAATAACTCCTGTGCTTTTTTGTCGAAAATTTCTGAAATTTTGCAGGGAGGTTTAGTATTAGGGGGATTGATGCTATTAAATTTTAATGGTTAAAGGTCGACGGAGTGGGGGAGATAAAGGGGCTCGTGTGTCTCGAGTAAGGTTAGACACACGACTTTACTCGTTATTAGCATTTACAATTTTTTATAAAACTCATTCCTACCCTGCGAATTCAGCTTTTTGCCATTTTATAATAATTAAAAATATAAAATTTTAAAAAATAAAATATTATAACAGATGGCGCCACCAAATGTTGCCGGGAAAGTTAAGCAATTGGTCGCTGGATCTTTTTAAAAATGTAATTTATTATTATAAAATATTGTACCCTACTTTTGGGACACGCCTCGGATAATATAGATTAGTAATAAAAATTTATCACAGCAGTTTAATTGATAAAATTTAATAAAATCTTATTACAGTAGGCCTAGTGTCTCGTACTTCGAATTTAATTCATTCTAGGAGGCCGCTTGAAGTTCCAATCAATTTTTTCAATTATAAATAATGGAAAGCGAATTCTCACACACTAAAAAATACCCATTTCGATAAACTTAAAACAGTAAATACACGTAATTTAAAGTAAAAAAAAAAACACAATTAAATGCCCTAATAATAAATTAAAACCCGAAAGCATTAAATAAAATGCGTAAATACTGTATAATAAAATGAAAATTGTATTAATTAACTGGTCGCACATCGTCGACTTCGGCATTTTAAACATGGCCACCAGATCTGCTACACCGTCTTTACGCTTCGCGACTTCTTTTTTCACCTCAATCATTGATATTACAATCTTCCTCTTAGACTTTGTTGCACCCGCACCCTTCTCGGATGCCATAGTAAACAAGTAAAGATTGTACTAGGTTGAATAGAATGTTTTTGCGTCTTTTTAACAGCTGTTCTTTCTTAACATAGATGTACGATTTAATTATAACAGTTGTGAAATATAACACTATTGCTAGGTTAGAAACGTATTTTGAACATTTTATTTCACATTTTGTTTGAATAAAATGAAGTTGAAATGTCTTCGGATAAAAAGCATATTAAGCATATTAAGCATTATGAGTTTCGGAAAGGATATAACGCCGTTTATTTGCTTGTTTTGTTGAGTTATGGCAACGCAACACTTGGACGATCTGCCAGGGAGGATACCTTCCGGGAGGTCTTTTTAAGTGTAACTGGTCCCTATTCAGGCGTTACAAACGTGGAGAAACCCGGAAAAACTCCATGTGACCAGCCCATCCGAGCTTGAGGCCGGATGGCCGAGCGGTCAAGGTGGCAGCCTACCGCTCTGGGGGACCCGGGTTCGAATCCCGACGGGTCGAAAAATCCCCAGGAATTTTTCGGGGGTGGTCCGTCTGGATATGTCGGGCCCCGTCCCTCACCACCCGGTCGGCCCATTGTGGGCCTGGCCGAACCCATAATGGCTTGCAAAAAAGGCCCTCTTAGTGCCCACAGGGCGGAAAGAGTTAAAAAAAAAAAAAAAAAAAAAAAAAAGCCCATCCGAGCGAGGCGCGAATTCACGACCGAACTCCCAGTGTTCGGGGAACGAAGACCGCTTGGCTACTGGTGGGTCCGATATAACGCCGTACCAACAGTAAAAAAAAAAAAAAAAAAATAATAATAATTTGTTGAGGAATGATGCGAACGTGTCAAATATGGTTTAAAAAGTTCCTTTCGGGAAATTTTGAACTAAAGGATACAAAACATAGGGGGCGAATCGACGAATAAGACACAATATACATAATTAAACACACCAAAACTAAAAGCAAAGAAAGCACCGAAAACATACTAGCATAACGCGAGAGACAACTTGGGCGCATAACAGATTACGTTTACGCTTCGTGCGCATTTTTTCATTGAGCAAACAGTTCGAACTTCGAAGCATCGTTCGAACTCAGAGGCGAACTTTTGTCGAAGTTAGAGTCGTTCGAAGTACGAGGTACCGCTATAATTAGAGTAATGGTATTAAAACACTAATTATTTAAATACTGTTATTTAATTAAATAAAATTCACAAATAGATTGATTTAGAAGAAAAACTTAAAACAATAAATCAAGTATGAATAAAAATATTTAAAACAATAATTTTTTTCTGTTAAATAACTTTTATTTCATATTTCGAAACCGAATCTTCGTAATTTTATATTAAATTATTTAAAAACATTTAACCACTTCGTTTTAAAGAAGAGTTAAGTGATTAATTCACACGTATCGTTCTAATAACAATACAGTCGTATCGCGAAAGACAGAATGACGCCATATATTACGTAAGATAACTAACCAATTAAAACATAGCATCTAATAAAGTGAACCAATGAAGATTCGTTTCATCAACCGCTAGGTGTTGGCATTCATAATTGATAAAAATTACCTTCGTAATTATTTTTTCGATCATTTTTATTTCTTAAAATTATTTAAACTATTTATAGGAAATATTAACAATAAATACGATTTTTTATAAAGAATTTTTCTAAATTAGGGAGTTCATCGCTCGCATCAAACGCATACACATATACATCCGTAAAGAAAATAGTCCCCGAAGAAATATGGAATTAATCCTGATATATATTTGACTTGCCGTAAATTTTATGGAAAATATGTAAAATTACGATAAGTACGGACAGGATTTTGGTTTTTAATGAGAAATTCGATGCCGTTTACTTGGGGTGTATATAGACGTGACGCAAATATAGTCGGACGGACTAACTGTCATGGTGAATGTTGTAGGCTGATTGCATTTTATTGGTTTGAAGATATTTTTATTTTGACGTAAATTAGTTTAAAATATGAAAAGGCAACAAGATCGGGATTCGCCGATAAAGACAAAAAGAAGCCACAACGACAGTAGGACCAGCAGTCGATATGATGATAGTCCGAGAGATCGAGGCACACCAGATCGAAGAGACAGGAGGACTGTGAACAAGAGTCCGAGCGAGCGACGAGGAAGGAGTCGTGAAAGGACTTCGATCGAAAGAAGTAATTTAGGTATGAATCGGACGAGTGTCATCAATCGAGATCTTTACGATGATTATCCGCGATCCGCCGTCAAGCAATCTTATACTTATAAAGTGCTGTGTGTTAGTAATTTAAACAATAAAGTGAATGATTCTAGTGTGCGAGATGCATTACAGAGAGAGTTTGGCAGACATGGAGAAGTAACCGTTAAACTCTGCCACGATTCTAACGAAAGAATTGCTTATTTATATTTTAGGAGCGGCGACGATGCGCGTGATGCTAGACATGCAAAATCTAGGTTGGTGTTGTTTGATAAACCGGTGCATGTAGAACCTGTGTTAGATAGGGCTGTGCTTCCCGGCAGTAGGAGAAATAGGAGTGTGAGTCCGGATTACACGCCATCTCACGGCGTGAGGGGCATATCGCCTGCCCATTCCACTGCTAGCACTAGTAGCGTCGGTCGGAGGCCTGCCGGCGGTCGTCATAACTGTCTGGATAGGAGTGTGCCCCCTCCGTATCCGCCGCCGAGTCATAGGGAACCGCCGAGAAGAGATGTGAGAGAGTTTCATCATATGTCTCACCGGAGAGAAGAGAGTAAAAAGGAAAAGTTTCCTAATTACTTGCATCACGTTCCTCCTGAAGAGGATGATAAGGCCACAAGGACATTATTTGTAGGTAATCTCGAGGTGAGCATTTCTGAAGTAGAATTGCGTAGGATATTTGAAAGGTATGGTGTTGTTGAAGATATCGATGTGAAACGACCGCCTCCGGGTCAGGGGAATGCTTATGCATTTATTAAATTCTTGAATCTTGATATGGCTCATAGAGCTAAAGTAGAAATGTCTGGGCAATATATAGGTAAATTTCAGTGTAAAATAGGTTATGGCAAAGCCACTCCGACGACTCGTATTTGGGTGGGTGGTTTGGGGCCGTGGACCTCGCTTTCTCATTTAGAGAGAGAATTTGATCGTTTTGGCGCAATTAGAAAAATAGATTTTGTTAAAGGGGAAAACCATGCTTATATTCAGTATGATAGTATTGATGCTGCCCAGGCAGCTTGTCAAGAAATGAGAGGTTTTCCTTTAGGTGGACAAGATAAGCGTTTACGAGTTGATTTTGCAGATCCAGGTCCTTATAGCTACTACCAGTCGCCTTCTAGAGGGGCTGGTGCAGCAAGTGGTAGTTATAGAGATGAAGATCATTATGTTCCGTCGAGAAGAAGTGGCAATCGTGATATGGCATCTTCTGATGACTTTTATGAAGGATTAGACAATCATTGGCAGCGAAATAGTACGTACCATAACAATGCACAATACGATCTACATTATGACCGTTTACCTCGGCAAAGTCGTGACCAATGGCAACCGGAACTTGACGATCGACATGATGGTGATTATCGTGGTGGTTGGAATAGGAACTGGTGGGATGATCATCCGAGAAGTAGAAATGATGGTACGAGTGAACGACGCAAACGTCCAAGAACTCCTGATGATGATGGCCCTCAAGATTGTAGGACAGGTCGTAGTGATGATGGTATTTCTTACAAGCATGCACGTCGTTCAAACACACCAGATCAAGGAGAACAAGAAAGAGTTTCTGTTCGTGATCCAATTTCTCCAAGAAGAAATCGTGAAAATTCTAATAGGAGGACATCTAAAGAGCGTCATTCTCCCATAAATTATGATATTTTACAAAAAAATGATTCTAGAGAATCTGTGGGAAAAGATCGTGATAATGATGATGTTAGAGATAGTAGTAATTCATTTGGAAGGACCAGAGGAGGAAAATCAGAATCCCTAAATGAAGATAAGAAAAAATCTTCAGATACTTTAAAAGCAGGAAGTGTTACTGTTGCTGATAGTGTAACAAATCTACAAGATTTGGCAAAATGTTGTCCGGTGGCATGGCATGGTGGTTTAGTTTTAAAAAACAGTGCTTTTACATCACGGATGCATGTATGTAGTGGTGATCCATCACTTGTAGAATTTCTGATGAAAGATTCTGCTAATGAAGTTCCAATGCTGCGTATCACACAAAGACTTCGACTCGATCCTCCTAAACTAGATGATGTGTCTCGGAGAGTGTCAAATTCTGGTACTCATGGTCATTGTATGTTGTTAACTTTGCCAGGTTCATTGCAAACCTTGGAGGATCAATCAAATTCAGTCCAGCAACGTCCACTTAGAAATCTTGTGTCTTACTTGAAGCAAAAAGAAGCTGCTGGAGTTGTATCTTTGCCAGGTGGTGGTGGTGGTGGTGGTGTGAAAAAGGATGGAAAAGAGTTGACAGGTGTTCTGTATGCTTTTCCTCCTTGTTCATTTGCTTTGGAATTATTAAGACGAATTGCACCAAATTTAACTGGAGATTCCTCAAAGGAGGATCATTTGGTTGTAGTTGTAGTAAAAGGATCAACATAAATGTTATGTGGAAAAGCTATAAATAAAAACATGAAAATTTAGGCATTTTATTGTTGAAACAATAGTAGTTATTGTGTATAAGTAGTTTGTGTTGATTAACTACATGTGAAGTTTTAAGTGTGTGCCTGTTCCAATAAAACAAATTGAAAGCACTGATTTAACAATATGGATATGCATTCACGTTTTATTTCAAATTTATCATCTATTGCTGTATCATGAAATACCATCAGTGCCATGGATGTGATGGGTTATATTTGAAACTTACTAGAAGAAAAACTTTGCTATTAAGTGCAAAATATTAAAAAGTTACAATTGGCAATTAAATTTATGAGATTTGTACAGCTAGTCTTTATCACAAGTGCTCTGTTGGAATCAGAAAACCAATTTTATTTACAAATGCCAAGAAGTGCAACATTCTCATCACATACTATCATTTAAATTTATAATGTGTAGTTCAGTTGAAAATTTAAATATTAACACTCATATCTTATCTACCGAATCTTTGTTTTCTGGTATATGCTGTTTCTAAAATACATGTCAACATTCCAGTGAAGAGAAAAATTCATTTTTATCATTTAATTAAGATAATTAGTATTTAGTATACCTTAAATAACTAATTATTTTACAAAATTATATTTTGTAAAATTCTAGAAAACTTTCTGTATTTTTGTTAATTATTTTGATTACTATTGTACTTCACATTAATTTGAATATTTTAAAATATTTTATTTTATTGTAATTATTGGACTTAAGTAGGACAGCATATTATAATTGTAACAGATTTAGTAAGAAATTTACCTGTAATTTTAAGAAATCTCTATAAAGCTTCAAAGTGAAAAATTATCAATGCTGTTCAATGCTACATTGAAGAAAATTTGGTGGAGTTCATCGTGGAGAGAGCGAGAGAGAAAAAGGGAGAGAGAGTGCTGTGATCTCTGGTGTCGGTGGTAGTGTTTCCCTATTTGTCTCAACAGTGCTACAGATGTCCAAAAAAGTTTTACTTGTGTTCTGCATGAATCATTTTTATGAAAAACTTTTTTATCAAAAAGGCTTGTTAAAGTGCAGTGTTGTGTTCATTTCTGTTGCGAGTGCCTTTACAACAAAAGGAAGACTGTATCATCACTTATTTCTACTTTTGTCAAAATTTAAAGTGTTCTAGTGTTATGCCAGGACTTCTGCTCAATTTAGTTCAGTTTATTGATCAATTTAATGTTTTTTTTGTGTGCTGTGAATCTTGCTATTCATCAGTGAGATTTAGTGCTACTAAACATCATTGTGTTTGTGCTTTGTGTTGTGAACTTGCTCATAAAATTGTGTGAAATTTAAAATCATTTAATAAGTTGGCCTTAAGTAAGGCAAGGTTGTTGGTTCCTGACATTCTAAATTGAAAAGAAGTCTATTATTGTTTTTTCAACAATTATCAGTTTTATTTTATTATGAAATTTAAATGATTATTATTATTATTATTATCATTTTTTTTGAGAAGATGATGATGAAGTGGAATATAAAAGTTACATCTACAGAAGATTTGTGTTCAGAATATGTAAGTTCAGTTATATTTTGTAGAATAATAATTCACTTGTAATATTCAACAATATATATGGCAGATATGTGTAATATTTTACAGCACTTGTGAAAAAGGCTGCCTTTGATAACTAGAATTACAATTAGTTGTAAAGGAATTTGCTGTCAAATATCTGTTTGAAACTTGTCAATTAAAAACAATTATATAAGATATATATATATGCACACATAAAGGTGATTTTTCAAATGTACAAGTTTTATATTGCTGTTTCTTGTTTGGATAACAGCTATGAAACATTATAAATGATTTCTAAGAAAGGAAAATATGAATAATGTTGTACAATTGCATATTAATTTCATGAGGACATCTGAGGGGAAAGTTAATGAAAAAATGCATCATAGATGTAATACCATAATGACAATAATGCAAAAACTTGTAACTATTCCAAACCTGTTAAATTTCATTATGATAAATTGTGAACAGGTATATAATTTACAGTTGTAAGATAGATAACCCATCAATTTGTGTAAGGCACAAAATGAACATTAAAATGTAAGGATTCTGTATAACAGTTTCAGACTCAGTTTACTCTGTGAATTTGAAGTGATGCAAGTTGAATTTTTTCCTCTTTTTTTTTCTTTAACAAGTATGTGAAACAGTTATGTTTATCTATTTTACATTATTTAAAGTTTGGATAATTTTTCAAAACAAAGTGATTCTCATTGTGAATTTTCATTATCAAGATCATTCCAAGAAAACATTTTATTTATATGTGCATCTGGAGAAAACATAATTAAACATCATTGATAAAATTTCATAGATTTCAAGATTTCAGTTTTATAGTTACATTAAAATTTCTTTTATCTGTGCTTTTGGAACATCAGTGATTTTCAAACATTATGCAGTGAAAACTTGTTACAAGCTCATCATAAAATCTTGTGATCCATTTGTGTACAAATATTATATAGTTCACAATTCTGCAATGAGAAGATTGTGATTATTTAATTTATAATGATTCAGTGTTGAAAAACAAAAAGAAATTTAAATACTTGGCCAAATGTGCTTTACAGGAATTTTCTGCCTGTAGTAAAGTTTTATTTTAAAACATTTGTTTCAAAAATAACAATAATTTTATTTTATTTTTATTACTTTCTATGGAAAAAAATTGAAGTCAATCTGTTTGTGTTCAAATATTTATATTTTTAAAATATTTATATTTTATATTAGTTAACAAAATTTACAAATATTATATTCTGAGAATACAAATATAAATGTGATTTGTTTTATTCATAAAATTTACATACATTAAAATGAATTGTCACGTAGCATAATTTGAAAATCATTTCATACTAAATATATTGAAAATACAAAGCACAATACTTTAGATCTATTCTGTTTTCAAAACTTACCTTACATTAGAGAATTAAATATGATAAATTTGTGAGTAATTATCAGAACACACTATTTGAAAATTAACAATAACCTAAATCTGAAAACGGATTTAGATGATGCTCTAAATTATTATTTAGATGTTGAAGTTTTACTTATTTATTCCTAGATTTGTTACTTATAATTCTATAACTATAATCTGAATAATCTTGTATTTTAAGTGAATTTGAAATATATTACAGCATTTTAAAAGATCAGCATAAGAGCAAATAAAATTAATAGAATATCAAACAACTATAACATAAATTTATTACATGAAGCATATTTGTTTCATATAATAATTTTATGTAAGTTTTATAATAGTAAAGTACATGGAAAGTGTACATGTGTATATTTTCATGGATATAAAAGAAAGTATTAACAAGTAACCAAAAAAAAAAAAAATAACAGGTTGGACAGTTTATTTGATAAGTAAATAAATAGAAATAAAATGATTTATTAAAGGAATTGCTATTGTAAATTCTAACAGTATCTATTAATACTTTGTTATATATATTTCCATAACAAATAATCAATAGATTTTTAAAAGTGCTTTTTTAAGGATTTATTTTAGGATTAATTAAAAACAACTAGAATATAATGCTATATTACAAAAAAATTGAAGTTAAATTCACAAAAGAAAGATTTACTTTAAGTTTGCTGTTTTCAAATAATAAAATTTTTCTTTTCTTCATTAAAGATATTCTCAATGTTTAAACTTCTATAATATTGAAGTATTTACAATATTCTAAAATTGATTAGACAAATAATAAGTTAGGTTGATTAATCTTAAAAGTCGATCATTATTTTAAACATGGTTTGATAAATGAAGTACTTTTAGTTGCAGTAATTAATTATAGATTTTAAACCAGATATAGATCTATTCATTTTATATATGTTATCGTTTTAATTTAACATTCTATAATAATGGGATTTAAACTATATAAATTTGTAAAAAGTTTAATAATATATAAAAAATGAGTTAATAATAGAATTAGCATCTTTTATATGAAATCTAGAAAAATCATAATTTGTTTGTTTTGACTAGCAATTACTTAATCTTAAGTTAGCTTAAAATAAACTACTCTGTATACTAAGATACAATAGATATTTATTGTTTTCAGTAATTTTTTTTATTGTACAATATTTTAAATATATTTTATTGATAAATTATGAATGATATAATCATTTTAATTATAATAAAATTGAATTTATAAATGTATTACAATTAAATCAAGATCTTTGAATTTAAATTTCATTCTTTAATTTTTTAAACATTTCATGTCTTGTAATGATTAATTTTTTCTTATTTATTAAAATTAATTTTTATTAATTATTTAAATAATAATAACTATTTGAATATAATAATAATAATAATAATAATAATAATAACATTAAAATGATTATTTATTATTTTAATCTAAATGACTTTTCTATAAAATTACAGTGACATACATCACCTACAATTACAAATTTGTTTATTTAGTTTTAGAATTTTGTTATTTGTTCTAAAATCATTTCCTTAAAATGACATTTTTGTGTATGTCAAACATGCTTGAGTCTATTAAAAATTGTTTACTTTTGGCTTTTAACATCAATAAACTGAAATTATTGTGTTCTTGTAAGTTAGATTTTTCTGTTTTCTAGATTTTTTATTTGATTGTCGACTCATTACAAATTCAACTTTAAAATGATTTATTTAAATAATTAGCGTATCGTAAATTCTTAATGCATTATTTCAATATTTTTTATTTTTTTTAGACAAAGTTTAATTGGTAATAAAGTTATGAATGTTTTTGATGAGATCTCTGTTATCTGTTATCACTTGTATAAAAATATGTAAAAAATTATTTGTAGGTTGAAGTTAGCAAATTAAAGATTATCTACATTTAAATGAATCCAATGAAAACTTAGTCTTAAATTTACACAATAAATCAACTAAACTTGATTTCAAAATTTATTCTTTTTAATTAGTATATTTTTTTTATTAATTATTAATTAATAACTTATGCATTATCTAAGTGTAAACTTGAAAGCAATGTTATCTAGGAATCTTCTTTCTTTTTTATTAGTGCACAAATTCTAAGTTTAATTTTTTATGGTGGATAATGTGACATTTTATCTCAAAAAATTTCAGATTCAGTTAAATGTTACAATGATCAAATGTGATATCTAAATGTTGATAAAATGATAACTTTGTTTAATATACTGTACTTAAAATATAATTTCTTTGTGATTTTAAATGTGAATTTCTGTTTACCAAACTTATTTAAATAATATAGTCATTAAGGGAATGATATTTTAGGTTTTTAGTTTTTCTATCAAAATTATTTCTAAATGCTTTGTTTTTACTGAATCTTACATTTAATACAGAACAGATTCAGTGAAAATACAGAAATAAATTAATAAAAAATTAATATAATAAAGGTGTAACAAAATGTCAAAAAATGAGAATTAAAAACAGGAAAGTTTCCACAAATTAAAATTTAAAAAAAAATGTGTTAATTAAAATTTCAATAATTATAATTTTTATTAAGAACAGGAAATGAAGAGAGAAACTGGTTTTCTTTTTTTTTCTTTTTTTTTAAGAAGAAGCCAAATTTTGTGATAGAAATATATTTTCAACGAAATTATCTCTTTCCTTTGTTCTACATCCAAAAACTAGAAAAAAAGATGTGAATAAAAAACAATAGTAATATAATAATAGCATATTGTTCAAAATATTTTTGTTTTAATAGTATCATGAACTGATATAGAACAGTATTTTTCACTTTCCTATTTATATGCTGAGAATGTTTGTTTCTAAAATCTGATTAATCTAAGAAAGAAAAACTTAATGTAAACAAATTGCTTCACTTAACATTATATTTACTTTTGTATAGAGATTATTGATTTTCTTTAGAAATTCTAATAGGACAAAATATATAAAAATTATTTTTATTAGATAATTTTTGTAATGAAATTGTAAACAATAAAATACAAATCCAAAAACTACATAAAAATAATATATATATTTATAAATGTTCTTTATTGCTTGTTGTATGATTAGATAATTAACATTGATAAATGAGAATTTTGGGATTTGGTGTGCATCTTGTTTATATCACATTTTTTTTATTGATGTTGAATATGATATTTGTAATGTATTCTAGAGTTTCTTGTATGATACTGTAATGAGAAAAACTTTATTAGGGTATGTTATAATTATAGTAGAGAAAAGAAACAGTTGTAACTATATATACACTATACATAAACTTTCACTAAAACACCGGATTGTAAATAATTCTTCACCTAAAAACCTAATAACCGGTGCCAGTCCACTTAAATTATATGGCAAACGTTTTCGGACACTTCACTGTGCCCTTCCTCAAGCCTTCTAATCTTCTTACAACGAATTTTCGAACAAATGAAGTCATATTTCCGTTACGCACATGCCAACCGAATAAAATTTAAAAATTAAAAAATAAAAAAAATAAAAAATTAAAAAATCGAACAACTCAAATTCCAACGGTTCAACTAACTTCCGTAAACGAAGCTTCCTCCGAACATTCTACTGTTTTGCTATTTACAAATTCCTACATTGCTCCGCCCTTCCTCTAACGAGTGATGACGTAAGCAGCTCTACGTCATTGCTAAACGTCGCACTTTTTAACTAATTTCAAAAACGCTCCTCCACTCTTTCAATAAAAGATCGTCATCCTGTTTCCTTTCTTTTACTCTGTCTCGTCTTTTTGCAGCAGGGCCTGCCAAGCCATCGATAATTTCATCTCATCTTTTGCGTTAATAGGCTGTGATGAACGGAAGGCCTTAAAGATTTCTATTTGTTCCAGCCATCTAATTCGTTGTAAGAAGATTAGAAGGCTTGAGGAAGGGCGCAGTGAAGTGTCCGAAAACGTTTGCCATATAATTTAAGTGGACTGGCACCGGTTATTAGGTTTTTGGGTGAAGAATTATATACACTATAATTTTCTCTTCAGATCATATCAATGCTCAATATCTTATTTACTTTTATTTATACAATTGAGAATAAATATAGTTTTCTCAAATAGTTTTTATAAAGAAAAATTTGATTTTTTGTTTAAGAATGTTTTTAATCTATCATTTTCTTATTTCTTAGTTTATAAATTATTATTAGAGCTAAAACTTCTTATATATTTGTTCATGGATATGATATAGTAGATTCTTAGCTGTTTCTTTTTTACATTTATTCTAAGTTATTCAATTGTTAATGTTATAAATATATGAAAATAATGGTATGTATTGCTGAATTTATTCGGTGAATAAATTTACTAGTAGAAAATTAATTAATCAAAAAATAGTGAATAATTGTAACAGAAATTATTAATTTATACTTACTAAATATATATTAATTGAACTGTTATGATTGGCTTTTTAAGAAAATGACATAGTGCTAAGAAATTAAATATATACAGTTTGATTTCAGTAGATTAGTTTGATACTGTGAACATTTTAAAGACATTATATTCAGCTAGAGAACCATTTTATAATTTTAAAGTTACACAATAAATTAAAATAAGATATATTACTATAATATCAATACAATATGTAGTAGACACTCAGTATTGAATGTAATTATTAGGAAAAAATTTATTAGGTTTTGATTTTAAATGAATTTATATATAGAAGTTGCTTTATAATAACAAAATGCATGTATGATACATTGTAATGAGAATATTATCAATGAAATAACAAGACAGATTATTTTGACATTGTCAAGAAAATAAATGATGATTGTTTATTTATTCAGTATAAAATTTTTCTTTTCATTGGTATAGTATGCAAAAAATAAAAATGTAATATGAGATGTTCTTGAAAAGTTAAACAAAAAAAAAACCAGGGACAGTAAATTAGTACATACTTTTTAACAGTTAATAAGCATTTATAATAATTTTTTCATGATATAATTTTGTAAATAAATGCTACTACATAACTTAATTTTCTTAATTTGAATTCAAAATCCATTTCATGAGTGCTTTTAAACAAAATTGCTGATAAAAATGTATATGAAAGTTTCATTTGTTTATTTTACATACTGATCGAGAGATCAAATTTGATTAGCTGTTTAAATGCTAGACTAACTTTTTATATTTTCTCACTAAGATCATTAAATTAAGCTTATACAGTACTTTGTCCCTCAAATAATAATTTTTATAGTTTATTATAATTGTTATTTTATTGTTATTGTTAAATAGTTTTGAATTTTAATCATGTGTACTCTGCCATATTTTCTGTACTTATACTTTTGTTTTATTTATTTAAATATTACAACAGTTAATGAAATAATCGAATTTTTTTTTATTAATTAATTATTCTATCAATAATTATTGGATTAGTTGATTTTTGATGAGACGTTTTAATTAATAAACATTTGAGTTTTTTCATTTCTTTTGTTATATACAGAAGTGATCATTTTTGAAATGAAATTAATAACTTTTTACAATAATGATTGACTATATTTGATAGATTTCTAATTATTAACTAAAACAGTATTAACAAATAAATTACATATACATGAAACTTTAAATTTGAATCAATAATAATTAACTGTATCATTAATTTAAAAGGAAATTTACAACATTAATTTTCTTCAAAGCTATGTCCTTAATCTAATAATTAAACTAACATGTTTAATAATATGCTTAAATAATTTATTATGATATATTTCTTCTTGAATTTTATCTAGACAAGGTTTTTTCTGATTTATTATAATTGTTACAATTATAATAAATCAGAATAAATTAGAATTATAAAATAACAATTGTATTTTTTCAATTTTAATAATATATTTTTAAAAATTATTAATAAGTGAATTTAAATAAAATTCAGTAGATGGTGTATTAACTCTAACTTATAAATTCAATTAAATAAAACCTATTATATTTCTTTAATAATTTATAATTAATACTGTCCATAATATAATTAATGTGAAAATTCAAGAATTTTTATATTTCTGTCTGCTTACAGAGTAACAAGTAATCCTGTTTTGTTAATGTATAAGAATACATATTATTATTCTGTCCCTTTTAGATTTGCATGTGATATACAAAAATAAATATTGTTGGTGCCCAAAAATAGTGACACAACTGAAAAATTTCCAATTTCGAGTTTATTGTAGAAATGTATAGCAAACTCCCCATGTTTTTATGTGGAAGAACGAATACTAATATTTATTTCCAAAATAGATTTGAAAATTTTCAAAATCCAAGATCATGACAAAGCGTTACAAAGAAACAAGAAACTTTTAAGTGGCTGTTCTGGAAGATTTTTTTGAGTTGTGTCACTATTCTTGTGCACCAACAATATGAGGACTTTTATTTTCAAATGACTATCTTAAGTATTATGAAGTTCACAGATTTACAGGTAGCAGTTTTCTTACAGTGATGGTTTTTAATAGATTTATAAAATTAGTATTGTTTTATTTTATTGACATTTTTTAATATCAAAGGTTATTTAATTATTATTTGTTAATAAATGCAGTAAAATCTGCTTATTTTACCATAATCACTTTGAGTCTCACCTATGCTGATTCTGTTTCTGAAATGACAAAATTCTGAATTTTTTTCTTTATTTTATTCTACAGGGTGTCCCAAAAAGATGTACTCACTCTTTGATAGACTATTAATAATATGTTTTTTTAATTTAGTAATAGGTTTTAAACTAATGTATTTATTTATTTGTTTATTGATTTAACTTCTTAGACTGTGTGTTTGTCAAGACACGTCTATTTACAAAAAAATATTTATATATTTGACAATCAAATAGAATCTTTTTGGGACACCCTGTATAATTAATTATTATAAATGCATAAAGAAAATATGATAATTTAATTCTGAAATTTAAGTATGAGAGTTACTATATGTTTAATAATGACACATAAATATGTTTCATTTAAATTATATTATAGAAAATGAAAAACAGTTGAATCAATAAGAATACAAAGTTTATTATTTAACCAAAAAATTTTTTTCTGAGTTCAAAATTTTTTCAATAATAGGGTTGCATAAATGCATAAATTTTTAAAACTTTTTTGAATTGTATTGGGTGAATAATAAGGTAAATTTTAAAAAATTAATAGTAAAAATTAATTCTATTAATATGTAGTTTTGAACTGTTTAGAATTTTCATGTGTTTATGTTTTAAAACAGTTCAGTAAATAAAATAATGAAGAGAGAAGTGTACAGGTTTAACAGTGCACTTCTTTCTTCACTTTTTTTATTTACTAGTTTGTGAACTAGTTTACGAAACTAGTTCTAGTTTCACAAATGTTTAAAAATGAATGAAAAACAATTATTAATCATGAATTAACTTTAAACAAGTAACCATATACCAGGTGATTAAATGAAAGTAGGACTTGCAAGAAGTAGCTTAAAGAATTTGGTGACATAGTGAGCCAGTGATAAAACAGTCATGGCTAGGAGATGGTACAGTAGACTCTCTCTTATCTGTACTGAATAAAAGCAGCCAAAAATTTTTGAAAATATTGTACACTACTCCAAATCATACCTTTCCATACTGCAATGTGTACGTTTTAAAATTTCTTATCATTAAGTTTGCCTTGAAGTTTATAGAAAGCACAATGTATCATCCATCACTGCAGTGATAACCAGATATTGGTGTGATGTAGCACCTTGTCAGCAAATCTAGAAGAACAAAAGAAACAACTTTAACATGTTATTTTGAAAATGAATTGTAATTATCAAAAATAAGCATCAAAGTCAAAATAAATATTTTGAAATATAAAGTAGACATATATCTTAGATTCTTATTTAAAAAATCTCACACTCTATCTGGAATTTTTCTAATATCTGGATCACTCCCACCCAAATTAGTTTGGATATGTGAGAGTATATTGCATTATCAAGTTTGACTTTTAGTGTTGCTAAACTCCTAGAACTACCATTCATGAGTTCTACTTACTTATATCACCTAGTATTTACAGTTTTTTTCTAATGTTTATTAATTTAATTTTTTTACTAGTTATTTCTAAATTTTCAATGAAGGTTTACTGTCTCTAATATTGATGAAGTAATTACCTATGAAGTTTTTATAAATTCTGAAGGTCATGGTTATCTTATAGCTATTTGCTCTTTTTTCTTTTTACAATCTTTTCAATTAAGACAATAAATGCCTTCTACAAATAAAATTTCTGTTTATCTTTGTTAGCATCTTGATAGTGAGCTATATTACTAATATTATTTTTTTAAACTCTCATGGATATTTATATTTATTATTCTTGGTTGATTTTTTTTAGTGTTTATATGTTGACTTTATTTTAAAGCACAATTAAAAGATGTTTTTAAATTTAATCTATCCTATTTTCTGGCATATAAGACGACTTTTTAACCCAGGAAAATCTTCTCAAAAGTCAGGGGTCATCTTATACATCAGAAAGTACGGTATTTAGCACATTTTTACATCAACTAAAAATAGCTTAGAAAAATAATTTGATAAATATTTAATAATTAAATTTTTTATTGTATTTGTCAAAAAACATCTTTTTGTTTTCATATAAAGATTTGGGTTTTACATATTTATATAGTTTTATTAAAGCATTTATAATAATATGATTTTTAGAAAATCATGACTTAAGAGACTTATTCAATTGTACCATTCATTCCGTATGTTAACAAAGAGGTGGCTTCTCTGTAGTGAAGTCATTTGTTAAATATTGCATAAACATGCCCTTTTCTGGATTTTGTTTATTTTAAAGTTTTATTGCTGTTTGCTTTTTATCTAGTTGAATTTGTTGATATCTTTATTGGATACTGGGTCCTCTTATTACTAGATTCATCACAACAGTTGGCTAAACAGATGACAATTTATACTTCTTTTAATATCTTTTATTTGAAATTGATATGCATTTAGTCTTAGTTGATTTTTTTACAATTCACTTCAGATATTTTTATTTTATAATAATTTCTGATAATTTCCAACATATTTTTCTATGGTGATGTTATTCTAAAACTTGTAAATTCGTGTATATTTGTACTTTTAAAAAATTCCAATCTTCATTTGTAACAAAATTCCATAAATATCTTTGATTTTTCATAAATAACATAATTTTTTTCTATTAATGGCAATTCATGATCATTAACAATTTGCATTCCAATTAAAATTCTTAATTGTTGTAGTTTTTACAGTAAAATTATTCTTTTCAGACTGGGTAGATGGTGGGAAACAATTTTTTATGGATTCAAGACTTTTTCAGAATTTTTAAAGATGGGACGGAAAAGATAGTTTTTTCTCATAGTTTGAAAGATCATTCCATACATAAATGCATATCAATTGTTTTTCTTTAAATCAAATTTTGTGAACAATAAATCAGGAAATTTCTATGTGCTAAGATATACACCAGAATAGAGTTATCAGTAAATAGGGTTACCATATGTCTGTATTTAGTATGGACAGTCTGTACTTTAAAGGTTCAGTCCATGTCTGTGCCGTACTTAGAAAAAATAAACAAAATGTCTATACTTTTCAACTAATCACAAAGTCAATAGTTAAACCATAACCACTTAGATTTAAATCTGATAAAAGGTGCTAAATTTTTGATAATTATTATTATATTTGTTGGCTAAGTGACAACATTATATAAACAAATGTAGTGGCTCTATTGCTTAGAGAACATGCACACATTCATTACAACAGTTTTTTAATTTGATAGTACTTGTTGTCTATGTGGTAAAATAGTTTTCTTATATTTATATTTCTTATATCTTAAAATTGCATTCTGTGCCCCAAAGGAAAGTGTGAATTGAAACTATATATTATATGCCTACATTTACTAGATTGAAAAATATGAATAAGTTCCCTTTATTTTTTCTTGCTGCCTGAGTACTTTTAATGCTAATCTGTCTGTATTTTGTCTTCAAATATTATGGTAACACTATCAGTGAAGCAAAATTCAGTTTGTTGGGTGTGGAAAGTTTACACCTAATTTGAATATTCTGTGGTTATTCTGAATTTTTTACACTAAAACTGAATTTGTTTCACACAATTTCTTATCTGTCAGATTATATGTATAATGAACAATTTAATACACATTAAAACCAATATATAGTATAAAAATGTAAAATGAATTTTTGTAGTAGGTAGTATTAACTTTTAAAATCAGAAAAAAATTGTGAAAATTCTTAATGTTTTATTAATATAAAGATACTTTAGTGATTTAATTTTCAATTACAAATAATAAGGAATACTGTAAGTTTATCTGTTATATTTTGTCTTACATAGAGATTTGGAAAATTCATCAAAAATTATATAGTACGAAATGAAATAAAGTAAAAAAGCTTTTTTACTTTATTTCAAATTTAGAAAGAAAGCAGTGCCAGTCTAAGCATGGCTATTGCAATGCCTGACAGTTGTGGGGAACCAACCTAGCCTTGATGTTTCTGTGGCAATGCATCCACAGACCACAAAGGTTGGAAAACCATGTCAACAGATGAAATGGAAATGAATGAGCTTATCATCCATACTTACTACACCATCACAAGACTTGAAACAAATATGACAGCATACAGACAATATCTACACCATAGATTCTCACAACAATATCCTCACTCATTGTCACTGAACAAAGGGTTGTTGATCAAAACAGAACAATTATACACAACAACCTTATCCCACAAACAACACTTGAACTTATCAAACAACAGGTTGCTGATCAAATACATCAACATACAGAAACATTTAACATTAATGAAGATCATATAAACTGTCAGGATAATCCAACAACAAGCACTGATTATAGCATGTACACAACAAAAAACCACTAACATTACTACAGACACTTCATCATCCACCACTGATAACATAGACATAGATTCAGTTAATATGTTCTCACTTATATTTCAGGAAACCCTCACTAAATACACAGATACAGATCCCACACAAAGACATACCAAAAATCAACACATCAAAGGTAGTAGGAAAAACACTAAATTATGTAAACACTCACTTACTACCACACTACATCCATTTAATTTCTACTCTTTCAGACATTCATACATTAGTTTATGCTGGGGTACTCACAGTAGTGACACACTATGGACTGAAAATACAATCACAGACAGATACACACAAAACACAATTCTGTCACAAGCCTGCCTGGCAGAGAATAATAGAAACATAAATTAATGACATTAGACAGCAATTAGGCAGGCTGACACAATACACTAAAAACAACATAACACCCAAATTAAAGAGACAACTCAAAAACGTTTTCAATAAAAAACATACAAAACATGAACATCACAACACACACATTACAGAATACATTGATACATTAAAACAAAAACTTGCATCCAAAGCATATAGACTCAAATGATACAAAATATGTTTGCTACAAAAACAAAAAAATAAATTATTTACAAACAATGAAAAATTTTTAGACATATTAGTACCAAAACAATCACTGATATACGGCACAGTGGCAACAGAAGAACAACTCACAAATTATTGGTCTTTTCTTTGGTCCAGTGCTGTCACACAATGCTGATGCAGACAGGATTGTAGAGAAGGAGAAAAACTTGCACAACATAACAACTATGCCCTGTGTTGAAATAAACACATCTGATACATTGTTACAACTGGAAGAACCTGGTGTAGACAACATTCACAATTTCTGGTACAAAAAGTTTACATTACTGCATCACAAACTAGCTAACGTCTAACACATTATCATCAATCCATAGGACGTGCCAAAATTCCTTACTCAGGACATCACCTTCCATGATACCTAAAATACCACAGATCGCACCCAATAAAGACCAGTTACATGTCTTCCAACACTCTACAAATTATTGACATTTTGTATTGCAAACAAAATATACGATCATGTTGAAGAACACAACATTCTTACAGAATAACAAAAAGGTTGCTGTAAAAATCACAGGGGATGCAAAGAACAGTTACTCATAGATTCATTCATTTTACAACAAGTATACAAAAAATGCAGAAACATACACATAGCATATATAGACTACAGAAAAGCATTTGACAATGTTCCACACAGTTGGCTGCTACATATTCTACATATGTACAAAATACATCCGTCACTCATTGAATTCTTCCAAAATACTATGCAGCACTGGAAAACAACACTACATCTCAGGATTCATAACACCTCAATACAAAAACCAAATATTCATTAGACAAGGAATTTTTCAAGGAGATTCCTTGAGTCCTCTCTGGTTTTGCTTAGCCCTGAACCCATCTAACATGTTAAATAACATGCAACGTGGTTACAATATTCAAGCATGAAAAAACAACACAGTGTACACTGTCACATCTCATGTACATGGATGACATAAAACTTTATGCATGCACACAAAAGCAACTTCATCAACTCCTACAAATCACATTCACACTCCAAGGAAATACAAATGGAGTTTGGCCTAGACAAATGCAAAACACTTTACGTAGAAAAAGGAGTCCCAAAGAAAGGAGATTTTGCACTTGGAAATGGAGATGTTATTGAATCCATGGAAGAGGGCAAGTTCTACAAGTATTTAGGATTCCAACAGACCAAACTAACAGAACATATATAAATAAAGCATTCTACAATCTTTATTATGGATTTTTTCCACAAGAATTCTGTACGTTAATGACTCAAAGAGCTTTATACATCTTGATGGAAACAGCTTTCAGATCAGACCCTGCTAAGTTTGCTTTCTCTATTTTCTTTTTTGCATTATCATTTCATTAAATTTTCAAGAGGAGTTTACAAAATTCCTTGTTTCTTGAGTTGTCTTTATTAATTTAATAATTAATTTTGATTTTTCAAACCATTCAATTATATAGATATTATGTAATTTTTAAAACCATTTCATACCTCTTATACTTAATTATTAATGTAAAATATTCATTATACAAAAAACGGCTGTCTTGCCTTATGAAGGCTTCTTAAAATGACTAAAAACATTTTAGAAAATAATAAAAGTTAACTCACGCCAAAGTTGCATATACTTCTGATAAGTAGCACTGAGTTCAGCGTTAACGTAGATTCTTCTTTTTATTGCAAGTACTTTCGACGAAAAATTACGATCGTCGTCTTCAGGCGAATGTGGAAAGAACAAATTTGAAAGAGGCATGTGCCGAACGTTCTAAACCGATAACGGAAGATTTTCGTTGGCGAATTTTTAAAAATAATGTATTCTTTTAGCGTTCGGTAACTTCGCCGGTTCGAAGGAGATTTTAAATCGGCACGATTGACGGTGCATGCGCTGAAAAGCACACACGTTACGTGTGCGCTTATCGGCGTGTTTGAGTGTTTATGCGCTTGTAAAGAGTGACCCAAATTTCGGGCAAGTCCAGGGTGGGGACGTTGCATGCCTCTGCTGTTATTGTGAGGATCGCTTCCCAGATGAATATTATTTTTCTATTGTTGGAGCTTTTTTAGGAGCACTGTTTCTGACCAAAGCGGAGTGTAACCTTGTTGTAGAACTTTTCTGGTCAGCTCTGTTGTTTGCCTTCCTTTATTTATATCAACCTGGTGTTCCGCGATACGGCAGGCGATCATTCTTGCTGTTGCCCCTATATATTTCTCTATTTCTCCTGTTGTTGGATTTTCTAGTGGCACCGCGTAGACCCCCGATTTTTCAAATGCGCTGATTTTGTCTCGGTCGTTGCATATGCTTCTGTGTAGGCTGGGTAGAGGGGTCAAGGGGAGCACGAAGCCATACCGTCGGAATATACGGCTAATGAGTATGGACTGTGCTCCTAGATATGGTAATGTTGACGGTACTATTGCCATTTCTTTTTTGTTGTGTAGCGTGGTGAACGGGTGGATGGAGTCGTTCACTCTACGCAGTACATGCGTAAATTTGGTGCCTGTAAACCCAGCGTGATGTACTGCCGTTCGTATGATTTCCAATTCATTGTTTATTAGGTCCTGCGATGAGGGAAGCAGTATCGCCCTTCTGATGAGAGCTGCTATGGCGGCATTGATATACCGCGATGGTTGGAAGGCGTCAGCTGGAGTGATGTGGGGAATCATGTCGGACTTGTGGTATACTGCAAACCGTGGTCCTTCCGGCGATTTCTGTATCCGCATATCCAGAAATGTTATTGTCTGGTTCCGCTCCTTTTCCCAAGTGAATTTGATGGTGGGATAAACGCTAAAAACATTTATGCTTTCATTAAATTTTATACACTGGAGTAAGTATAAGACATGTGAAGTGTTTTTAAATGAAAAGTTTCAACTTTTGAGAGTATTTATATGTAATTTTTGGTGGTTAGTTACAAGAATTTGAAAATATTGTAGTTATTTTGCTTTTAATTAAAATTTTTCCTAGTTTTATTTAATGTACCAGATTTAATGATCATTTAAATATGAATATTTTATTAATTCATTTCATGCTGAAAAAGGTTTGCTTGATCCACACTACTGACCCGTTCACAGTTCAAACATTATGCAACATATTCAGATATTTGGCTTGGTCATACTGTTTTTGGTCAGAATACTCTTCAAGCATTCAACTAGTTCACAGGTAGGAACACTCCAGCTTGGACAGAATCACTCATTTTTCTATATATTATTTATTTCATGCACTCCATCAAACATATCACTAAATTTTTTATTTGAAGAATTAACAGTTATGGTTTAATGTACATAAATATATTTAGATTTAAGTTACATATAAAAAGTAGGACATACATTAGTAGTTTACTTATGTAAATACTGTTTTGAAGTTCCAAGTAGATTTTACTTTCTTTTTTTTTATAATATCAATAAAAATTTTTATTTTCATTTTTCAATTATTACATTATTCAATATACCATATATCTCGGCAGATAAGACGAGGTATAAATTTTTGTTGAAGTTTTATAGTTTTAGCATATATCTGTCCTATAAGACGACCCCCAAACTATCAATGGCCTATGAATTTAGTTTAGATCATCTGGATAATAACACTATAGCGTATATGGAAATATGTCCTATTTGTAATTTTTTGAAAGAATATCAAATTTTATTTTCTTGAATCTGGCAGCACTACCTTGCAATTGTTGCAAACATTCACACTGATTCGGGCATTCAGGTGACTTTGTGACCTTGACTATTCACAAAAACGTCATATGGCCTATTCTCTTTTGTGGACATACTCTACTCTCTACTAGTAAATAATTACGGTTTGTCCGTTTTACTATAATGGTTTTAATTTATACAAATTTCAATCTAATTTTTTTTTTGTATCTGTTCTATAAGACGACCCGGATTTTCGGGGACTGTTTTTATGATTCAACTATTCATTGAGCAAAAAAAAAAAAATGTCCACAACATGTTGTGGACATTTTAAATCATCCACAGCATGAAATTCGTGCCATGGCACTTGTAAAAACAGCCACAATGTGTTGTGACTAACTCAAAAAGACCACAAAGTGAAATTCACATCGTGGCTTTCCTGACATTTGACCACTACATGTGGTGATTAAGGAAAGCTATAATGCATTCTGAACGTTAGCTGATGCAACCAGGATAGAGGGTGATACAACACACAGTGGTTTGTAACTTTAAAATGTGTGTTCTAGCCTCATTTTTATTTACAATTTTTAATGCTGAACAACATTAGTTCTTCAAGTTTACCTAGAAATTTAATTTTCTAATTTAAAAAAATTTCAAAGAAATAAAATGTATGGAGAAAAATACACCCTTGGTTGTTTTTTTGTTTTGCTTAAAAATGCTAAAGGTCAAACTACTTGTTCTAGTAGGTGTTTGATATACTCTACATGATGACATAAAAATCAGCTGCTAAAGTTAAAAACCAATGTGCGACAGGTTATGGTTAAAAGCCACCACAAGTTCTGGATGTTAACTAATAACGAGGTGGTGATAAGAAAATAAAACTTTCTTTTTCATTATGATGTATTTATCTTCAAACATCTTATATAAGTAGGTAACAAAATGATTCATCACACACAGAAATGTAGCTTGGTTACTTTTCAACAATATTTAAACATTTGTGAAAATTGTTGTGGTGCTCAAGATGTCAACATTTTCAAACAACTAATTTACTAAAAATAATTACTTTGTCAGGAACTTTGATTAATAAATTAATCTTTTTTATGAGAATCAAGAATGTTGCAGAGTTATTTATTTTTACAAGAACTATTACCATTACATTTCGAGTTGCATTTCATGTTCTTAGAGTGACATTTACATTTTTTATCAAATACAGTATCTTTTACAGTGAGACATTATAAACCCTTGCTTACTTCCAGATGTTAACATGGATGCTGAGTGAAGTGCTAATGAAGTTGAGGGTACGTCCTGAACGTTAATAAAGTTATTCTCAGAAATTGTAAATTTATTACGAGCATAAAGTTGATCAAGAAGACCTTCCTTATTCCCTAACTGATGGAGACCTGATGGATTAATACTCATGTCAACAGCTAAAACATTTCTGAGAGCTGCATGCCCCCTATCAACATCAAGCACCCTAACTAAAACATTCAAACCAATTTCAACTTGACTGTCATATCGTGGTTGCATCAGCTAACGTTCAGAATGCGTTATGGCTTCTCTTAATCACTACAATGCGTACTGGTCAAATATCAAGTAAGCCACAACACAAATTTCGCTTTTTGGTCTTTTTGAGTTAGTCACAATGCATTGTGGCTGTTTTCACAAGTGCCACTATGCGAATTTCGTGTTATGGATTATTTAAAGAAACCACAATGCATTGTGGTAATTTTTTTTTTTTGAGTGTTTCAATGAGTGTATTCGTTCTTTGAATCTAACATATATATTGAGAAATTGAGATGTAAATATTTAAATCACTTTATATTTAAGTTCAGCAGATGACAGAGTTAATACATGATGCATACTATTGACTTGAGTTAAGACAAAAAGACTATTCACACTATTGGTATGGGTCCAGACAAGTACAATCTTGCTCCAATAAAATAGTCTTTCCTATAAACTTTTTTAAAGCAAGATAAGATCATGATTTGAACATTACCCATAGTGTAAATATGTACTACATTGTATACAATTGATAAATATTTCAATGGATTGTCTGTGTTTCATTACTATGGATCAAGCCTTAAAAATCAGTTTCATCTCCAATGGTTGAATACTGCATTTTTAATTTTAAGATTATTTTCATTGTTTATATATAAATATAATCAATAAATATATATTTGA
Source organism: Centruroides vittatus (assembly GCF_030686945.1). Lineage (NCBI taxonomy): Eukaryota > Metazoa > Arthropoda > Arachnida > Scorpiones > Buthidae > Centruroides > Centruroides vittatus. The sequence continues at coordinate 4,107,199 of NW_027122113.1, forward strand.
TAAAAATGAACCTTTTTGTTTATTTTTGATGATAACTGCTGGAAAATACAAATCAACAGTAAAAATAATGAAAACATTAATTGTTCTATATTTCATACATTATTTGGATTGAAAGCTTAATGCAATGATTTTATTGAAATGAAATTGTAGTAATGTTTTACAGATATGTTTTATTATTGAATATGACAGTAAATATAAAGTATGTTTTTATAAATTATACTTAGCAATAGTAATCCAAATACAGTAAAGTCCCACAAACTTGACTTAATGTGGACTGAGGAGGTAATATGAGTTTTATGGCATAGCAATGATGTTAGTCTAAATAGTGGAATTTTCATAAAGGTATTATATGTGTAAATTTATATATCTATTGTCTATGTACCAATAGTGACTATTTATTTTTACTTAAATTTTAATTTAAAAAATATTGGCTATTCAGTGCTTACTTTTGAGTTAGTGACATTCACATTAAGCAGTTTGCAGTGGCACCTTGGAAAAAGGGTTATATTCTTTGTTAACACAGAATTGGTGCTATTATCAAGTGTCGCCAATGAAGAATGATAACTTATTTGATCCTAGTGTTAAGTTATAATGAGAGTAAAAAGTAGAGGTAAAAATTAGATTACATGTATTAATATTATGTTTTGAATGTCATATTGAGTTTTACAGAATGTCAAGTTATCAAGAGTTGAGTTTTCTGGTCTTTACTGTATTACAAAGAAACTTTATTTTATGGTAAAGTAGGAAAAAATATTTTGAAAAAGTAACAAATAAAAAAAACTTCCAACAAATAAGTTTTATCAACAACAATACTGCATTACATAAGAAATATTATACATGTAAATTAGATAACTGTAGCTATTTATGAATACTTTATAATCAAATTATATTCAACTTAATTTAAAAATCATTATATTGATATATTATATATATGATAAGATATTTATATTGATTGTTATATTGAGAAATTGAGATGTAAATATTTAAATCACTTTGTATTTAAGTTCAGCAGATGACAGAGTTAAAACATGATTTGTTTTTACTTCTATTAAATTAAACTTTTATTTTATTCTTTATTTAATAAAATATTATAGTACTAAATTTAAATCTTGCACTATGAAATAACCAATTAATTTTAATTGATTAGTTGACTGGCTAATTGATTTTACCAATAATCAATAAGCTTTAGCAGAGATTTTACTTTATAATAAAGTAAATAAATTACATTTGAAAATTAATATAAAAGTTTATTTTCTTTAAGTAAAAATACATATCTTCCTATAATTTAATTTACTTTAATATTTTTGGATACTGAACTGTAAGTAAACACTTCATTATAAAAAACACAAGTAACAAATATTCCTAATCAAAACAGAAATATGTAGAATCCAATTAGATAGCTTCAAATGAAAACTTAATTGTAGACAAAGAATTTGACAATATATCCATAAATATGAGCTTAAGCTAATATAATAGTGCAGAATATTAATTTATTACATGTAAAATATTGTGAAATATTTAAAATTAATATTCTAATTTTTTTGTATATTTTATGACATCGAATGAAATGTTTCTGAAGATGAATCATAGGTTAATTAAATTACTGTATGTTAACATAAGAAATTAATTTAACTTCTATACAAAGTTTTGTTTATAATTGTATTAAAATGCAATTATTACAAGCTTTGGAATACTAAAAATTGTAAATGATGCTTTAAAATGTTTTGTATTATTATTTTGTTATAATTTATAATATTCTCAAAAAGAAAGTTGAATATTGTAATATAAAGTTGATATACAGTAACATACTATTATTTCAATCTTATACTTTATTTCCCTTTAATATGTCATTTTAACAGTGATAAAAAATGAACAATTTTTATTTAAAATGAAAATTAGTTTTGTATTGATTTTTTAGAACATAAATAATGGTTAATGTTACCTTAGGTAGCCAAGACGGCGGCTCGTCTCTAATTCCAGCAAGGAAACAGTGGGATGCATGTTCTAACTTAACCTAACCTATTCTAATAAATTACCATAATTATTAGCAACCAAACTATTAGAATAGCTTAGGTTAGGTTAGAATGTGCGTCCCACTGCTTCCTTGCTGGAATTAGAGATGAGCCGCCATCTTGGCTACCTAAGGTAACATTAACCTAATTAATTAATATTGACTATGTTATTTATTTGAATTGTTAGATAACAGATTTAATTTAATGTTAAGATTTTTAAGATAATCACATGAAGTAATTTCAATATCTAACTTATTATTTGAATAATCTGACTTATATAAAAACTGCTTTATTTTGATATGCTATTAACATTGTATTTATTCTAAGATGTAAAATATTTTTTTGTTAATATGCCAAATTGTTCTTTTTTGAATGTTTTATTAAAATTAAAATTATCGTAAAATTATAAATATATTACAAATATAATGCATAAAGTTTATAATATATCACTATAGTGATGAATTATATAACATATCATATTTATTGTTAATGTATGAAGTATAAAATTTCTTTTCAGATCAATTTTTCGAATTTTATTTTTTTAAAATAAATGTATAGTTATTATTAAAACATTCTAGAGTGCAAAAATTACACAATATATTCTCTAATTCCTGAACACACTAAAAACTTTTTTATATCCCAGTACAAACAGCTTTAGATAAAAACTAATGTTTTGGACCAAAAACTTGGTCTTCGTCAGGCAATTGACCAGTATAAAATTCGAAACTGGAATTCGAACAACGTGTTTAAATTATTTTAAATTCCAAATGTAATGATATTAATTGCTTTAAGTTGAATTTAACTTTTTTAAAACTAAATTCATAGAATTTATTTTTAAGTTCATAGAATTTCAAAGGTAATGTTTTAAAACAGGGGTGAGCAACCTTTTTAATCAACGGGCCAATTTAAATTTTAAAATTTTTTTGCGGGCCGCACATAAAGTAACACTTATTAATAATTTACAAAACTTTATTTATAATAAACATTAGAATAAAAAAATATAAAATTTTAAAAAAGTAAAGATTTCATATACAGATTTTAATGCAAAATAAAAACAAACAAGAAAAGAACAGAAAATGAATTTACTTGAAATTTTAATGAGAAATTTGGCACTATTGTACGCAGCTTTCTAATCGTGCATCACTCAGTCTTGATTGGTGGTCATTTTTGATTAATTTCATGGTTGAAAATAATTGTTCGCAAACATACGTACTTCCGAACAGAGACATCATTTGCTTTGCATTTTTCGTCAAAAGCGGAAATTTCTCAGGGCTCATATAAGATTTATAAAAATTTTCTATGTTTACTGAGAAAAATACATTTTTTAAATCGGTATTATTCTGCATGTCAATCACTTCCATTTGAAAGTCTTCGGGAACTGTATCCACATCGATATTAAATTGCGAGGAAAACATTTTCATGGAAACCGCTGTCTTCTCAGCTACGATTCCAAATGTTCAAACATTTGGAATCGTAATTGAAATTCGTTGATTAAAATGTCTATAGATTGTGTGTATTTTTGAGTAGTAGTAGTAACGTTTTCTTTTTCTAAATGTGGAAAGTGAGACACATTATTCTGCAAAAGATGCTGCTTCCACAATTTTAATTTGCGCTCAAAGCCCTGAATTTTATCATACAAATTTTGAATAAACTGTCCTTTGCCTTGAAGTTCCACATTAAGATCATTGAGATGCTGAGTCATGTCGATAAGAAACCCAAAATCGCACATCCATTCTTTATTACCAAAATGAGGAAAGGCATATCCCTTCATATCCAAGAACAATTGTATTTCGCTTTTTAAGTTGTATACTCTTTTTAGCATTGCACCTCTACTAAGTCAACGTACTTCGGTATTAAAAACCACGTCGCCATATTCAGTTTATAAATCTTTCAGGAATTCTTTAAATTCACGGTGATTTAACGTGCGCGATTTTATAAAATTGATTAGTTTAATTATTGGTACTGTGACATTTGGCAAACTCAATCTTTTCGTACACAAATTTTCCTGGTGAATTATGCAGTGGTTAACGAATATTTCCCTTCCTGTGACCTTTTTAATGTCTTGAAATAGCCTTCCCGATACTCCTACCTCCATGCTTGACATTGCTCGTGCTCCATCTGTCGATATACCAATAATCTTTTCTAATGAAATTGAAAAATTTTCCAATACAGACTTTAGTTCATCGTACAGATCTTTGCCGGTTGTAGTCCCTTGCATTGGAATGAGTGAACACAATTCTTCAGTAATATTAAATTTGGTGTCAATACCACGTAAAAATATAGCCAGTTGTGCTGTATCGCTAATATCGCAACTCTTATCAAGTGCCAAAGAACAGTATTCGAATTTTGCAATGCGTTCATGAAGCGTTGTTTCTATGTTCTCGGTCAAGTCTTCAATTCTCCTTGCAATGGTGAATCTTGATAAACTAATGTTTGAAATAATATTTATTTTATCAGGAAATGCTATTTCTGCAACAGCAGTCAGACATTCTTTTATCATCTCTCCATCTGCAAAGGGTTTCATTTTTTTGCCTGTATTTGACTGACAACAAAACTAGCCTTTACTGCCGTATTTGATAAAATAGCTTGATTTTTAAAAATAGCCTGTTGCTTTCCCAAGTTATTCTCCATTTGATTAAACTTATCTATCCGGAGTTGTCCTGTTTTTATATTGTTGTTCACGTTTTGTATCGTAATGCCTTTTTATGTTATATTCTTTTAATGTCGACACAGTCTCTGAGCATATTAAGCATACAGCTTTATCTTTGACGAAAGTGAAAAAATAATCAAATTTCCACTTTTCTTGGAAATGCCTGTGCTCATCCGCAACCTTCAGTTTTTTTGTTTGCTTTTCCGACATGCTATTATGGATTAAAAATTTGAAAGTTAAAAAAATTTGTAGGAAAACTTAATTTTGAATAAAAAAAACTCTAATATTACCTTTTTGACAATAATATTGCACTCACGCCTTTCAAGAAACACAAGAATTGTTAAAATTGCTAGTTAACAGCTTACCAGTCTGACTGATTGTGTGACAGAAGCAAACATAAACAAGCACAGATGCGGTGCGTTCATATTGCATGTTTAAACAAGTCGCCGATAAGTGTGTATCTCGTCACAGAAAATCGTGCAGACGCGGCGCGTTCGTATTGCATGTTTGAACAAGTTGCCGACAAGTGAGTAACTCGTCACAAAAAATTGTTTCGGTTTAGTATGTACTACCATTTTATTATAATTAATTTTATAAATATATTGATGAGAGAAAGTTGATAAATAAATTCAATTTTAGAAATGCTTGGCGGGCCGCATAAACATGTTTAACGGGCCGCGTGTTGCTCATCCCTGTTTTAAAAGATTCCAAACATAGAAACAAACATTCCAAACCTACCAATAAGTTCTTCCTACTCTGAAACAATTTTTTATAAATAAAAAAAATAAAAACTAAGCACAAATTTAGATGATGATGTAGCCTTCAAAGTAAGTCTGTTTTTTCATTGCTTTTGATACAATATTTACTGTGTATTGCTAAATACACAGACATCCATTAGTCCAGCATATTGAAACAAATTTTAGCCTGAGAATATATACCAAATATAGGTCTGTATCTATATATATAAGGTATAATGCTGGCTGGCTGGATGAAATGGTTAAGGAATCAGCATACTGATCAAATTTGAGCACTAATCCAACATGAATTCCAACATGGCAATATATGACTAAGGTTGTGATAAGTTATTTTCAAATTAGAAATTACAAAATGTGAAACACAGGGTCAAATATCAGTTTACATGGCAGACCATGTCCATATCAGGACCAGTCATTTTAAAATTCAAGTAATATAATATTACCTTTACTGTGAATGGGACTCTGTTTGTATGAGCTGCGTCATGGTAGCTTACATCCTGAATTAGAATAAGTCTTTTTTAAATTTGATACAATAGATAGTGCTTGTGTTTTGTTTATTAATTAAATTTTTCAAGTAAAATATAATGCTGTAAATCTCAGTGAATTGATTGCTTGGTGGCCATTCCTTATTTGAATATGGAATGGGCCACCAAGCAATCAGTTCACTGGGAAATTACCAATTTTTCAGTAGACTGTACAGAACATCACTGGAAGTAACTAAACAAATCAGTTTTCTAATCAGATTTTATTATTATTATCATCATTATTATCCTGAAAATGGTTTATGATGAAGTTAAAAATAAAATCCATCTTAAGAAACGAAGCAATAACAAATATGTCTACTCTAATAACCTTAAATAGCTTCGCAAAGTATAGTTACCCATATTTGTTCAAAATAAAAAACTAATTTTGAAAAAGTTATATTTTATTTCTTAACAAACAAATATTAAAGTGTTCAGGAAACAAAATTTTGCAAATTTAATGTACAAAAAAATTGATGATGCAAAATATTGAAAACAGCTGCTGCTGTTTTCAGTATTTGAATAGCATAAAATCAATATTTGAATATAAAATGAAGTTTAGTTTAAAAATAATGGAAAAAACAGAATAACATGCTGTATTTAGAAACTGCTGTAAATTAAATTTTTACGTAATTAGACTTGCTGTTTTCAATATGTGAATAATAGACAAAATTATTGAAAAAAGTAAGTTATTAGCCATACTGAAGAGAATGCATGCACAAAAATGCATACAGTGAATCAAAAAATTGTTTAAAGGGATAGAAACTTTATATAAATCAATATGAAATTAATAAAAAAAAAATATTTCTTTTATATTTTGATGTTTAATTATATAGTTACAACCTGTAGGCATGAATATATGATACAATCACAGTTATATAGCTTCTACTTGCAGTAAAATATATTAGAATGAAATGCAGGTATAGTTTTAGCTTATTCTTCTTTCAGTTTGCATATTAAATTATTTTTTGATGTGATGTGTTTTCAGATCTATCTTTCAAGTTTTATCCACAAGTATTCTATGGGATTAAGGCCATGTGACTGTGGGGTGTATTCAATTGTCTGGGAACATGATACAGCAAGTATTCCATAACAATAATGCAGCATGCTTTAAATCATTATTGTATTGGAAAATGAAATCATCTTGATGTCCTAATTTTACAGGCATTCTCATAAATTTTTCTTTAGTTACGTCCAATTAGACATATCTGTTTATTATCTTATCAATGATGTGTAAATTTCCAATTACATTTGATGCCATACACCCCAACTGTGACTCCACTTACTTTATGTTTGACACTAGGACACAAGTTTCTGATACTTATTTTAGTGTTCTGTTTTCTTCATATTGTAAAACAACCATTTACTTTAAAAATCTTTAAATTTCCTTCCATAAAATCAGAAAATATTTTAGAAATCCAGTCATGTTTCTTAGCTTTTAGTAAATTGGATTCTTTTCATTTGGTTTTGCTTTGATATTCTGGCTATTCTTCCATGATAACCAGCGTTTTGTAGCACATTTTCTGGACTAACTATTTTAATGCATGCTGAATTTACTTCTGCAATTCTAGAAGCAATGATTTATGGATTTGTGTTGACTCTGCACTATTTTCCTTTCTTTTCTGGAGGTTATCATCTTTGGCTATCCATATCTTGATCTTAAACTAAGATTTTCCATGTAGTTTTGTGTGATTTTGTACACTAGAATGAATATGTCGATGACTTTACCAATATAATATGATGACTTTATCTCATAATTTTATCATCAAATGCCTTACGAACAGGTATTTCTTGACTTTTTCCATTATTTCAGGATTAAAAACAGTTTGCAACTTGTTTTGTACAAAAATGCTGATTTGAAATCACTGGTCTTTAGCTTTTTTTTTTCTTTCTTTTTTGTGAGGTTGGAAACACAAAAATTATGCAAATTTTCCAGTTGTTTCCTGCATGTAAGATTATTTTGTTTCATTTTCTACAGCTCTGCTTAATAGTTTTATTTTTCTTAATTCAATAATTTTTCCAAACATTTCGCAGTATGATCTTAATTTTAGAACTTATAAATTTACTGATAAATTTAATAATACACCAACCACTGCTATAAATCATTGCATTGCATTGCATCGGTTAGAGTTGTTTATTTGATAAATTTAAACAATTTATTCTGAAATTTTACTGTTATATATGTGGTTTAGTATTACTTCGTCAAAAAACTCTGTTCACAGGGACAGACTGTGTATGATCACAAGTTACAAAGCAGTAAGACTGTTTTGTAAAAAGAGAAAAGAAAAAAATTAAGTTGCAGGAAAGATTGGATTTAGTATGATGAGAATTTTTAGATATTGAAAATAACAAATTAATATATTTAGATAGTAGAATAAGTATTTTAGAAAATAAGTTTAATATTACCTAACAGAATGATAGAAGAATGTAAAAACTTATTAATAGAATCAATAATAAACTCATATGTCAGTTCAATAGAAAAAATAGTGTGAAGCTGAACCAGCACAGAATTTGCATAAAATAACAAAGCATTATTAAAGAGTCATAGAAATAATAATGTGATAAAATGTCATTATAATGAATGGCAGTATAAAACAAATTACCGATATAAAGAAATTATTTTTAACCCCCTTTCAATTTACTATGCATCTTAATGTAAAAACATTTCAGTTTAATGAATACAGTAGAGCATCGATTATCCGACTTAATTGGGGACTGGGGTTGGTCAGATAACCGAAAAGTATGAAAAAATACATTATTAGTATAGTGTATTAAGCCTGGTTTAAATACTAGCTTCCCTTTCATGGTCGAGCCAGTGCTGCCAGCTAAAACATGCAAAAATTTAACAAAAATATTATTAAAGTAGCCAAGACATAACCAAATATTGTAGGGCCACATCACTAGCGGGCATTTGAATTTGCCGACTAGAACGTGGTCGGTTAACCGATAAGTCGGATAATCGATGCTATACTGTATTACTATAACAAAAATTTCATATATGTAATAAACAACTGTTTATGAAAGAAATTAATTGTTATAATGAATTTGTAAGTATAGTATATAGATTAGTTATTGTCCTTTGTCAATGGATATTTTTAAAAATATTTATCATATCTGGCACAAAATGAATTTTAGTTCTGATTATTGATTTAGTTTATAGTCTAGTATCTTGTACAATTTTCCAAAATAATAATCTCCATCTTATACTGCAGATGATGAAATTGAGATAACCATTTTGGATGCAGGTTACATAAAACAAAGTAACATCTATAGATTTTCTTACAAATTTTTGATTAAAGTTGCTTGAAACATTTTGTTATATTTTGTAAGAAAATATTGTTTTTATATTGAGATATAATAGTTTCATCTTACGTATCATGACGTATTATACATAGTTACAATATAAGCATATGACTTTAAATTTCAAAATAGCTAATGCAAATATATTTTTTGTTTAGAATAATTAAAAATTTTATTTTCTAACATGGAGTTGATGATGATGATAACTCTTTTACTAATCATCATATTGTCAAAGTGAGAGAGCTCAACAGTTCCAATGAACCGTAGAATGATGGTGAGAGTGTAAGCTTATAGTAAGGCTAATCAGAAAGTTACCTTCATTTAAAGTTGATGTTAACTTAAACTGTGTCTAAATGAAGATAAACATTCAAAATCAGCACAAATTAACTCAATGTGTCTAATATTTTCATCAGTTTTTAACAGACATCTTCTTGTAAAATACACAGAATGCAGAACTAAAACAAATTAAAATAGAATACAGTTTTCCAGAAAATTTACAAATTCAGTTTAAAATTATTTTTTTGAATGTATTACATGAGTTATTCTAGTTTTTGAAACGTAATTAACCGTATCTGAAACTAAAGTTTCCTTTTGGAAATGATTTTATATTTTCTCAATATCACTTTACTTTTTCTGAAATAGAATTTATTTTTCTCTGAAATTGAAATTGAAAAGGTGTAGATTATGCAGATCAGACATTCACTGCCAGTACCTCAATAACAGTCATTCACGAAAATGTATACAGCACAACATGCACCAATAAAAACATTAATGTAACAATTACAACTAGTATAAACAAATATACATTTATTTATTTTTTTTTAAGAATTATTTTGAGAAATATTCACCAAATACACATGTATACATGTTTAGATCACACATAGATACCATGAATATCCAAACTTCACTTTGGATACTGTCCTTGAAACCTTAAAATGTAGTGATATTTTTAATTTTTGAATCATTTTTGGCTGTTGCTGATACAATACACTAAAAACAACATAACATCAAACTTAACAAAAAAGGTTGAAAATATTTAGGAAAATTAAAATGTGCACACACAGCATGAACAACACAATATGCATGTACAGTACTACATTGACACATTCAAACAAAAACTAACAGCCAAGTTAGAAAGACTAAAATGATACAAAACCTTTACACTATGAAAACAACAATAAAAATTTTTCAACAATGAGGCACTTAACAGAAATCTATAGTATGAGGACCCATCACATAATCTCAGCACAATGTTATGCCAATAGAAAAACAACTCAGACTATTGGTCTGCACTCTGGTTTATTATACACAATTTTTTACATTGAGCATCACATGAAAATGAAAAAAATGACAATGCAGGAGACCCTACATAATACAGACTAATACACACTGCAAAATACTCACTGTGCGACACAACATTCTCACAGAACAATGAAAACGCTGTCATAGAAACTGCATGGGATGTAAGAACATTTGCTATTAGAGTCAGTCATTCTATGAAAAGTATACAAACAGGAAAGAAATATAATAAGTAGCATACATGATTACAGAAAGGCATTTGACCATCCCACACTCATGGTTACAGTATACATTGCATCTATAAAAAAAAATACATCCAACACTACATTTTTAGAAAACAATGTAACATTGTAGAATACACTACACTTCAGACTTCACAATACATACATTAAAACAAATAGATGATTAATCTTCCTGGAATATACCTTACCTTAAGTCCTCTTTGGTTTTATTTAGTCTTAAACCAACTGTCTAATAGATTAAATAACATTAAACACAGATACAACATCAAAAACTACAGAACACCACAATATATATTATCTCATATGTATAGTACATGATGATATAACTATTCATCCAAACAAGAACAACTAAATCATAGAAAAAAGAATCATAAACTAAAAACGGTGCTTTGGTATTCAGAAATGGAGATGTCGTTGAATGCATGTCTATGGATGGAAGCAAATTCTAGATACAGTATTTAGGATTCCAACTAGGGTTTCTCAAATGGGATCCTGGGATCCCGGTCATTTTTTTAACCTGGAAAATATCCCGGGAAATTTTTCTTATCCCGGGAAATCTTGCAAATTTCTTAAAAATTTACTTTTTTCTTATTTTGTGTTAAAGTTCAGGAAATTTTACAAATAGAAAGCATAATTAACTCATAAACTGTCAGAATAACAATGGTCAATAACAATGCGTAGCTTATTTGTGGCAGGACTCTGAAAATTCTTTACTTGTCAGAACCTGTAATATCTGGAATAATTGTGCTTACGCTGTCTTAATTTTTAACCATGCCCAGTAGCTTCAATAAATGCATTATGCCAGATTGTGCAAATCGGCAAGGATGCAAATGAGTATGAAGTTTTTCTTCATAAACCTGATTATTAAAGACAAACGAACTGCCGAATTATTGGGCTATGAAGTTTCTATTAAAGCAGTCGAGGTAGACAGATCAAGAATACTAGAGAGCAAAAGAAGTACTACAATCTCAAAAACGAACTAGAAATCTTCCAGGCTACAGGTGAAAAAACACATAACATCTGTTTTCTCTTAAATGCATTAAACACGATTCCAATCACATCAATTGAATCGGAAAGGGCATTCTCGGTAGCAAGACTTTTCTTTACTAAAATAAGAATTAGATTGAGTGATCGGAGTATTGACCATCTTTGCTTTTTAAAATCTTATAATACAAAATATTATTGTAAATTATTATAATGTTTTATTTAAAAAACGAAAATTACCTTCTAAGTTAGAAGTTTGATCTAAATTCATTTTTTCTTTAAATTTTCAACTCAATTCAAAGTCTTTTTTTTGTTGTTGTTGTATGCAGTTTCCAGCAAACTTTAATACATTTTTTCTGTTAGTGAACATTTCTACGTAATTCAAAGATAATTTTTAATATATATCTTACACAGCATTATTAATATGATTTTGGAGGTTGTAGAATGTATTAGATTACTTTAAAAAATGAAAAATAATTATATCATTTGATTTCAAGCTATTTTGTATATCTTAAAAATAATTACAGTAATTCTATCCCGGGATCCCGGGAAACAGTTCACTTTTATCCCGGAATCCTGGGACAAGCAAAAGACCGGGAAACGAGAAACCCTAATTCCAACAGACCAAACACATAGAACATGCACAAATCAAACAGAGACTAAGAAACGAATACTACAATAGATTAAACTCAGTATTAATAACACAGCTCTATGAAAAACACACATTTAAAGCAATGAACATGTCATCCCAATACTGACATACTGACATATTTAATTGGGGTTATACATTACACACACAGAACTAGACGTCCAAAGGAAAACACAAACAGCATTAACAAAACAACAAATACCACTCTAAAATTGTTTGTAGAAAGGCACTTAGAGGAGAATAAGGCCTCACAGATATAGTAAATCTTCACTGCAAAGGTTTTAAAAATTAAATTTATACAACACTGACCTGGAACTAAAATATTACCAAAAACAGACAAAAGACATGGACATCATCAGATGATCTTGATTTGGAAAGAGCAATAGATACCTTAATGATCTCAGCCAGGATCATGTTGATAGAACTGCATCAAACTTGGATGCTGCTGATGAAATGGAAAGGTTTGTGATTAAATACAAAACCAGTCATAAATATAAAATACTACAAAAAGCATGTTTTAAAAGACAATACTACAGTCAACACTTATAACAAATGCTACATCATGCACAAAACTATGCATTATATCACCTTGAGTTGCTATTTAGTAATGTTGACATAACATAACCAAGTAGGAAATCTACTGTAAAACAGGAAAAGCCATCATACAAACACAAACCACTAACATCCAGCAACTATACTATTAAATATATACTTCAAGCAGTTATAGAAAACATCATCATCATCATCATTAACTCTGGGCTTATTGCTTATTGGTGTCTGATGCCTTTTCCACTATTGTCTTCCATTTCTCTCAATTCCTGTACATTTGCTCCACACCACTTCTTCACATCATCAATCCATTCTCTATATGGTCTGCCTCTTTTGTTAGATCCATCCATGATACCATAGACTAGAGTCTTAATTTTTCTGTTTTCATTCATTCATATAAATTCTGTTATAGAAAACAGCACATAAAATATACAATGACCGAGCTTTAATTATAGATAAACAATCCATCACAAAGGCCAAGCATTACATTCATTACAAAAAAAAAAAGCAAAATCATATACATCATAGATATAGTTAATGTGTGTGATAGAAATTGCATATGAAAATTGTCTGTGAAGAATACATAAGGTACTGTACTTATTGTGTCAATACTTGTTTTTTTTGCATAGGCATCATACTTCTGGGAGCATAATTAGAAATTTTAGCCTCAAACAAAATATGGTAAAGAACCCTCCAACGCTTAAGGCCCTGCCTCAGCACTTTATGATGGTTTGGGAATTTAAGTACAGTAGACTCCCGATATAACACGCATGTCGGGCGGGAAACAACACCCGGGTTATAAGGTGACGTTATACCGAGCGACGCGCTGTAATGCGGTTCACCTCTTTACTTCAGCAATAATTCAAGCTTTTCTTTCACACTGTAAGCTTTTTTTTTTACTCATTATGCATACAATAATTAAACACTATTCAAAATACATTCAGGAGCTCAATACATACACAATTACTCAATACGCAGTAACAATAAAATGCGCTACTCACTAACGCCGCACAGACCTATATAAACGTGTTTGAGCTTATCGCGTCGCGAACATCGCCCGCGCTATAACCGAGTGCGCGGTATAGTAAGCAGCGCTATAACGAGGGTCCACTGTATTAAGAATGTCTATTGTTACAAGCGAATCTAATATAGAACAAAAAATCGAGCAACGAGAGTTGCGTCACTTTCCCAGCTGTCAGTTTTTATTTTAAAAAATTATATTAAGCAAAAAATAAAATTGTGGCGCCATCTGTTACCAGATTTTGTTATAAAAACTATATTTTTAATTACTGGTACAATAAAATGGCAAAACGCTTAATTTTGAGGGTAGATATGAGTTTTATAAAAATAGTGTAAATGTTAATGAAGATTTTATTCGTTAAGCCCTATCCCTTTCGAGATATATGACCTCCCCTCGATCTCCTCACTCTGGACCTTTCACCACCAAAATTTAATAGCATCAGTTCCTCTCATATACACGCCGCCATGCCAAATTTCGTTTCTTAATTAATCTTTACCCCCATCCTGAGACATTAAGCGAAATAGACGGCGACACATCCACGGAATTTTATTTTTTTGCCGTTTTTTTTTTTTTTACTTTTTGGATTCAGGAGGTCTCAAAAGTGGAGATTTGCAAAAATCTCGGAGGGTCAAATTTGACACGATTCCATTACTTTTACTTGTTATGTATACACAAAAGTCGGAGAAGTAAAATAAAGATAAAAAAAAGTTGGCGAGGACTTTTCCTCGTTTTTGAACGAGGTTAAAGAGATCAGGAAGCTCTATATAATTTTCAATTATACTACGGTATAAAATTTAAACGAGAAATTCTTTATTGTGACGTCGTCACAATGCCGGGCTGCAATTTCTAATCATATTTTTAATTTAAAATATATGCTCTCCACCTCAAATTACTAGTAGCTTGCCCCCGTACATCATACTTTTCCTTTAACAGTAGAGTCGTGCTGTCACGTACTAACACCTTTCAGGGGGAAATTTTTGAATTGAAATAACGTGATTTCTAGTTTGCATCGGAAGTTCATACTCCGAAATTCCTGGATATTTCAACCTGTCTGGCTTCGATTCCGGGTCTCCAGAGCCATACGATGCCACTTTAACCGCTCGACCACTCGACCGTCTTTTCATAAAGATATAGCTATGATTTATTTTGTTTCTTACTAAATGAATTTTTTACGGTTCTGGATTTATAACACATGTGGCCCGAGACTATACATAAGTAGAAGGCCATACTTTTTTCAAAAGATACACACAGTAGCTTTTGCCATGGTCATTAGATGAACTGGTTGAGGAGCTGTTATTGTTCTCACCCTTCGAAATTAGCGAGAGTTGCATTAGCAAGTGTGTATTTTTAAAGGAGTTTTTGTAGCGATTTTAGTTATTTCAGTTTTAATTTTTGAGTTTTTTGTAACACGATTGTCGATTTGGCTTCAGATCGTCGGTTTTTACGTCGTCTGTTTTCAAGAGACGAGCCTGAAATCGTCGGTGTTTACGAAGAGGCACGTGGATTTAGAATCGGTGGAATGTAAAAATGTCAGGCACAGAGTTGCTATAACAGCAAAAATTGCACATTTTTACATCAATTGTAGACTGCAATTGATGTAAAAATGTTCGACAACAAGATGGCGAAACAAGATAGTTGGCAAGAAAGGCGAAGAAATCGGCAAGAAAGTTGTTTCGCTTACGTTAAATTCGTAATCGTAATCAAATTTTACATAATTTTATGTAACTATTGCTAATAAACTGGATATTGAAGTATACGCTATATTTAATTATTTAACTTTTATTGTCCTAACACGAACATTTCTAACTTTTGCTTTCTTATCCATTTCTATCATTTAAAGATATCATTTTTCTCTTTAACGATTATTTTTTTCCCTTTCGATTTGCATGCTATCAATATAGATTCCAACAATGGAAACTAAGACTCATTTATGGAATTTTGGTGTTGTAGAGTTGGCCAGTGGGGTAATAAACTTTTTATAATGTTTTTAATGTAGTACCTAAATAATATATATACGAGGGTGCTTGTAGTTGTTTAGGATGTTTTCATAGGTCTACAATTTTTTCAAATTGAAGCCCAATAAAAACATCCTAAAATCTACAAGCATCCTCTATCTGTCTTTCCTTAATCTCGAGAAGAGAGTTAGATAGATGAAAGACGAGAACAGATATGGAAACCTTAGGGGCAGGAAGTCCCGATTAACTATATATAAACGTCCGATACAAACTGCAAGTCATGTTATTTCAATTCAAAATTTTCCCCGAAAGGTGTTAGATGACCGGCACGATTTTATTGTTAAAGGAAAAGTATGATTTTAGGGACAAACCACTACTAATTTGGGATGGAGAGCATATATTTAAAAATTAAAAATATGATTAAAAAATTGCAGCCCGGCATTGTAACGATGTCAAAAATTATTATATACATTTTACTTAAGTCATATTGAATATTAACATGTCTTTAAAAGAAAATGAAATTTAAAAAGACAAATTCTTATAATACTCGATAATCAGTTTACAGTATGTCTCTAAGCTTTCATAACTTATTTTATATGAAAATTTTATTCTTATAAATTAATCGTATTAATTATTAATGAAGCGACATTGTTTTGTAAGAATTAAAGAATATTTTTAATTAATGAATTTATTGAGAAATAAATTCTTAAAAATACATTTTGCATAAGCTTCTGAATCTTTTTTAGAAAATCATTAACCAATTTTTTAATACTAAAAAAAAAATAATAAAAGCAATTATTTTTGGGGAAGGATAAAATGCGTGCATTTTTAAAGTAATGAAGACTTTAAAAAGATAAATAACTTTAACGCTTTTAAGTAATTTTTTATTTAAAAAATAAAAATTAATCCTGCAATTTTAGGTCGTATTAAACGTAATTTTTTGTCATTTATTATGGAGCGAGGCCTTGCAATTTGGAAAAAGGCTAAACAGTTCCTTTTACTGAATTTAAATATATTCGGAAAGGTCTTAATTTATATTTAGAAGTCGAGTTATGTATCAGTTTTATATGCTTTGCTTTTTGTCTGAATTTTAACCGCAGCGATTCTAGTGAGAAAAAGTTGCTCTAGGCAGAAAATTCTGTTCTGTTCCCAAACCAGTTTATCTAGTAACCATGCCTGTACTATAAGCACAATTGTTCACCGTCAGTATAGCGAATGATAGTGAAATAGTAATATAGTATAGTGAAATATAGTAAGTTTGCAGCAGTGTTTTATTTCTTTATGGTATTTATAAAATCGAAATTAAAATTTTCAAACAACTTTACCTGAATGCCGAAAATTTATGAAGCTAGAGATGATCAAGAAAACAATAATGAAGTCAAATAGTTAGAAAGTTCAAAAGTTAATGGTCCACTAGTGGCCGAGTGAATAACACCGCTGAACACTGCTATTGAATAGTTTGTCGTGGGTTCGCGTCTTAACAATGGGTTGACCGCGTGGAGTTCTCCGGGTTTTCTTCACGTTAGCAACATCTAAATAGGGACCAGTTTTCCAAAACAGGTCTCCTCCTTTTGTCAGATCTCTTGTGTGTCACATTGCCGTATACCAGGGGTTCCCAACCTTTTTCATGACCCTTTTAACGATTACTATGAGATTCAAATACGCCTTTTTAGCTGATTTGTAGAAATCGCGTAGTTCCGAAAAGTTCATTCATTGAATACTGGTACGGAGTGTTGAAATCTCCCCGCTTAGCGATTCGATGTAGATTGCCTGTTTTTCGTAGAATCTATATGTAGTACGTTAGGAGAATGATCTTTTCGTCCTCGCCGGGAGAAACCGGTTTGAAAACTCTCACCTGCGTATTTGTACGCCGGTGTTTTCAATTTTGTTTTTCTCGAGAATTATACATCATAGACACAAGAAGAATACGCCATCGTTTTCTTCTGTCTTTATTTTACATAGTTACTTTTTATTCGTCTTCGATTTTTAAATAAATTCGTCATTTTAGATTTTTTAAATAAACATACTGCTTACATAGATGTGGGTCATGTGGTAAATGTTCCTTTTTCTGTCTGTTTCTTTGATTTTTTTGCCAATTTTTGTGATATCACAAATTTATTTAGTTCATTACATATTTCCATTATACTTTTTATGATTTCTGATAATTGTTTTTTTTTTTTCATCGTAAATGCAATGTATAGAAGCCACTTCTGTTATTTTATTTTATAATAAACAAAAAGTATTGTTCTACTTCAAACTACTGTTTATCATGATTATAAAGATGAGGATTATTAGTGAAATCAGCTGGAGGTTAGGCAGAGCGATTTAGCTACGATTGTAAAAATATCAAAACTGTTTTTTTTTTCCTTATAAATGAAATGCTTATTTTTCTGTTACCAGTCGTTTAAATTACAGTGTAATTGTTGTATTTTACTTAGGAAAATGTTTCTAAGACTAAACAATGTTTTTTGTCAGATTATATAATTAAAAAAAATTACAATCTAATCAAATTTATTTGCCCTAATTAACGTAAATTTTTTTTATTATTTTGTTAGTTTTTGTACTAATTTATGCCCATATATTTGTTATCGCTTTCTGTAATTTTTCACATTCTTATTCAACTTTGTTAAAGAAACGCAACGACCAATTTGTTTTAGGAAAAGTTTTCGCCAATAATCAATGTTTTCACGGTTTCGGTTAAGGTTATCGGCGAATCTGTGGAGATGCCCGTTGGCTCGATTTTTCACGTTACAGTGTAAACACGTGAATGCACGGAACTGGCTAGTATCGTCTAAAAAACGAAAGCGTCGGCGCGCGGCAATTGTAAACAGTAAGTAGCGCGAAGACCTGCGAGTCCGATGCTTAGCCACTACTCTTGAAAGCAGACACCAGAAAGTAGTAGACGTTGACTTTTCGAACAAGTCCGGATCCGTACGTTGTCGACAATATTCTCGTTCCAAAGACATTTTTATTTATCTTTCCTCTTTCCCATTTGTCACATTTCACTGCCATCGTGACAATGGTGTCGAACGTTTTCTCGTACGCGAACACAATTGGAAAATTTCCAAGTTTTACACATATACCGCGTCGCTCAGCTGAAAACACGAAGATAATCGATTGCAACTGTGAGAAAGAATGCAAACGAGCTGTAAAGGCATTTTGAACGTCGGGGGCGTAGCTCAGACGGTAGAGCGCTCGCTTTGCATGCGAGAGGTACCGAGATCGATACTCGGCGTCTCCATCACACTAATTTTTTTTCTTGTTTGTCTTCCTCATACCTGGAAACGTGGTACTTACGTACATTGCTGCTACCTACTTTATATTACATCCGGTTTGAATTCCATCGTATCGTTTGGATAAACAATGTGATCGAATTCTCGAAATATTTTTCAGATTTTTGCTAAAGTTATCTCTGAAATTTAAACAAAATTCACTCTGTCATATATCTGGCTCGAAAAAATTCCCATTTCAACTTTTCGGTTGGGTAAAAGGCATGTCGAAATTCATATTGTTTCGGTTGCAAGTACGCCGTCTATATAAAGTCGGTAGCAGCAATGTACGTGAGTACGTGTCCAGGTGTGAGGAAGACGAAAAAGAAAAAAAATTAGTGTGATGGAGACGCCGAGTATCGATCTCGGTACCTCTCGCATGCAAAGCGAGCGCTCTACCGTCTGAGCTACGCCCCCGGTTACTAACTGGATGAAATATCATCTGTAAATAGTTCAATCTTTTAGATGTTTGTAACGCAGATGTAAACGAAGAAAATCACTGGTACTAAAAGTAGACCACGCGCTCTTTACAATCGGCTACGAGAAACGCTTTCGCTGACAGTTGTAGCATTCTTGTGAACACTTTTACTACAGCTTACAGCGACTCGTCGGATGTTTATAAAATTCGCAGGAGTCAATTTGCAAATAATAAGTACCGTATACAACTATCGCACTCTGACTGTAATGAAATGAAGCATGCACTGATGCACAGATACCGGTCGCGGTACTAGTTGTTAGCGTCGTTTAGAAGTGTGGAACGGAAAGACGAATTACTTTTTGTGGTGCCAAAAAATTTATTCCTTGCAGACGTTCGTAAAAATAAGAGCTGCAAATGGAGACGCCGAGCATCGATTGAGCTATGCCACCCGAAATTTCTTCCACATTTGATTTCACTGAGGAACAAGAGTGAAAACTAACATCCGAAATGGCTCGACAAACAAACAATAGGCGAAAAAGTTTTTGAGAAAAATCTGCCTTTGTAAGATTTGCAATAATACAGTCACAAGTGTAACGTACGATTGTTGCTGCTTTTGAAGGGCACCAACTTAGTAGGGATGCTACCTAGCAGAGGCTTAGCTACATGGAGCAGTTGGAACAAACTGGCACACTAGTGTTTCTCATTTCCCGGTCTTTTGCTTGTCCCGGGATTTCGGGATAAAAGTGAACTGTTTCCCAGGAAATCCCGGGATATAATTAATTATTTTTAAGATATACAAAATATCTTGAAATCAAATTATATAATTATTTTTTATTTTTTAAAGTAATTTAATACGTTCTGCAACCTCCAAAATCATATTAATAATGTTGTGTAAGATATATATTAAAAATTACCTTTGAATTACGTAGAAATTTTCACAAATAAAAAAAATTTATTAAAGTTTGCTGAACAACGACAACAACAACAACAGCAAAATGCTTTGAATTGAGTTGAAAATTAAAAAAAAAAAAAAAATGAACATAGATAAAACTTCTAAATTGAAAAGTAATTTTCGTTTTTAAATAAAACATAATACAAAATATTATTGTAAATTTTTATAATAAGATTTAAAAAGCAAAGATGGTCAATACTCCGATCATATGCCCGGCGTTGCTCGGACAAAAAGTAACGATAACGAAAATTAAAATTATTACATTATAGTTAATCTTACCCGTTTTCACAGAATGCAAGAATTAGGTCCACCTCTTTCCAGACTAATTACAGGTACAGTACTCCTCACTTTACGACCGAGTTCCGTTCCGACGACTACGTCGTTAAGCGAATTGGTCGACAAGAGAGGAGCTTGCGCCGGGAATATAGGATCGTTGTAAAATTATACAAATTATGCAACAAACTTTAAATTTATTCATAAAAAGGCTATTATAGTACGCTATTAGCC
This sequence comes from Centruroides vittatus, assembly GCF_030686945.1. Classification (NCBI taxonomy): domain Eukaryota; kingdom Metazoa; phylum Arthropoda; class Arachnida; order Scorpiones; family Buthidae; genus Centruroides; species Centruroides vittatus. The sequence goes on from NW_027122113.1 coordinate 4,128,282, forward strand.
TATTATATTGGGTCTTTCAACAAGAGGTGTCATTTAAATCAACAGAAAAATGCAATATTTTTGTAAAAAGTGGTGATATTTTTATTTTAATCCAAAGTACAAAATCTGAGGTTAGTAATGGAACACATATCTGCCAAATGTCCTCCTCAGTTCTTCTTACGAATGGTCATTCTTTTGATGAAATTTTTCATCGCGTTTTCGCATAATAGTGGCTGTATTTCGTCAATAGCAGCTGTAATATTGTCTTTGAGTGCTTGAATCATTGCTGGAGCATTGGTGTAGACTTTATCTTTAACGTAGCCCCAAAGAAAAAAAGTCTAATTATGTTAAATTGCTTGATCTTGGCAGCCAATTGAAGTCTCCATTTCGAGAAATCACATGTCCAGGAAATTTTTCATGCAATAGAGCCATTGTTTCACAAGCTGTGTGGCAGGTGGCGCTGGCCTGTTGAAAATAAATGTCGCCTGCATCTATAGCATCAATTTTAGGCCAAAAAAGTCAATAAACATGATTTCAACTCAGTCAGTCAGTCAACTCAGTTTTCAGTTACACTCTCAGCTACAGTGGCGATATTTCCAGGTGATTTGGCCGGACTAGCACGAGTTGGAGTCTTCACATCACTAACTTGTCTGAGACGTTCAAATTTATTGATTAAATTCACCATAACTGTGCAAGAAGGCACTTGATGAGGACCAAAAGTAGTATGAACTTTATGACCCATCTCCGCAATATTTTCACTGTTTCACTGTTTTTGTAGTGAATTTTCACTACGTCAATGCATTGTGCGACTGTGTATCAATCCATATTTGAAAACCTCCTAGTTTTTACTTGTCAAATGTCACCGCTATGACAGATGTACGTTGACAGTTGAAAAATGGCGCGAAATTTAAAATGACATCTCTTGTTGAAAGACCCGGTAGTACTATAAGTCTATTATAGTACGCTTAGTGCGCATGTCACCATCCTCCACTGACCGACACTCAAGCTGAGAAAGGGGATTCCCCGAATTGCAGGTCGAAACTCGATTGGTCGTAAGTGAGAGTGGTCGTTAAGCAGATAGGTCGTAAAGTGAGGAGTACCTGTAGAGAATTTTTAGATGGGTCTAAAAATATGTTCGATTTCCCGTAAAAATGCAAAAAACCGCATCTGCGCCTAAATCTTGCACGCCGCTTTCTCTTAACACTTCCATTGTTAAGGAATACACTTCTTTCATCTCCACGTGGTACCCTACTAAAACGCAGTTAAAAACAAAAAAATGCATCTAAAATAGTACTGTAGAAGCTGAGTTCTTTAGGATAAGCCCTCTCCCCGTGGGGGGATTTCGAAAAATCCCTTTTTAGTGTACGTTCTCGTGACTTACCCTAAATTTCAACTTTCAACTCCTAACCGTTTGGGCTCTGCGCTTATTATCATCAACCCATCTCGATTATATATATGTTACCGGCCAAACCCGATTTCAGGCCAAACTAGTATGTCCTAGGCCGAACTGATTTAGAATTATTATTCAAGTATATTAATGGTTAAAATAAAATTAAAAGGCAATCAATTAGATGAACAATATTTATTCAAACATAGTCTGCTTAATTATAAAAAAACGGGGTTAATGTTACCCTAGATATCGAAGGTGGCGGCTCGTCTCCGATTCCAGCAATCAGAAGACAGGGAACAGTGGGGACGCACGTTCTAACCTAACCTAACCTATTCTAATAAATTACCATAATTATTAGCAACAAAATTATTAGAATAGGTTAAGTTAGGTTAGAACGTGCGTCCCCACTGTTCCCTGTCTTCTGATCGCTGGAATCGGAGACGAGCCGCCATCTTCGATACCTTGGGTAACATTAACCAAACACGGTATTGATTAGAAGTGACACAACACTTGTACAAAACTATAAAATAAAAATAAGCTAATTAGTACTTATCAGTTTGCATTTTTTAAAATTAAGCCATGCACTTTTAAAGGTAATTAACTTTCGAAAATATTTTCAAAAATTCAAACGAAATAATAGAAATAACTTTTAGAGTCAAACTAAAATTAAAAATGAACTTATTTGTGCTTCTTAGCGTAACATATAAAATATTTTATCTTTTATTTATTTTTACGGGGTGTACTGTGGCATTTCGAATTATACAAAATTATTTATTTATTTATTTTTTTTTTTTTTTACACTGGCACCTATTTATAGTACATAAATCAGTTCGGCCTAGGACAAACTAGTTTGGTCTGAAATCGGGTTTGGCCGGTAACATATATACATTTATTAAACTGGATATCTTATGGTTGAAATGCCGCGAATCTTAAATAAATTATTAAGTAAGGTTTTAAATCGAAATAATTAGATACATGTTTTTAAATTAAATGTTCAAAATAAATTTCGCCAGATCTCTTCCGAGGAAAGGGCGCACCGATTCTACTGGCTCCGGCTACGCCACTGTTACGTAGCGATGGATGGGCAAAGTGCGAGCGTGTTTTATCACCACATTTGGCAATATTTCATCCAGATGGCTATTTGGTAACAGTTTTTCTATACTACTCGTGTTATAAATTTATTCAAGGTGTGTCGAATTTTTTTTCCTAAAAACAGGACTGGAGTCAGCCTAGACAAACTAAATAATTACAATAGAGTCCGGATCTGAAAGGCGTCCATTTGCAAAGTTTTATTTCTTTTTATCTGAAACATAAATGATTTGCGAACAAACCGAATACTCTGTAAACAACGAGCTTTCAGGCTTTTATTTATGGGCAACTTTTTAAAGGCAACTGAAACAAAAGAGGGCACTCTTTTGTTTCAGTTGCCTTGCCTGAAATTGCTTGAATCAGTTTTGTTTCTCTTTTGTTTCAGTTGCATCTTACCTGAAATTGCTTGAATCAGGTTATTGAAACGTTGACAATTTTTAGATAAATCGATTAACTCTTACTAAGTACGAAAGGATCTGCAGGATTTTAATACCTCCTAAGGCGTAGCTACAGAGTATTAATGCAGTTTTAAATGCTTTTGATCAATTCGTGCGCTAAAGAATCATTTAACGTGATATTTATTTAATTAATAAAAACAGTAATTACAATAAACAATATAAATTTGTGTTCAACAATAAAATATTCATTAAAAATTTTCATACAAGTATTGAAACAAGGGTAAAATTTCATGTGATTATTGAAACCTTATTAATAATACTAATTGCATTTTTCGTTGCAAAAGTTCAATTCTTTGATTGAATCGTACGGGACGACAGTTAAGGTGGCAGCTTATCGCTCTGGAAACCCGGGATCACATCCGGAAGGGTCGAAAAATCCCAGGTTCGTCGGATACGTCGAGCCCCGTCCTTCACCAACTGGCCACCCCATTGTGGGCTTGGCCAAACCAATAATGGACTTGCAACAAAGGCCTTCTGAGTCCACAAGGTGGAAAGAGTTAAAAATATACATAAAAAACCGAATTGTATGTGCATATTTATAATTAATGATACAATTTTAACACCTTGAATATTTTATGATGTATTTTCGAATAATTGCTTAATTTCCAGCATTGAATTCCTAAGAGTCTTTAGTAGTCTAAGAGAATCCTAAAAGAAAAGAATTAAAAATATGAATATGATTTAATTCTTGTTCCGTATATGTTCAGAAATACTTACCGTGCATTTACAAGAAAATTTACTAGATATGTGAAAAACAATAACGTCGTTGCCGCAAATCATATAAGCAACTCCATATCCGTTGTCAACTACTGGTCCAAATCCTCCTCCACCTGCTATGAAATCCGGGTGCTTATTTATATCATAAAGATCCATTTGATGATGAGGAGTCTGCAATGTAATTTTTAAGCAACGTTTTCATTTAATACTATAACATTTTTCAAACTTACATTAATATCTCGTTAATAAATTCGAATTGGTCAATTTTAGTTTATCATTCGGAATTCAAAAATATTGTCAAAATATATTAATAAAGACAGCTGGATGACCGTGCTGTTTAGATGACAGACTAACAATACGGGAAAGCATTCTATCGTGTCAAATTTGATCGGTGTTTTGAGACCCTTGAACTCAAAAAAGTAAAAAATGGAGAATTTTCGAGATATGGGCATCTTTTCGTTTCATATCTCAGGATGTGGTAAAGATTAAGAAAAGAAATTTAGCATAATAATTTGTATATATGGGGCATCGATGCTGTTAAATTTTGGAGTACGGAACTCAAGGGGGTGGGGAGATAGAGGGGTCACTCGAGATATATGTGATATACTACGTAATATGGATGCTGTATAATATCCATATTACGTTCCAACACATGCAATATAATTAGAAATTCAGTCTGTATTGAACTATACTGTAATATCTCCTCATGTGGTTTTTATACTAATGTGAACATTAGTGAGTGTTATGTTTATGAACCTATATAAATAGATGGCACAATATAAACGTTGTAAGTACAATTGTACCTTTTTTATCATTATATTTTTAAAAAAATTGTATTGTAACATGTCACACTCATACAGTACTTCAACCGTGAGGCCGGATGGCCGAGCGGTCAAGGTGGCAGCCTACCGCTCTGGGGGACCCGGGATCAAATCCGAACGGATCGAATAATCCCCCAGGAATTTTTCGGGGTGGTCCGTTCGGGTATGTCGGGCCCCGTCCCTCACCACCCGGTCGCCCCATTGTGGGCCTGGCCGAACCCATAATGGGCCTACTAAAAGAGGCCCTCTTAGTGCCCACAGGGCGGAAAGAGTTTAAAAAAAAGTACTTCAACCGTACGAAAAACCGACTTGTAGTCACCATCATTTCTACAAGTTATAAAACAGTAGATACTTTATAATTACATCCAGTTTTATGTAAGATTTAAGGTTTTATTGAATTTTTCTGTAGTAAATTGTATTTTATGTCATTTAGAAAAACTTGTGTGTATTTATGGAAAAGTTCAAATGTGTAATGGAGTTTTAAATTATTTTCTCTCTAAAACATGTAAGTAATATTGTAAAAATCTTTATGAAAATAATAATAACTGTCGGGATTTTTAATCATTTCGTTGTTCTTTAATAGCACCGAAGAGGGGCTGTGAAGTCATAACACCCGAAATGCGTGTGTTAAAATTGTTATAATAAAGTCTTAAGTCATCCAGCTGGAGTTGCTGGGGGGAAAATCAACCGTTACTGATTAAAGTGATTTTATACACATATATGTGATATCTCGAGTAGGGTCGGACTTAATGAAACTTTTACACGTTATTGGTATTTACAATATTTGTAGAACTCATTTCTACGCTCAAAATTAAGCCTTTTTATTAAATTAATATTATAAAAGTTTTTAAATGATATCTCGTAACAGATGACGCCACACACAATTATAACTTTGAGATAGTTCATAGAGTTTTTTAAACTTAAAAATCTCCATTTGAAAAATATTTATTATAATTCAGCAAAATTAGTCTTTTTCAGATATTGTTATTTATTTGGTATCTCAATGACAATATTCATTTGCATGCTCTGCATATTTTTGACAATTATGCAGCAAAAAATAAAAATTAGCTTTAGGCTAATTTTAAATAACATACTACAAATTTTTTGTAAAACTCAAGGTAAACGCGTTTTGTACCTGAAATTTGAGTTGGATTATAAAGAAAGTAGCATAATTTATATATTTTTATGATGCAAATTTGTTCGAGAACTCTATGTAAAATTTTTAAATGTAAACGAAGGAATATAATTCTCAGCAGATTTATCATTCATTTTCTTTATCTTGTGAGTTATTTTATTTGTGAAGTATAACAGTTAAATAAATCAAAGAAAAACCTTCAGGATGTAGCAAATTTAATTTAAAAAAAATAATAAAAGTTTAATTAATATAAACAAATTACAATTTTAATAAACCTTATAGATGCAATAGTTATCGAGAATATGACGTTCTCTAAATGTCAGAGGAATCTATTTAATTGGCAAGTAAACACTAAAACATATAAAATCTAATAGTTGGTTTAGACAGCTATTTGATTTAGATTCAGAGGTCGAGGAAGTAAAGGTATTAGCGAGGTTGAGACCGAAGTTTTAAACGCGAAAACTTCTACGTCGGCGTTCAGCGCCGCTTTCCTGTAAGCCTAGAAGTTTGGCAATGGCGTTTGGAAAGTCAGTGGAATCATGTTCGACATTCCAAAGGCCATTTCCAAACTTCTAGGCTTACAGCAGTGTTTCTCAACTTCTAACGAATCGTCGCCCCCTTCGATAAAACCGTTACGTAGTATCGCTCCCTTCAATAAAACCGTTACGTCGTATCGCCCCCTTCAATAAAACCGTTACGTAGTATCGCCCCCTTCACTTCGAAAAAAATTTTGTCAATCGGCTAATCAGGACCCCGGAATATTATAATTCCTGCCACGTGACAGAAAAGGGTTAAAAGTGGAAGGAAGAAGGATTATAAGAATGCTATTTGTTTAATTATTGTACGATATAATGAATAAAATATCTAATTATTCTTAATATAATGTTTTACTATATCGCCCCCAGAAAATTTTTTTGCCCCCAAAATATAAATTGTTGCTAATCGCCCCCGTTGAGAAACACTGGCTTACAGGAAAGCGGCGCCGAACTTCCGACGTACACGTTTTCGCGTTTAAAACTTCGGCCTCAACCTCGCTATTCTCTCGTCCCAGGAAACGGATTCGATATATAGCCTAATAATAAATACAAGGTCGGTAAAAATAAAAATTCATAAAAGATGGGAGAATTACCGGAATGAAATGCAGTTTGCATGGTAAGTATTATCAGCATGGGAAATTTTTTGCTGCTGGGAAAAATTAGTTCCAAAAATCAGCAACGGGTGGTCTATCACTAATCAATACGCTGGAAGTATGCAAATTTGACTGATATCAAATGTTAAGTACCCGAGAATTTATTTACATGCCTCATCTTTTTGAATAGTGAGATAACAATCATCCATCCGGTCATACTGCACAATGTAGTAGTGGCCGTTATTACTCGACAAAATTGTGTTATACCCTGTGGCAGAGGCCATGTAGAACACTTGTTTCTCTAGTAAACACATGAAAAGTTATTTTCTTTCTATCTTTCTTCTTTTTTGTTAATATGGAGACTAGCCTGTTGGCTTTTTCTCCGAGGCACACCGCTTAGTTATTAGGCGAAGCGGTTAGATCGGTACACAAAACGTTCCAAGGCTTCCATGTGTTGACGGGAAGGGAGGTAGGCTCGTGGCGAGTATATGCAGTGGTGATATTCGAAATATTTAACAAAGGGTTCGCTAGCAGAAAATTTTTCCCTGACAATCACCGATAAACGAAATGGAAGTTTTGGCTAGAAATAAATACAATACCTTTTCTTGCGATATATCTAATAATCAGTGGTGTATTTGGAACGTAACGAGCCCTGGGCGAAGACCAGGTAACAATAGTATATTAGTGCTGTCGATCTTTTTTTTTTTAGGCAGAGAAATTTTTCACCCCGAATGGATGGCACTACAATAATACAATATCCTTTTTATTTCGCTGTCCATAGCCCGACACGTGTTCCACAGCCATCTTGTATTATCTCGCGCGCGAGATTGCGGGATCTCTCTTATGACTGGATCTAGTTTCAAGAACTCTCTTGAATCGATCGCGATTAAACCTCGTTTCGGTCGACATTGAAACGGTGAGATAGATCAAACCAAGACATAGTCCCCGACCTTGCTCACAATATAGATTGAAATGCTCGGTGCGAACGGGGTGTAAGGCTCTAGTTTAGTAGTATTACAGAGTATAATACGCATATTTTAATATGTTTTTTTTAAAAAAAAAACAAACCCAGAAATGTTCCGTGTGTTTAACAAGGTTCGGAAAACTGAAAATTTTAACAACGGGTTCGGCCAAACCTGTGCGAACCCACTGAATATCACCACTGAGTATATGGGAGTTAAATTGCGAACGATGGACAGATCCAAGGTCAAAGAACAACCAAATTCTTGGCTGGCCCCCTCGTACTGCGGGCAAACTAGCCAATAGTGAGAAGTTTCAGACAAGCTACAGTGGGGAAAGTTATTTTCATTGTTTGCATATCTATTCATTACTTTTTGGTATGTCAACGCCACCCATCGGTGATATTTGGAAATAATTTTTTCCTCAATCTCGTGCTGATAATTCCAATAATCCTCCTGTCTTTTATGAAATTTTAGTTTTTACGGACTTTTTTTTTGCCTATCCTGTATTATATAATACCCGGGACCCGGTAATAATATAATATATATTAAAATTATAATTGTTTCATTAAAAATAATTTAAATAGATATTAGTACTTAATTTATATAATACATTAATCTGTTAAAATTATATTTCTTAATGGTCAAATTCTTTGTTTAAAATTTTCATTATTTGTATTGGTCATTAAAATGAATGAGAATTGATTCCATTTTGATCTTCATCGATTGAAGGAAAATAAAAATAATACCTGACTGGTTGAAAGCCGCCAATTATCGTGTAGAAACTCTTGAAGAAAGGGCGAATCTACTTCTAAATATTTTGATACAACATATAAACAGAAAAGATGGCGATCCACACCTCTTCCACACATGGCCTCACGATACGATATTTGATGAACTTCACAGGCATTTTTAAATAATTGAATTTTCATATTGTCCTGCAAAGTTCAAAATCAGCACACGGATGTTTTGAACTTTCAATTATTGATAATCTTACCGTGCAAGTAGGATCATCCATTGCTCTGGCCCATGCACACGATTCCTTAGTGACAGAACGAACTGTTTCAGTTCTTCCCTCGCGAAAAAGCCGTAGCATAGATGATTCGTAAGTTAAACCGAATTTCCCAGAGTCCTAAAGAAAGAGAGAAGACATTTGAAACGCTCACAAAAATCTGTTTGTTCTTTATTAAGAGGTTACTTACACGAAAATATGCCAGTTGAAGTGCCATTTGGATGTAAGCGTCTGGGCTAACTCCACACGTTTTGATGAAATTCTTACCGAAATCGTTGTGTATATACAATCTCTGATCAACATCACTGATCAGGTTGAGAGCTGATGCAGTACACGTTCTAATCAGATCCACGCACTGAAAGAAGCCCATATTAATTGTTAACTCATAAATTTTTTTAATAGCAAACGTCACTCACGTCTGTTTCAAGTTCCCATTTTAATCGCGTAGGTAATGGTGGCGGATCCGCTATATCTCCGTCAATTCCTCCTTCATCGTTATATCTAAAGTATTAACAAACTTTTAATATTGAGAATTTATATGAGAAAAATTAAATGAAAATTTAACTCACTTCTGATAAAGAAACTCGAATGATAGACAATACTCCCACATTTGTGCTAACACAGGACCATCGGCACTATTTACAAAAATGTTGACGTTAAATTATAGAATAATAAACATAATTTCTAACGATTAAGAAGGATAATCAAAGAATTTAAGAAGATAAAAATAATTTTAAAATGTAAACTTACTAAGAATGTTCCAGATTTAGTCCCATCTGAAATTAATGCAAACATGTAACCAATAATCATGCGTTTAACAAATATAAAATAGATATTTTTACAAACCCTTCCATTCTTTCCAACAATTAGAGTGAATGATTTGTCCATCCAAAAATTATATCCTTTACCGTGAAGTAAATTTTTTACATACATATCTCCCTTTTTGGGATCGTCCTAAAACGAATTTCTTTTTTACATTTTACTGATTAAAATAATTTTATAACCGAAATTAGTATAGAAATTACTTACTATATCGTACGATTCTTCATCCAAGATGACAAAGAATGCTGCCTGAAATGCATAAATTTCTCAAAATGGAAAAGGAAAAGAGGTAATAATCTCATAAATCGTTTACCTTTTCGATGATATCCAATGATATTTTATTCATTCCTCTCGAGAAGTACTCTTTCCTAGCTCTGGCCCAAGTTACTCTAAGAATAGAAGCATACTTAAAGATAGTCATAAAGCTTTTATAATACTGTATTAGTCAACTTACCTGTCAGTAGTAGTAAGAGCACCTACGTGCTCCTCTCCATAATTTGATTTATAGTCATCTTGTAAGATCCATTCCAACTGCCTTGAATGAAAATATATGTTAATAAAATTTGTGTAATTTTAAATGGTATCAATTTAATCATATTTACCATTGTATTTCACGACTACTAAGAAGACGATTTTTATTATAAACGAGTACTTTGTAGAAGTTTCCATTACTTCTAACTACTATATGTTGACTGTCTGAATAATGCACGATCTTATCTATAATCAAGTTAAATTGATTTATAAATTATTTAATTTAAATGGCTAAAATATAAGTGTTGCGGCTATTAAAAATTTATAAAAGCAAATATTTTAAATTTATGTTACAGTTTAACTGTTATGAACGAATAAAGATGCAAGTGGAAAGAAACTAAATGCACTAATGTTTATTTTAAATGGAACTTGAAGCATTCTTGCAGCATCAGAAGGAAAATGGGCACTACACAGTTCATACAAAATGTTAAATTGTCGATTCACTTAAACATCTCTTCCTCGTCTTTTCTAAATATAATATCTAATTTTATTTATATATTTGCATTCTGAATAAAGAAACAGCGTTTCTCTAATATGTTCTTTATAAATTATAGTAATTGTAATAAGGAAAATACCTGTTTCTATTCCTGGTACGCGAGTCGTATTGAAAACTCTTTCATACTGCCAAGAGCAAAGGGGTATTAAATTCTTGACCATTAACTAAAATAGAATTAACATATTAGGATAATTCCTAGGATTAATGTTGATAATTATCAAATAGATAGGTGACAGTTACCGGCTTTAGTGTTTGTCTTTCGATTGCTCTCCGAAAAAGAAAAGCATTATGGATGAATGTTGCTGTTCTGGAAGACTGAGTGCAATTGGGGATATAGAAACGATCCTGTCAAGAAAGTACATGATTTTTTCCACTATTTATGCATTAATAAATATAACACTTTAAGACTTACCACTCCGTAGTAATTGCTATTGATCAGCAAAGGGTCTCTTCCTCGAAGATAAACATATTCCTCCCACCAGTCTGATATCTAAAAAATAAAGAAGTATTAACAAACATTTAATATAGGTAACAATTTTTGAAGAAGTTACTTACGTAATTGGAAGCCCACCAGGATTTTAGCCACAGAAACCATTGTAACTTCTTGCCTACGCCTTGCTGAAACTCCAAAGCCAACTTCTCTCGATTCTCATAATCTTCGTCTTTCAGAAGTGGACGCATGGACATCAGATACTAAAGATGTATTGTAAATTGTAGATAAATAAAATATTACGAAATGTATAGAGAACAATTTTTACTCTTTTGATTGTGTCTTCCAGACTTGGTACAGGTTGACGAGGTATAGAACTCTGTAAACTGTACAGAAGAGGAGTATTATTACCTTGTAGTAACTTTACAGCCATCTGGAATTAAAGATGTGTTATATGTAATGTTTTAAATATCAAATATAAAGTTAAACAAAGAACTTACTGCCCAAATTTTAGTTTTCAACGATACTTTATTTCCAACATTCGAATCATACATCCAACCTTTATAGATAAGAAGCAATTTGAGAGTCTGTCTCATTATTACTATGATACTAATCCACAAAATAAAACTGAATACTACGCAAGTGGTGAGGAATGCTAAAAATGGGGTGAAGCGGTCCCTACATAAAAATTATAATTATTATTTACAAATTAATAACATTTTTTTAACACTGATTAATTATTTTACTTACTCTGGAAGCCAAGTATTTATAGTTTTAGTAATTCCATAGGAGACATCATACGAAAGAAACTGTAGGAATGTGATGATGAATGTTAGAATTATCAAACTGATAGGTGAAGAAGGATATATTCCACTCTTCAAATTGTTCTGCATTAATAAGAAAAAATAAGTTTTTAGTACTCGTGAAGCGAAATATATATTTTAAATTCTAGTTAGGTTTAGATGTTTATTGATCTATTCAAATTTATTTTTCAATATAGATATACTCACTATCAGTCTTGCATAGCGTTTCTTCCACGATCTCCATCCACTTTGCCATATCATCTGAAGAACTTCGCGATTATAACTGATATTCACCCCATCGTGAGTGATAGTGAAGCTGAAGGCAACAGCTAAATGAGCCTCTGCCATGTCTGAAATACAATCTTTTTTTTTAAAATAATTATAAAACTTTTTACAAACTTATTAAACTTTTATTAAAATTATTTCGATGTATTTACATGTATAACTTATAAAAAATTAATAATTATTTTATCGGATAGTGCGTATTTTATGCGTATTTTTATGCGTAATTAATTTGAAACTGTACTAAAGGTATAAAACTTTTTGATTGCTTCTGACCTTATCTTAAGACTATTAGTTCTTGATCGTTGGCATTTTTGTGCATTCTACTAAAAATCGTTTTTTGAAATTAGTGAATTTGCCCATTATTATTTTTCCATTATAAAATAACTCGTTATAAAATAAGATTGTAACTGTAGCCAATCGGAGTAGTCGTTTGCGAATAACTAAGATTACCATAATAGTTGAAAACAAAATACGGACAGATTAGCAGAAAAAGTGCTCAGACAGAGAGACAAAACAAAGGGAATTTATTCATATTTTTCAATCTAGTAAATGTAGGCACAAAATGCAATTTTAAATATAAGAAAACTATTTTACCACGTAGACAACAAGTACTAACGAATTAAAAAAAACTGTTGTATTGAAGAAGACATTTAGATTTTCTAGTGCTTAAAGACAGAACAGTTCAAGAATTGTTTAGTAAATGTTTGCGAGGATATTTTATATCATAAAAATGAATTATGGAGGAATGTACTGTACATTCTGGATTCTGTGTTACTTCAGGATATACTAAAGTAAGAAACACAAACTGCATCAAATATGGTAATTAAATTGATAAAGGCTGTGATATATTTGTATTTTTAAATTTATATTTTATAATTCAAGATTATCAAACGAACATGCTCGATCTAGTAACGAAATTTATGAAATATGGTGATCTGAATGCACCACAGTAGTCGAGAATGATTGAAGTAGTCAGCAATCTTGTATGTGTTTTCAAAACATAACATTATAAGCATATAATATTATATGCATTTGCGTAATAACTGGTTATAGTTATTACCCAAATGCTACTTATGATAAACGTTAAGCTATTTATAAACTTATAAATACAGTCGACTCCGCATAAGTCGACACCCCAAGGGGAAGTGGAAATGTGTCGAGTTATCCGATGTGACGACTAAAGCGAAGTTGGAAAAAAAACCACAAAACTACAATTAGGAAAATACAGTAGTGCGTTATACAGTAGTATAGGCTTACAATACATTGTGTCCTCCATTTACAATTACTCCGTAGATGAAAAACTGAAAAATTCGTTTAGTGGTGTTTGTTTTGAGCACTTAACTGTCTCAACTTTCTTTTTCAACAATCACGAACGCCTTTAAAACTTCATCTTTGCAATTGTCAATTGTTGGCAAGTAACGTCTAAGGATTCTTAATGCCTTAGCTTGAGAAAATGCAAAATTGGATTCTGGTGTGACGTTGATGTAAATTGTATATTTTCTTTTTGTTTATCTGTTATTGTTTTATGCATAAAATGTTAAAGCATTTTTATTAATATATTATTATATTAATTATATATTAATAAATAAATCGACCCCCCCTGAAAAAAAAGAGTTCGCACCACACATGCGGAGTGAATTCATTTTTTCAGGAGGGGTGACGACTTATGCGGAGTCGACTGCATATACGACGAATATATACGTATATACATTGGTATACGTATATTATACGCATTGGTTACGTTAGAGCATTGGTGTTTTATATTCGTCGTATATGTATATACGACGAATATAAAACACCAATGCTCTAACTTGCTATTATCATGACTAGAGATTGCAATTGCTGGATTTCTCATCCAACAATCTAGCTGGATCCAGCGCATTCTTCGGCCTGCTGGATCCAGCGCATTCTTCGGCCTGCTGGATCCAGCACTTGGTGCTGGATACAGCACTGCGGATCCGCAAATACTCAATTAACTTTCTAAATAATTGCGAAAAAGTCTACGTTGTCGGCGTTGCCGCTTTGCTAACTAGTAGACTGCTACTAATCACTTACTCACTACTTTACTAACACTAATAATTAAATTACTTATAAATAAACTATACCTTTATCAATCCAGAAAAATTTAATAAAATAATAACGCATTCAATCGCTTTTAACGATCTTCCTCAGTTACAAAAAAATACAACATTAACTATAGAACATAAAATGTGTTCAGAATAAATATAAAAAGAATAGTGCTTAATTACATCCCATTTTTAAACAAGATACATAGATGTACTGCCAGGTCTAATAATTTTTCGTATTGTATACCGACGTAATCCCACTGTTTTCAAACTTTTAAGAAACGATAAAAAGAAAGAAGTCGGAATTCAACAACGGGTATATATTCGGTGCCTTTACACGACCAACGTTTCAATTCCAAGCTTGTTTAAGTGAGTGCAACGATGCGCAGTTTAAAACAAAGGCTCAAGGAGCACAAATATACAATCAGTAAGAACCTTGACAACACTGCGCTGGCATCATACGCAAGACGGAAGGATGTTAATGTCCAATGGAATCAAGCGGCAATTATAAAAATGATGACGAATAGGCAGTTTTTTTCGTTTTCGCGGAAAATCGAACATATTTTGCGGGAAATCAAACATCTTGAGAGATTGAAAATCTGCAAGGTGCACATGGCAACTGGTTGTTTAAATCATAGAAATGCGGACTCATTGTCTACCGCGTGGAGATCCTTTTATATTAATTAATGTTATTAACGGACAATGCTAGTTTCGTAGTTATATCTTATATATTTTTTACTTTTCGCTATTTATTTTGTTTATTTATCTATATTTTGTCCGTTTGGGCGTTTTCCGTTAATTTTTATATTTATTCCGAACACATTTTATGTTCTATATTTAATGTTCTATTTTTTGTAACCGAGGAAGATTGTTAAAAACGATTGAAAACGTTATTATTTTATTAAATTTTGCTGGATTGATAAAGGTGTAGTTTATTTAATATATACTTATAAATAACTACAGACTAATATGTAGAGCCTATATAAGAAAACTGGTAAAACTGATAGCCACTTAGCCACTGATTATCCGTCCTTACATTATTATAATATAATATATTAATATTAATTAATTAGTAGAATTGCCTTTGCTATTACTTAACTTAAAAATTACATTATAATTATAATCTAACTAAACATTTAAAGTTAATTATCTCAAGTGTTAAACCGAACCAAAGTTAAGTTTACTAGCTAAATGTGTAAGAAATTTTACTGATTTATAATGACCAGTCTAAATAATAAAAGTTTCTTAAGAATTTTAAAAAACCATAAATTGCTGGATAGATAGATGACACTTTATTGCACCAAAAATACATCCGCGCTGGATCCAGCTGGAATGATTTTGGTCCAGCAAAAATCCAACTGGATTGAAAACACTGCCGGATTGCAATCCCTAATCATAACAAATCCAATAGGATATTTTTTATAGAAGCGACTTTTCATAAGAACAATTTCGCTTTATACCATTTTTACAGTACTTTTTAATATATTATTTGAATAATGACTGAAATATAAATGCAAACCTTTTCTTAAACGAGCGCCAAATGACTTATTTATTAATTTTATTCCTTAACTCAAAAAAAATCGAGTAAATTTCAAAATCCATATATTTCTACATTATTTCCTATTAATATAAAAAATAAATCAAAGAAATATATTCATAAATCTTTCCTACAAAATTTTCAATCTTTATTGCTTTTTGCATTGAGCCACTTATTTTGATAAATGTTCGATATCTTTGAATAGATGACAATTTATCACCATTTTGAATTGCTTAATAGTTTTATTGTTTAAAACTATTAAGGTGAGTCAACATTGATTTATTGATCTCTCATTTTTTTTGTTCTTTTCGCATTGTGAGCACTAAGAGGTCCTTTTACCATGCTCTTTTAGTGTTTATTTTCGAAGCTCGTTCAGGCGTACAGTACAATTAATGCGACAGCGTAGCGAAGGACAGACCCGACCAGAATTAAAATGAAATTATTTAAAATATATTCTATAATTTCTAAATACCTCTAAGAAACTGAAATTATCTATCAATCGTACATTTGGCATCATCTTTGGATATACTGTATTATATTGCTAAATTGAAATCCAGTAAAATTAAACAGAGAAGTAATTTTATTAACTTTATGGTTCGATATTGTGTATTAAATAAATTTTCCGATCGAATGAATCTTTGAATATTCTTTCTTGAATAATTTTATTACTTGTAACATTGATGTAGCTAGGAACTAAGTTTAGCAGGCCGAGCGGTTATATCGCTCAAGAGGACCAGAAATGACGAATCGAAAAAACTCCAGGAACTTTTCGGGCACTGTCTTCACACCATTGTGAGCCTGGCCAAACCCATTAAAATGCACTTCTTGCAAAATTAATCTTATCGAGAGTACAGCTCTCTCGCTCCTTAGATACTTATTCATTACTTTAATTTATATTCTATTTGAACTTTGTAGAGGCCGTAAGCTATAACATATAATAGGCCTTTTTTCTCCACCAAATAACGATAAGTTTAAAGGCGAGAGACCTTAAATCTTGGCCTCATAGCACGAGGCATCTAACTCTATTTTTTTCTCAACTGATTTTGTATTGGTTTAGCTTATCTGTAAACTCGACCCTGGTCAAATTAAGTTAGATTATTTCATTATTAAAAGTTTATTATTAGAAAATTAATAATAAATTTTCGAAAATATATCTATTTTTAGAAGCGAACTACAGTTTAACTGTTGGAAAAACAATAAATGTTAATTATAATTTATGAAGTTTATAAATTATAATTAGTAATAAGGCCATAAAAATATAATGAGTAATAACGCCATTAAAAATACAATGAGTAATAACGCCATTAAAAATATACATTTAAATTTCTTATTAAATTATTAAGAAAATTAATTTTTATAGTTTTATCTTTCGCAAATTATAATTAACTACTTAATGTATTTTCTTCTAAATATAAATCAATTCATAATTTTTAGTTATGCGTTATTATTATAAAATTAGCTGTGTTTTTTTCAAATAAATAAATAATAGGGTGTACTATAGATTACTCCCTATGGAATTTCAGGACTTTGATTATATATTTGAACTCAGGGGACCGAGACGAGTTCAACGATACCCTACTTTTGGACCGGAGACGAAAAATAAAAAAGTTATCATACTTTTTTCGGCGATCGCGCGATGATAGGGAGTCGCGTCGCTCTCCGCTAAGTCGGCCTCGCTATCGCGATCGGGAGTCCCGTCGCTTGCCGTTAAAATTGCCTTTAGTAGACGTTTCCCCCTTTTTTTATTTCGTTCAAGAACTACCGTGAATCGATCACTAGTTTAGCACATGGCGGCATGTGGTGGCGCCCATACGAGAGGTCAGTCGGGCCGCCATGTTCGCTGCCAATAACACCGAAATGGCGATCGCGCGATGATCGGAAGTCGCGTCGCTCTCTCCGCTCTCGTATCGCGTGTTTAACCCTACTGGAGATGACCGTAGTCCGACGTCATGGTTTGCAGACTTTACCGCAAGATGGCAGTACTAGCAACTATGGTGCCGTCTTCATGAGTGCATTAAAAACGTATGGTAAGTGAAAAAGTATGATAACTTTTTTATTTTTCGTCTCCGGTCCAAAAGTAGGGTACCGTTGAACTCGTCTCGGTCCCCCGAGTTCAAATATATAATCAAAGTCCTGAAATTCCATAGGGAGAAATCTATAGTACACCCAAATAATAATTTAATAATAATAATTTTAGGCGCTTAAACTAAGAAAAATTAAGTACGAATTTTATAATACTAACTTTCTCAGCGAATAACATGTAAACTTGTATATAAGCTTTTTTATGGTGGCAAGCAACTGTATGAGAAAACCAATGACATAGTCCGTTTCATATAAGCAAATTATCTCATTGGTTAGCTTACTTAGCTGCATGCCTTCTAGATGTAATCTATATTAGTGCTTCAATTAGTTTGCCTCAATGACAGCTTGTTTTTTATTTAATTTTTACTTCAGGGACCATTAGAAGGTTAATAATCTGGTGTCTCCTTACCTATATCCTATTAATTTATAACCAGTGGCGCGTTATCCTATGGGCAAAAAGGGCAATTGCCTGGACTCCAGCCAACAGGGAGCCTCAAACTAATCTTTTATAAGAAAATATTTCTTCTAAAAAATTCCCTTGAAGAAAAATGCTTGAAGTCAACATTGTACAAGGAGCCCCCTAATTCAAATTTGCCTGGGACTCACGAAGCTATAACGCACCACCGTTTATAACTGAAGAAAAATGTTAAAATATCAGTCGAAATCATACTGTATGTAAATAAGTTCAAATGACCTTTCTAACATTTCAAAAAAATAGTTTATGTTCAAGTTGCTTTAATAGCAGATTACCTTGAAAACTGCAAAAACTATTTTCTCTTTTGTGAATTGCAATTATTTTTACTATCCTCCAAACATACCTCCAAAAATTTTTAGAATAAGGACTGACGAGAGGCATAAAGCCCAAATGCATATCCTTTATAAATTACAGAAAATAAACTTGTTTTTTTTCTATCAGAAAGGAGTGTTCCTGTGTGATTTGTTCTCTACAGCAACTTTATGCTAATTCCGAAGGTCAGAGAACAGTAAACAATCAAGTATTAAAAAAAATTCTTAAACAAACTTAATAAATTTTTAAACTAAAAATTACTATAGAATATAATTTACAAATTACATATTTATTTAAAAAATAAAAACAATTATTCATAATAATTATTTAATACACATAATTTTAGACTTAAAATCCATTATTTTCTATTGTTTTTTCTCTTAAAATTGATATGTAAATTTTTTCCTTATTTTTTCATATTAAATTGTTTCATAAATATTACACAATTTTCTATCTAGTTATTCAAGTTTTATTTTTGATTAGTTTTCCTCTTATATCAATATTAATATAATGCATTTGAATGTTACAGCCTAACAAACTTTAGATGGCGACTTCATATTTTTGTTGCTCTTCAAAACAATAGAATTAACTTATAACGACAGAATTATTTGAAATACAATAAAATTTCCCAATAATATTCGAATTATAAGGTGTTTTACCTCTTACGTAGAATTAACAAAAAATGTTTCTTCTTATCATTGCGAAATATCTAAGCTGTTAAGATAAGAATAAAATATAATTATGTACAAGGGCGTTCGCAGAAAATTTTATAGGGGAGCAGAGCTTGTAGACAAGTAATTACATTAATAAATTTTTATTTAATTTTTGGAGGATTTTTTCATCATTTGAAATACAATAAAATTTCCCAATAATATTGAATTTAATATGAAAAAGATCACTAAATTATGATTAAAATGGAAAAATTTTCTGCATTAGATCCTGTTTATATACAACATGATTTTGTACATTAACGAATTAGCACATCTTTATTATAATTATGTATTACGTAGAATAGTTAAAATAGAAATTGTATGATATCAATGATGTTTTTAACGTTTCAGTTAACTAAAAGTAGGTTTCTACCAACGATTAAGTTATTTATAATTTCTAGCGTAAAGTTATAAAGAATTTTGTAGCTTAAATATGAATTAGGCCTATAGCTAACAGCAAAACCAGTTTAAACCAACCAAAGGAAAATATAAATTGATTGTCCTGATGCCGCATATAATTTTTTAATACTCTTTCTAATTTATTAAAGAATTAGAGGAAATATATTGCTAGTACAATTTTTTTTTACTATAAAATGGATCATTTTAACAAGTTTACAAGGATGAGTCATGTAACTCAATACATTTTTATACGTTGAAGAAAAGATTGGTAACAAGTTAAGTGTTTTTTGAAGAATGTTTTCTCGAGCATTTCGTATTCGTTCCTGCCCTTACTGGGGTGGCAGGTACAGTTCATCTTGGCTTAACTTTCCTTTAAGATGTCCCCATAGAAAATCTCAAGTGGTGATCTAGCAGGCCAATATGGACCACCACGTACTATCCGGCGACTATTGTAGCATTGATCATTACTTGTCAGACAGCATGCGAATAATGAATGGAGGTTGAAGGCCATCTTTTTGAACACTTGTTAAATTAATTTCTTCATTACAGTTGATTTATTATGTTTCGGCGATAAAAAATTGCTTTTCAGTTTGAAAAGAGAAATTTTATTAATCTTCTTTTAAAATTGAAATTTCATGAAAACTAAGCGATAAGCAGAAAAATATTTCAAACAAAAGTTATTTGTTGTTTCGTGTAAAATCAAATGCCGTTACAAAAAATATAGTTTTCCATTTGAAAATAACAAGTTGACCTTTGACACGTCGAACACATTGTCAAAATAAAAATACGTATGCTTGTATCCTTTCCTTTAAATTCCTTAAGTATCATATAGGTCTACGTATTAGCGGCGAGTTATTAATAATAATAATAAATAAATAAAAACTCCGGCAACAAATTGGGTAACTTTCCGGGCAAAAAATTTAAAATTGCGTGTTTTATTTAAAAATTTTTTATATTGTTAATTATTACAAAATGGCAAAAATCTTAATTTTGAGGGCAGAGATGAGTTTTATAAAAAAAAAAAAAATTGTAAATGTAACGAGTAAAATTTTTTATTAAGTCCGACACTATTAGAGATATGACATATGGCCCTCTTCTATTTCTTCACTCTCTTAACCTTTAACCATCAAAATTTAATGGCATCAATAGCCCTAAAACACAAATATTCCTGCAAAACTTCAGAAATTTTCGACAAAAAGTTCAAGATTTATTAAGCTTCAAAGTATGTGAACAAAATCGTGCCCCCACACACTAACATTCATACATGCAAGAAAAATTCCCCTTTTTTCCTTATGTATTTCTGAACGTTTCAAGGTTTTCTGAGTCCAAAAGTGTAAAAGTCTTTTGACCGATTGCCACATTTTCCATCTGTTATATATTACAGCCGTGAAAGTAAAAATAAAAGATAAAATTGTCTTTATATTTTTAAAACAGATTTTCATAGATAATAACAATCGAATTAATACTGTAATATTAGTATTATTGTATTAAATTAATTAAAATTAATATTATAATATTAAATTGTTTAAATGAATATGAAAATCAATTTTAAAAATACGAAGACAGTCGTACGTTTTATTTTTCATTAAGGCGAAGCTTCTTCTATGTGGCTTACAATAACGCATTCGATCTCAAAATTTCACCGATAGATTTTGATTAAACTTTGCCATTTTCCATTAATTCCGACGAGAAATACAAAAATTTAATAAAACTGGAGGTATATGACTTCGTTTTCGAGATAGAATAGTCAAAGTGACAACGTTCATGCTCCCTGACGCGATTGAGCGCGTCTAATGGAATTCAGGAGGAAAAACACAGCATTGTGCGCGCTTAACGGATAATGGACACCAGAAACGAACGAAACACAAGAACAAAGCAAAGCAATCGACGTCGAGAGAATATAAGGATCACCTCTTCCGTGCCTAATAGGTGCAAAGATCGCCCCCTTCCGTGCCAAACAGGTGCAAGGATCGCCTCTTCGTGGCGACAATTGTAAGGATTGCTTTCTCGTGTGGCCAGTTTTTTTCTTCTGATCACACAGATACACACTATCTTTATCTCTCAATCTCACACACACAGCAATAAACATACGTACGTCCTTGTATATACATTCAAACACGTGTCGGTGCCCGAGGGTACAGGGGCGAAAGATAATGTGTATGTACTGTACTAATACTAATTATTTCAGTGTAAATTTTAATGCTTTCATTTTTACGACTCACGGCTCTGGTGGCAGCACTTTCTTCACAAATAACTTACAACACGGCATAGAAATCTGTCTGTCTGCAAGGCGATTGTTTCGCGACAGTGTGATACGTGACGCCGTTACGTTGGAACCACATGTCTTCCAGATCCATACCGTGCAATGCTACGCAGTTTACATCCGGCACTCCTAATGTGACACTCTTTAATTAATATTAAAAAAATTGAATGATGTTTGCATTTTTAATAATAATTTAAATAATTCGAAAATAGACAAAGCTTATAGGAAAGAAAGTGTGAGTTTTTTCTATTTTCACTTTTTTCTGCTCTTCTGGGTATGATTAAAGGCACTGAGAGTGCCTTTAATCGTATCCAGAAGAGCAGAAAAAAGTGAAAATAGAAAAAACTCATACTTTCTTTGTAGATTCGTCTAGGGCCAGGTCATCAATGAGACAGCCGACTATCCGGGACAAACCATTTCCCGAAAAATTCTTGGGACCGCCCGGATTTGATCCTGGATCCCCAGGGCTGACGCCTTAACTGTTTCGGCAGTTCGGCTGTCAAAAAGAGTGTATTATATAACTTTCGATTTTAAAATATTACTGATAAGAATATTGCATATACAGGTTGGGCCAGCGAAAACGAAACGGCAGAGTGTTCGTGTACGTCCAAGCAAATCGCTCGGACAGGTCGATTTTATTCTCGAGGGGACATCTTTTGCAATAAAGTTTTTGCGATTCTGAATGCAACAGACAACAAAAAATTTTAAAAACTCATTTATTTTGTATTAACTAAACAGACATTTATTTCGAAAAAATTGTTTGTTTAGTTAATATTCAGAATCGCAAAAACTTTATTGCATAAGATGTCCCCTCGAGAGTAAAATCGACCTGTCCGAGCGCTTTGCTTGGACGAACACGAACACTCTGCCGTTTCGTTTTCGCTGGCCCACCCTGTATAATTAAAAGTATTTAGAAGGAAAACCCGTTCCTTAGTCAGGGCCGTCCACAGCTTGTATGGGACCTGGGGAGAGCAGGTTCCTTTAACCATTATTATTATTATTTTACAAATGAAACACATAAAATGTTTCTTTGTTAATAAAAAGAAGTAAAATTTTAAAGATTTTATTTTGTATTAGTAAAATAACATTAATTTTATGGGGTAAGAATCACTAAGGATCTTAAAGTTTATTCTGGGCTTGGAAAAATACTCCCAGCTCCTCCCCTCTCGTTGTCCTTGTATAGTAAACTGTTCTGATTTGCAAATTATTCGTGTCAATAATTAATTTCTGATATTTTGTCATGATATCACTTACAACCTGCTTATTTTCCATATATGAATTTTCCTTTACCTTATGAATTTTCCCTTATTTTTGTAATTTATCTACTTCAATCACGCATTAATTATATAACATGACTTATTTTAAAATAACACCTTAATTTTTTATTGTTAATGGCTTCTTTTTGTCTATGCACTACCTGACATGAAGGAAAGTCAGAAACTTACTGAGCACGCCGCACTGACCACGATGGCAGTAAGTTTATCTGTGTATTAAATAAAAATTAAATTGGAGCAAATTATATAAGGCACGAAACATTTAAACTTGGCATAAGATAGCCGAATATCTTAATGATAAATTATTAGGTTTCAGTCCATTTTGATTCCCTTCTTCCTTCGATACTTCGTGTAAAGTGAAACCTATGCCAAGAAATTAATATTAGCATTCAAGTACATTTAATTTTAACAAATTAAACATGTATTGTAATTAAATAATTCACTTTAAAATAATAAAATATCGCTCTTCGGCTTTATATTGTGTCAAAATGTAAAGAGTGTTCGAATTTTAAAAAGATCTTAGAAAATTAAATCGTAAACTTAACTATTAAGTTGTAACTGTAGAATATACAGGATGACTAAAAAGCCTGAAAACACAGAAGTTATTATTATTATTATTTTAATTTACAATTGACAAACGGTTGAGTTGACTCAGCTTTGTTAATGAAGGATGCCATGTACAGTACAATGCCGTATCAATAAATCATATATTATTATTATTTGCCAATGTTTCCAGGCTGCGACTATTTGCATTATATTGGTTTTATTATATTACTTCCAAACTTGCCTAAAATTTGACAAACCACTGAACAAGTCTTCTCTTTTTTTTTTTTTCTAATTCAAACGAGTTTTAGAGGGGGAAATGACTATTTCTGAATATCTTTTCTGTCAGGAAAAATAAATAAAATGTAGTAATAAGATTGGATATGTTTAACCAGACTTAAGTAGTGAATTAACAATAAGAGTGCATTCATGAAGATATCCTTGAAATATTAATGATAAAAAATTTTTCCTCAATTGAAGGAAAGGCAAAATATTAATACATAAATAATCTTAACATGACAATACGCCAATTAACAAAGATGTGGACATTATTGTAAATGCATCCAGTTTTCCATTCTTTACAATATGCATATGATTAGGCCACTACATATTGAGTTAATCTAATATTTAATGTATATTAATATATTTATATGTATATATATATATATATATATATATGTATATGTATTTAATATATTTATATGTATATATGTATGTATATTTATATGTGTAATTTTGATATATATATATATTGAACTAGACATTAGTTTGAACAAAATATAATTGTTCCTATCATATTCATTCACATTAAAAAGGGGAGGGAACAGATATACTGTATTTTCAAAAGAATTCAAAGTTTTTTCCGCTGGTGTAATTTCGAATATATTATTTGATTATAAAATAATGAAAGTCTATACGAGGCGAACCACACGAGGGTTTGGGGTTTAATCCCTCCATTTGGGGAGAATTAAAAAATTATTTTGTACCCGTTCGGTGTTACTCTATAAGGTGCTCCACAAAAGTATAAAACCGCTGCAAATTTACTATACGAAGGTTAGGAATTACTTATATTATGTAGCTACCTTTCTTATATTGTTCGGGATTTATGAAAACATAATTTGTCGAAACTCGTAGTTTCCTATATCGCAGCAAACAGCAGAAATTGTAAAAGAAAACTGATTTTAAGTATCACAAAAGTATAGAATCGACTAGCAAATGAATGCAAAAAGCATTAAATACTACAAAATAGCTTAATTTAGTAATTTATTTGTGCATCTCCTTTACTAATAACATCGAAAATCCGATTTGGCGCATTATCAACAAGATTTTTATGATCGATGCCTCAGGGAGTTTCAAGTAGTGATAATTGCTTGTTTTATGTGTTCAACTACTGTTCGTACTACGTATTGCTTGTTTTATGTGTTCAACTACGTTTATATGGCAGCAATTTGTTCTCCAGAACTTGTTGATAGTCGGCACTATTCATGCGACCTGTAACGAATACTAAATTCAATTTTTTCAACAGTAAAAGCACCCTAAATCATAACACTCCGACCACCGAAGTTCCTTCGCTAAAAGTACTTGGACTCTTTTCGTAAATCACGCCAGTAGAACACTAAATCATCTGACCATCCAAATTAAATTATTTTCCGTTTGAAAAGATACGACAAAAAGGGTTGCTATTTCTTGTGCAAGCACGATAGGTCTAAACGAAACAGAAAACTTATCTTATTCCATTGAGTTGCCGTATTTTTCCTAGCAAAATCGTGTCGGGCAGCTTTGTGCTCAGGCTTGAGAGCTCACTTCACATTCGAGACCGAAAAATGTTGTTGTTGTTATTGTTGTGTAAAAACCTTCGAACGGTTTCGTGATGTACTGTACTTGAATACCCAAATCGTCCCAAAGCGGTGGATTAGAGGCTGCATTAGCAATTCGTCTGCGGTCTCGCGGGGTAAGCTTTGAAGGACGTCCACTTCTACGCTTCGGTCCATAATTTACAGGATTTATTGACTTAAACCAGTGTTTCTCAAAGCTACAGTTCGTCCTTTCTTAAAGTCTGTTAAATGGGTACCACGAGGCATGATGAAAATAAATAAATAAATAAACTTTCACACTTCAAACTTGCGAGAATGATGACGGTTCTATACTTATGTGGCAGTATGTAAATTGACTTCGTTGCTATTCCACAGTCCAGGAATTAGAAGCTCAAGTTTCCTAAAATTACGTTCATATAAATTAGGTGCTGAATTACGCGTAAAAAATATATTTCTGACCTCAAAAGATCAATTTTTTGATCGGTTTTATACTTTTGTGGAGCACCTTATACCTACATTGCAAAAATTAATAAAATAACTATAGAAATACAGTAGAGCATCGATTATCCGACTTCATTGGGAACTGGGGTTGGTCGGATAACTGAAAAGTCGGATAACCGAAAAGTATGAAAAAATACATTATTAGTATAGTGTATTAGACCTGGTTTAAATACTAGCCTCCCTTTCATGGTCGAGCCAGTGCTGCCAGCTAAAACATGCAAAAATTTAACAAAAATAATATTAAAGTAGCCAAGACGTAACCAAATATTGTAGCGCCACATCACTAGCGGACATTTGAATTTGCCGACTAGAACGCGGTCGGTTAACCGATACGTCGGTTAATCGGGGGTCGGATAATCGATGCTCTACTGTAATGTTTTTTTTTTAAACTTCTTCCTTTAAAATATCCCGTGCATCGCCCTGAATTTATACGTTTAAAATTATTATTATTTTAATTATTTTCTCATGTAAAGCAATTTAAATTATGTATGAATCAAAGTATTAAGATAATAAAATTTTTATAATTTAATGAATAAATAAAAATATTTACACATGAATGTAATTTCGAGTTAGTTACGTTTATATATATATATTAAGTCAGTAAATGAAATATCATTTTTGATTCAATTTCCTTTTGATTTCATTGAAATCAGGAGGAAACAAACTTGTTTTATCATTTAAAATTCTTTCAGTTTTTCTTACTTTATTATTATTCAAGGACATTTTTGTTTGAAAATATAAAATGCTTTAGATAAATGCAAATATATATTTTCTTGTAAGTATAATTTAAAAGTTATTTAAGGAAATACTACCGTGCTACAAAAACAAGTAGCACAAATATCCCTGGATTTATGTTTAGGAGCATCATAGGACATAAAAGTCATATGTAACTGTCCATTTATTTCTTCCTGTTGCTATTATAGTAACAAAATAGAACATTTTAGTTGTGAAATTTCTCTTATTTGTATTCAAATTCGGGACAACGACCTAAAAATTTATACATCTTCCTATAACATCAATAAAAGTGAGGTAATAATATTTTAAGTAAGTCAAGTAAAAGTTTATTCAGTTAATGAATGTTTTATTAAATTAGACAGAAATTATTTAATTTCAGGTAAATTGATAGTTTAACTTTCATTTATAACTTAGAGAACTGTTTCTTTGTGTGTAATTTTATGAATTGAGGAAATATTCTGGTATTAAATAAAGACAAAAGGAGAATACTTCGCAAATAAATCACTGTAAAAATATAAATACATTTCAATCGTCTTAACAATTTTCCTTGAACAAAAGATTAATGATTTTAATAAAAAAATTTCTATAATTTATTGTTAAAAGAATTTAAACGTGTAAGATATGCAAGGAAATTTTTATTTAATACTCCTTTCAACATTAATAATTGAAAAAAATATGTATTAATTAAATTACAGATAACATAAAATAACTCACCTTGCAAAAATCGTTTATAAAACTCGCAACGTCCTCTTTCGAAATGCGATATGAGAGATAGAATTTGTTTACGACAACGACAGGATACGAAATCGTCGTAAATGCTCACGTGTTAGTTAAATGGTAAGGTAAATAGAGTGCGAAATACACGTCAGTAAATTGATTATAACGATTTACTCGTGCTTAATAACCTGAACCGAAGACGTTTTTAAAGGAAAATGTGAAGAATGTTTAACAATGAAACTACTCATTTCTCCGATATCCATGTTTGCTGATCAAATTCAAACAAAAATTTCGGTAAATAACCTAAGATCTTTGCCCTCTTTCCCTTTATTAGCCTCTACACAATAAATATCCGTACTTTTTCTCTTTTTTACAAATACCTTTATCACTGAAGCTTGAATATTAAAAACCGATCGTATCTTCTTAACGTTATTGAAATTTTACTGTAATTTAAATAACACTGATGCAGACGGAATTAAGTAAATATCAAAATCCATACAGGTATAATACAAACAATAGAAAAGCAAACAATAAGCTAGGTCATCCCTTAAAAAAAAAAAAAAAAAAAAAAAAAGTGAACATCACCATCATCTGCGTGACCTAATTTTAAATCCGGTGTTATTTGCGTTATGCAAAAATGATTAATAAACATTTTAAAATATAAAATTTACCGTTATAGAAATAAACTGTAATTTTAAAAATGACATTACTCACCTGCAGCTGTAAAAGTACTAGATACTGACTGGAGCACCAAGTGTTGTCTTCTACCTTGATGATGTCACTAGCTGATTTTCAGGTTGACTCGTTATTCTAAAGGCTATTGTAACATACAATGCACGCTTACTATTGTATAGATTTTCTACAGACACATATAAATTTACAGTATAACCATGAATTTTTTAATTTTTAATAAATTTCTTTCATTTTAGTTTCATTATTTAACTTTCGTTTCGTGATTATATAGGAAAAATTGTTAGACAATTGATACAATTAAGGATTATCTCAAATTTGGATGCTTAACCGCACACTTTCGATTCCCTTGTTTGTTATTGCGTATTTCTGCAAGGTTATTTCCTCGTGGATACCTGTTCGACACGTTTCAATGTTTTACGCCATTACTTCGACGGATTTGTTATTTTATATCTAAATATTATTATAGAAAGTATATTTAAATATAAATATCAACAAGGTGTTGAATTGATGAGTAAACACCCTTCGTAATTAGCACAATTAGAATTATTATTATTACAAAATCGTTGATAAACTGTAGATTATTATTTATCTATACCGTAAGTTTACGAATTAATATCTAATGTTTTCCATTCGTATCACTTAAACTATTGTTAACAACGCTATAAGATACGCTTACCATTTAACTATTCTCTTGTGAAGTTTACCATTTAAAAATGAAAAATGCGTTTAAAATTCGACCGCTGACTCTCATTAAAATCTACGGATTTGGTTTTGTAATTGTTCCTCTACATCTATTGTCATGCGTGAGGAACGAAGTGCAACGAAACGCGAATGAACTTATTAAAGGAAACGGCAGAACTATGTAAACGATACGCGGTCATTTTATAATATTACTTTACTTTAAACAAGGTTTTTAATAATGAAAGCTAAATAAAAAAATTCATTTCCTTATAAAAACAAATTCAATTTCAACGCTTCCATGTCGTGCGGATATCCTACAAATACAGATAAATATTTATATTAAAACTCTTTTAAATCTTACATTAGTAAGTTTTTAATTATACATATTTCATTAGCTTGTAGCTAATGAAATATTTATAATTAATGACCTTGTTTATTATTTCATTAATTAGCTTTCGTGAAAGATTTCTCTTTTTAGTGAACGTCAAGGGCAACTGAGGAAAATTAAATTTAGAGTAGCTTTCCTTGATGTTTTCTAAAAATTTAATCAGCATTTTAATATTTGTGATCTGACCCCAGGAATTTTCAGGGGAATTTTCATAAACCCCAGAATTCCTGGGGTTTATGATAATTCCACACCCACCGCGGTTCGGCCAGACCGAACCCGCGATGAATATGGTTAAAAGGTTCAGGGCCCACAGGGTGGAAAAAGTATTAAAAAGATGGTCTTACGCGATCTTACAATGCAAACAATTTACATAAATTGTATCATACGCTTTAAAATTAAAATAATACGCTACAGGTTAAAAAAAGCTTATAAATTACACATTAATTCAAGAAAACAGATCGCATTGTTTAATACAGATCACATATACAGTATTTTTTACAATAAACTCCAGTTGAACTCTTTTAAAATAATAATTTTCCATACAGCATATGTTCAGCACTTATTTATTTTTGACTAATTATGTTAATTATTTAAAAAGTTCATTTAATTTTATGTTGTTTTCATAAAAATCAGTAAGTTGGTAAGTATTTATGCATTTATCCGAATTTTAATATTAATATACTGCCCTTATGTTGTAGGTTTTTAAGCTCTTCTCGCCCTGTGGGCACTAAGAGGGCCTCTTTTAAGTAGGCCCATTATGGGTTCGGCCAGGCCCACACATGGGCGCGACCGGCGTGGTGAGGACGGGGTCCC
Source organism: Centruroides vittatus (assembly GCF_030686945.1). Lineage (NCBI taxonomy): Eukaryota > Metazoa > Arthropoda > Arachnida > Scorpiones > Buthidae > Centruroides > Centruroides vittatus. The sequence goes on from NW_027122113.1 coordinate 4,158,341, forward strand.
GACATATCCGAACGGACCACCCCCATTCGAAAAATTCCTGGGGATTATTTAGTTCGATTGAATTTCCCCGTGTTGTTTTCATACAGAATCAGTAAGGTGGTAGTACTTTAGGCATTTATCCGCATTTTACATCATTGATATACTGCCCTTATGTGAGGTAATTAAAGAAGCGATCCTTCACATAAATCGCTCTAATACTAATAAAACTAAAGATATCGCTTTTAAAAAACATATTTTTATTCTTTCCAACTAAAAGGTTCTTTTTTAAAAATCGTATCCATTAGGTTCACGATAAGGCTTTTCGAATGGTGAGGAATAGGTACAACAAATCCTGTTCGGACCTTCCATAAAAATGACTTCAAGTTAAGAACTCGAACCTGGATCAACAGAACGGTAAGCTGACACCTTAAGGGTCGATTTACATACAACAGTGACGTGCCGGCACAGTGCAGTAAGTATCGATACATATCACACATAGCCAATCAGAGTTTCATGTACGACACTTGTATGATTGACAGAATACAGATCACGTGTCGTAGATGAAACTCTGATTGGCTATGTATGATATTTAATCGATGTTTATGCACCAAACGGTCACTGTGCCGGCACGTCACTGTTGTGTTTAAATCGACCCTTAAACCTCTACTAATGGGTCGCCTTACAATAAATATATTATTTTGATTAAAAAAGAGTCGAAAATTTGAAAAAATTAAACTGTAGTTTAAAGTATTACACACAATATTTCCGTATATATATATTAAGTTTTGTATTCGGTAAACATTTAATACACTCTGCAAGTATTTCGTAATTGTATACCTTTTGTAATTCAGTACCGATTCGTTCCAATTATATTCCCGTACTAAATCGCTTATGTATGAAAACTGTTGACTCATCTATTTAAAATGGCTTATAATGATCAGTTACATTGATGATTACTCATTATTTATATGGGTTATTAATTTTATATATAATTTTCTGTTTATTAGGACAAATTATAAAATAATATATTACAGTCACTAAACTTTTAATCTATGTCTGCAATATTTCTAAAATTCTTTCCGGCGTCGTTAATGTTTGGACTTATTCTGTTCAATTACAAAATTTTCGAACGTTATTTTTAGGCTACTGCATTGAAAGTTTAACAATTATTTTGTCTGTTTAAATCAGCGGTTCCCAACCAGTGGTCCGCGGACCACCAGTGGTCCGCAAGAGCTAAAATATGGTCCGCGAAAGATTTAAAACTTTTATTCAATTTAAATTATTATTCCCACATTGATACAAACTGAATTTAATTTTTACTAAAAATGTTATGTTTTCTATTATAATAGTACTGTTAAAGCATGTTACTCTTGAGTTTAACAATTACTTATGTTAAAAGTTTTGATTAAAGTTTTATTTTTCTTAAACCTTGTGGTCCCTGCTAACAACAATGAAATCAAAGTGGTCCCTGGTCAAAAAAAGGTTGGGAACCGCTGGTTTAAATGCAACGTGGAGAAATAAGTGGCATTCTGTCATTGATTGTCATAAGTGACATTCTCTCAGTGGCAACTGTCCACAGTGGAATAAAAGAAATGCATTTATGGTTAAGTTAAAAGGAAGAAGAAGATTATCGTTTGTTATAACACAGATTAAATGCAAAAAGACTCACTTTGATGTTTGGTGTGATGTATGGACACACGCGAGCAATGAATCGTGATCCTGTTTCCGAGCAATGAAGATTAATTTCGTTCTGACACGTGGTACAGTACCATTCACGATAATATTAATATCTGGCCACTTGTCGAAAAACGCTGACAAGCTAGAATATTCTTGCCGCTTTCCTTATTGTATTGCACTTTGTCTCTATTTCGACTTTCAAATCTTCGGATCCTGAAGCATGAATAATGTCCAGGAAGCAGTCAAAAAGTACAGCTTTTCTATGAGGACTTTATCCGTAAACTAGAGCTTCTATTCTTATGAACACCGAAGGCGAGTCTTGATACTTTTTCAGCATCAATCTACCGTGAAGCCTAATGTATCGATCGCGAACAACAGCTTTAATTTACGCTTCATTTGAATGACTCATATATTTTGTTTGAAGACTTCAAATATGTCATTAATTTATGCAAAATTCTAGATAAGAATTTATAAAAATGGAATATATAAATTATTTATTTAATACTTTACAATAAATTATAATTTGAAGAAATCTATGATAATTTGACAGGTTCATTGGTTACAACATATTTAACTTCTCACCATTCGTAAGCATCAATACGACATTTTTCAATTTCCTATCGTTAAACGTGTCAAAGTTCCTTCCGTTAAATTTTGAAATCGTATAAATTCGAGTAATTGTTTCTACATTTTTATTTGATAAAAATGAAATCGCCATTATTATATTTTTTCAATATAGCGCATAATATCGCAATAAATAAACAGCTTAAACGTAAAAACCACAATCGTTTAAAAGTAAGTGACAGCATTTCAACAATAGGATTATAATTAAGTTTTGAAGACAGGTTTTCCCCTTGTATCAAGAATTGTTATTAGATTATAACCGTATCGTGAATAATTAACGTCTGTTCTCCGTATTGTACAGTACGTCCATCAGTGGCCTGACCAACAAAGTGGCCTCGTGAAGATTTTAAGCTATTCTTTACGGGCTTAACACCTGAACAGAAACCAGTTTCCATTGCCGTCGGCCTCGCCGGATCTCTCTCCCATACAGGGACGCCCGTACAATGGGGCACTTTGGGCACGTGTTTCCTTTGCGACAGCTGGTTTCAGGAAAGTTAGAATAAGAAGCTATAATCTATCTATTTAAAGAAACAATTTGGGTATTAACCAATGAGCATCAGTCATTGATCACTTAGTTGTGGCTTAGTTCCCGTTCCTTCCTCATTTGCAAACAGTGCAATGGAAGCTTCACGTTCTGGTATTGAAATACAGGGAAAGTTGCTATAGTAGTTGTTAAATGCATGATTCTTTATACTGTAGTTAATACATGCTATAAGAAATTGACACAATTAATGGTAAAGTCGTTCTGCCATCAAGTGAGAGAAAAAAGCGGTAGGCTGTCACCTTGACCGCTCGGATGGCCGAGCGGTCAAGGTGACAGCCTACCGCTCTGGGGGATCTGGTTCGAATCCCGACGGGTCGAAAAATCCCCAGGAACATTTTGGGGTGGTCCGTCCGGGTATGTCGGGCCCCGTCCCTCACCGCCCGGCCGATCCATTGAGGGACTCTTAGTGCCCACAGGGCGGAAAGAATAAAAAAAATAGCATATTAAGCGAAAAGTGCCGACATTATTAGGGAATGTGCTAATTGGTTTAACAGAAGTAACATCTCGTGTTACATTGCTCTCAAGTTAATTCTTACCATAGACAGACTGTTGGACAAGAATAAAATGAATATATATATATATATATATAATTATATCATAACTGTCGTATGTTAATTTTGTCCAAAGATAATTTTCTTCTGAATTACTTTGCACATATTTATTAAAAAATTATGACAATGAATTTTTCTTTATAATTTGTTACAAATTTAGAATCTAATCTTGCCAGGGTTCCCAAGCGTATTGATGGAAAACTGGATTTGCCGCAGGGTCTGGTGGAACTTTTCCGGGTGGTATGGCCGTCTTGTTCCATGCCGCGACACGTTCAATCAGATCCTTTAAAATCTGTACATTTTTAAATTAATAAAAAAATTAAATAAATAAATGGGATTTGAATAGTATATTTATGAAATTACCTTTGGATTAGATTTAGCTAAATTGTTGTATTCACAAGGATCATCTGCAATATTGAAGAGACAAGGAGAGTGTATATCGATACATTCGTGTGTTTTATTTATAGGAGGAGGTTGTCTGCAAGTGATGACATAACTCTTTTCTTTATCTAAATTCCATCCTTTTGATTTTAGAATTTTTTCCACCGGAGATGTATTTGAGAAAGTAGAATCGGGTTTTTCATTTCCAATTGTAGGGTACCATCCGTCATATTTTCCATTAAACACTGTTCCAATTACAATCTTATAATCTCCCCTTCTTAAAGCGGCATTCTTCCAAATAGGATCTATGTTGTGGAGAATTTCTTCACGAGGTGAAGGTAAATTAAATAATAAACTTTTCCACATATCATGTCCATATATAGAACCTAAATCGCTTACTTTACCACCTAATAAGAGAACGTAATTATATAAATATATATAATATAAAAATATATCATTCTAATATCTATTTTCTGTTTTTTTACTTACCAGCAGCAGAATATAAAGTTGGCAACCAGTCACATATATGCATCAAATAATTATAAGAGTTATAATGGGATTTATTTAAAAAGGAAGTCCAAAATATGGCATTGGCTTTTACTCCACCTTCCCACAAAGTATATTTACTTCCTCTTAATGGCCAATTAGAACCAACACTTTGATCAACTCCTCCTGCCGCTCCGCCATTATCAGTTGTAAAAACTATTACAGAATTTTCTAACATAGATGTTTCATTTAGAGCCATAAATATTTTACCAATGCTATCATCTAATGCAGATATCATACCTGTTTTTAATTTAAAATATTATTACATTATTATTATTAATAAAATAAATATTGAAAAATATCAAAATTACCTGCAAATATCCTCCTTCTGGCATCTTTAATATGAGGAAATCTGTTCACATAGTTAGGTGGTGCTTGAAATAACTCATAGGAATTAGCTATGTGAACGGCTATATGCGCTACATACAAAAAGAGAGGCTAAAAAAACAAAAAGGCACATTAAAATAATATCTTTTTATTATTGCTGAATGAAACAAAGATACTACCTGAGATGAATTATGTTTATAAATTATTTCTACTGCTCTCTGCGCAAGGAGATCTGTTAAATATTTTCCTGCAGTGTTTCTAATAGTTTTTAGACCATTATGAAAATCTGTACCCCATCCTACAGGCTAAATAGAGTACAAATTATATTTATTTCACTCAAAATATGCTAAAACCAAGTCAACCTACCGACTGTGCAGTATGATCATAATAATCTTCGTGGGCAGTCCAGTATCCGTAATGACTGTCAAAACCTCTCATTGTTGGTGTAGCTTCTTTCTTATAAAATCCCAAATGCCACTTTAACAGATTAAATGATCAAAATAAATATAGAATAATAGCAACATTTGTTTGTATATATTTAGAAGCGAGCTTACTTTTCCTATAGCATGAGTAGCATATCCCAAATTTTTTAAATGCTGAGGAAGAATAGTAATATTTAGAGGCAGACCCCAAGGTTCACCAGCGTATATGACATCGTGTTGCAGACCTGCAGGCATATTAATTTTATATCAATTGGTTAATTTTTGTATAAACGCATCCAGTCGGTAATATTAACCTAAATGAATCGGATGCTTCCCAGACATTAAAGCTCCCCTGGAAGGCGTACATATCGGAGAGACGTAATAATTATTTAAGTGGACTCCGGCCCGTCCAAGTGCATCCAAATTTGGTGTGGGAACTTGCTGCGAACCATGGAATTGAACATCATTCCAACCCTAAAGTAAGTATCCAATAATTTTAAAATAATCTAAGACATATAGTTCAATATACTGTACTTTAAATATTCTTCAATTTCCTTCTCTTAACACTGACTTTAAAAAAATTATTACATAAAGATTTTTTATAACTCGTATAAGAATTGTAAGTACTACATGTAAACAACAAAAACAATTTCGTATTAATAAAATATACTTACCAGATCATCTGCTACAATAATAATTATATTTGGTGGTTGCTCGGAAATCACAGAACAGAAGAAAATCAATAAGAAAACTAACTTAATTCTAAACATCATCTATTAAGACGAAAGTATCATTTCAGGTATGTAATAAGACAAATTTCAGCTATTTGGGTAAGAATTGCACTTTGATTTCTGATTAGGATGCCAGAGGTTAAAAGTTAACCTTTGGTGGATTAATGGAGGTATATATTATCTATCGTGTTTATTAGCATACAACGAAAATACGATAAAAGATTATTTCTATATTTATTTATTGACGTTAGAACAAGACATATAATACTTTGTAACACCTGATCGAAATGGCTTACGTCATGTCACGTAATCAATTTCGATTGCGGTCAAGCGGTCAAGCGGTCAAGATGACAGTCTACCGCTCTGGGGGACCCGGATTCGAATTCGAACGGGTCGATAAATCCCCAGAAATTTTTCGGGAATAGTCCGTCCGGATATGTCAGGCCCCGTCCCTCACCACCCGGCAGCCCCATTGTGGGCCTGTCCATGAGGGCTTGCTAGAAGAGGCCTCTTAGTCCCCACAGAGCGGAAAGTGATCTTAAATAAATAGAGGGTACTAGAATATAATTTTAAATTCAAAAGAAAGTCTGTTTTAAATAAAGAAAATAAGAATATGTTGTTTGATAAATAATTGTAGCAATAGAATTTAATTATATGTTGGATTATGGAATCTGATTAAATGAATAAAATATTATGTTTGATAATTATATATTGCAGTGATATTCAATAGTTGATACGTTGGAGTTTGGAGTCTGATTACATAAGGGATGCAGGGCTATTAAAGTGTGACAGGGTTGAATTAATTTATAGACTATCAAAGAAGGTGAGAGACGGTCATGGCACAGACTTAAAACGGCTAGCCGCTAGCTGCCAATGTAAAAGCACACACAAATAATAAAAGAGTTTACACGTTAGAATAAATTATTATTAGCATATTTGTTCTCATATAAAAAATATATTGACAGTCAAAACTTTCTCTTAAGCATGCGGCGCATGCTAAGCAAGCCCAGAGAATTCGCCCCTGCAAATCGTTTCAGTTTTTAAAGAATGTCTGTGGGATGTCTTACACACGTTGCTGACTAAATATTAGGGAGGTTGAGGCCGAAGGTTTGAACCCGAAAACGTGTACGTCAGACGTTCAGCGCCGCTTTCCTGTAAGTCTAGAATTTTGACAATGGCGTTTGGAATGTCGAGGATGATTCCACTGACTTTCCAAACGCCATTGCCAAACTTCTAGGCTTACAGGAAGACGGCGCTGAACGTCCGACGTACACGTTTTCGCGTTTAAACCTTCGGCCTCAACCTCGCTATTAATTAAGCTTGAAACTGGGTGAACAAATCGTGCCTCCCACACACAATAACATCAGTTTTTTGCATTTCTCGACGTTTCAGGTCTCGAACCCAAGATTTTTACATTACAAAAAAAAAGTTTGTTTTTGTTTGTGAGAAATTAAACAGTTAATAAATACGATAGTAAATCGAACCCATTGTTACGCGTTATTGAAACAATACAACAATTAAACATTATTAAAATAATATAGAAGAAAGAACAATCAGAAAAGTACAATATTGAGAGTTTTATTTAAAACATTATTGAAACAATTGAGTTAAGGTAAGAGTAAAGGGAGATATGTCGAGGTCCTACCTCCACCCATTATAGTTGCGAACTGAAGACTTAATTAAGCACGATGTTTTTCCATTGATTGTTCGACACGAGAGAGATTTAACAACTTTTCTTTTTAGAATGAATCTCAAATTATTAACAACTTTGCTGACGTTTATGTATTTCGTCGCAATTTCATCGGCCTTGAAATGCTCGAAAGGTATTTTTAATCAATTATTCACAAATTTGGTTACGTATTTTTGTGATAATTACCTGTTATATTCTACAGGAAAAGATTTTGATAATACGAGTGAAGGTTCTTTCGCTTCGACATGCCGCTTCTTGGGGGATACGTTGGTGAACGTGTTCAATTACGCAAATCGGGCTTTTGCATCGGCACGTCAATGTTTTATGCATTGGCTGAAAATTTTCGTCTATCGCATTTTGTGCGCAGCCGAGAAGTGCATTTCTCTGGCTAAATGCTACGTACGACCGAACGAGATGGAAAATTCCGCATTCGAATCGGATTTTCGTCCCAAAGAAAAATCATTTTCGATTTTCGTGATGGTCGGTAAAATCCTCCTAATTCCCGGAGTTATTACCGTTTTCACCTTCATAGGAGTGAGTAGGACGTAGTGTTAGCATTAGCATGTAGATTTTACAGCTTCGTTCTTTAACGATTTCGTCTTTGCGTTTCAGTTGGTGTTTTTCCAGGAGTATAAAGATCAGATTTCCAACCTGATCAACGCTCTTTACGAATTGGGAGCTGGAGGACAAAATTGAAAGGAAATGAGAATATTTAAATATATAAAAATTTAATTAAGAACATTTAAAATCAATCTTTGGCAAATATCAAATAAATAATCAATAAAAGTTTATTATTTGAAAATTTCCTGTTTATCAAATGAATATTGAAGCAATTTCCATCGCGAACCGATCAAATTCACGTCACATATTTCATTAGTTATTTATAAGTAATTTTTTAAAATTTAAATGCGTTATGGCTAATGGTTGTTATTAATTAGCAATATAAGAGAATTTCAAATACAAAGTGAAAAAGTCAAACATTGCGGATAAAATTAGGTTTTATTTTAGGTAACATTTTAGGAAACGTTTTAAATTTAGATTAAATTGAAAAACAAAAATAAAAAAAAGTACCAAACAAAACCACTAATTTCTATCATTTTAATCAATAAAATAAGAATTATTATATATTGGAATCTATCGTGTAATATTTTAATACATTGAGATAGTTCAGCTGTATTAAAACATTATAGATTACGTAACAAATTTCTTATAAATAAGATATTGTCATCACCTCAAAATCAATTCTATACAGGATATATTATATGTAGAGTTTAAATTGTTTTAATACTAATTGGAAGAGGAGGAACACAAAAGGATAACTTAGGATTCTGAAGTAGAATCGCTTTATTGGAAAAGTACAATGAAACTTCTCTTATGTGGCAACCTGTGAAATTTCCTGTAAAACTGCACGTTTTAATATAAATCAGACTCCAACCTGGTGGCGACTTCACTTAACTGGTCAAGACAGGAGCGTCCTAAAGTGATATTTATCTCCGTTTACGTGGCCAACAGAACACGAAAATCTCACGTTTATAGACTGACAACATTGTGTAAAGTGCTTTAAACGGAATTGAGTTCTCTTGCTATAGTTTGGGACTGTTTGCTGAAATCCCTCCTCCGGCTGACGACGTTTAAATAAAATAAACGTTTTCTTCATTTAGCTTCTTGTTTAGATCTGTATCAAATTATTATTTCAGCAATCCAAATAGTATCGGTTTTTCCCCAAACTTATTACCGACGACTTTTGTATGTTATAACTTTTTTTTTATTCTTTTTAAGTACCTTTAACAAAATGCATTTCGGATTCATATCGTTCCTCTACAGTTGTTATATATTAAAATTTGATGTACAAATCAAATTATTAAATATACATTTGGCTTTCAAATCTTCAAATACATTATTAAAATTAACGAGACATATACCTTAAGATAAGCGCACATATTTCCCGAATATTACTTTGTGAGGTAAAGTTCATCTGAAAATTTTTCATTCAAAATTGTGACATTTTGAACTCTGGTCCTGACCTACAAAATTTCACCATCTGCACTTTTCTCATCTCCCTTCTTTATGCACGATCCGGTGTTTAGGATAAATTATTCCTTTGCTTATTAAGTAACAGTTAATTTACCTCAAATAAAAGACAGTCTCTGTAAATGAAAATTGTGAAACGACGGATTTGTGAAGACAAATATTTTTTGTATTCTTCAGTAATCTTGTGTTTGAGAAAAAGAGATAGGTTTGAGGACTTTAGCCCAAGTTGTCAGCTTGGTTTCTAGGTACAGGCGACTATCATAACCAACGACAAAATTAAATTGTCTGTTTAATGTTGGAATAATACAGATGATACTAATAATCGCTACGCTTTAGGTCTCAGGTTGGTCATATCAAGGCATTTTGTTTTCCTTTATTTAATTCGGGATGCCTATATAAAGGTACCCTAATTTAAAGTCGATTTTTATCGAGTATTTACCGTAGTTTGGCGAGCAAATGACGAGAACCGTATTTTACAGCTTGAATTTTAAATACTATAGTCTTGAATTTATTCATTTTTTTTTTAAACTTCGAAAAATTATTTTTTAGCACTGGTTTGCATTAAGTGCAGTATTTTTAGTTTTCATAGCCTTTTTTATTTTGTTTTTGTTAATTGTTTATATATAATGAAGATGTTTATTCGTTAACACTTTCCTTATATGTATTTTTCAGATTCCAATTATTTATTATGATTATTTTTCATATTTAATTCTTTTTTATATTTGATTATAATTTATAACAATTATAATTTTATTTATACTCGTAAATCGTAACTGTTTCTCACGTTAAGCAAAACACTGTCACAGGTTCAAATAATTGGGCTGTAATTTGAAAAAATTGTAGACCTAAAAATTCCTATTATCGACCGTCTGTCCGACCGTCTTTCCTTAATCTCGAGATCGGAGTTAGATAAATGAAAGACGAGACTAGATATGAACACCTCAGAGGCAGGATTAACTATACACGAACGTACAATGTAAAACGGAAGTCACGTTATTTCAATTCAAAAATTTTTCCCTGAAACGTATTAGGTAAATGACTGCACAATTCTATTGTTAAAAAGAAAAGTATGGTGTACGGGGGCAAGCCACTACTAATTTGAGGCGGAGAGCATATATTTTAAGTTCAATAAATTAAAAATATGATTAAAAATTTCAGCCCGGCATTGCGTCGATGTCACAATAAACATTTGCTCGTAGGTCTTCAATTTTTCAAATTGCAGCCCAATAATTTGTATTTCATTTACTTTTAATGACGATGGGTGCTACTTATCGCAGCCATAAATCATCTCGTTGTTAGAAGGGGAATAATTTTTATACGTTTCATAAATATAAATATAAAAAAAGTATTTTTTCTAATTCACGAGTTTTATATATCGTTAGTGAGAAGAAGTAATGTTGAAATTGAATTAATCATTAAGTTTTTTGACGCGATGATCATAACTTCACAATAATGACATGAATTTATGTCATGTGATTCAATAACCAATAAGACTTATAACCGAGATGGGTTGAAAATAATAATAAGCGCAGAGCCCAAACGGTTAGAAGTTGAAAGTTTAATTTGGAACACAGTCAAGGTACGTCATGAAATGTACACGAAGAAGGGACTTTTCGAAAGTTCCCCGGGGGAGAGGGAAAGGATTAAGGCTTACCCTGAAGGGCCACCAGTGGCCAAGCGGCCTTCGTTCCCTGAACACTGGAGTTCGGTCGTAGATTCGTACCTCGCTCGGACCGGCTGGCCACGTGGAGTTTTCAGGGTTTTCTCCACGTCTGTAACGCCTAAATAGGGGTCAGTTTCCCTTAAAAAGACCTTCCGGAAAACATCCTCCCTAGACAGATCGCCAAGTGTTGCATTGCCATTACTAACTAAACAAACTTACCCCGAAGAATTCGGCTTCTACTGTACTATTTTAGATATATTTTTTTTTTTTTTTTGCGTTTTTGTGGGAAATCAAACATATTTTTAGACCTATCTAAAAATTCTCTAATTAGTCTCGGAAGAGGGTGAACCTAATTCTTGCACCCGGTGAAAAATAGTAAGATCGGCTATGATCTAATAATCTTAATCTTCGCTACCGTTACTTTTTGCCCGAGCAACGCCGGGCTCATCTGCTAGTATACATATTTTATACCAAAACGTACAGAACAATATTTTGTATCCTGCTGCTTTGGTCTGAGGAACAAATAAACTGGCAAACTATGGGTATCGTCTCAAATATGGGTAAACAAAGACGTATCGAATCTCATTTAATTTTTTTTTTCAAAAAGTTTATAACACTAACAATAAAAACATATTACACCTAAAGCTACTTTCAATAATAAATGAATAAAACATTTTTTTATACATTTACAATAAACATCTGAATTTTGGCGAATTTTTAAAAAGGGACTTGTGCACAGTGATCTTGAGAGACCTACATTCCTGTAAGAGTTTCCGTTTCCGAAGACAACCGTTACTCCACTTGACCACTGGTGGGCATTCCATTAAGTATTGTACTTTACAGTAACTGAGTGAACCCTACTGCGAACAGCTTGCATTAACTGTAAGTGCAATGTATATTTCAATATTCTATTATTTAGTATAAATACAGAACTCTGTAGGTACTGTATATTGCAAAAGATTATCTAAATTATTTATTTTTTCACTTTTATAATCTGTACTAAACTTTTAGCAGGATTCAGTATGGTACTCTAATTAGTTTTGTATGTCAATTTTTTTTGGGTGACCACCTCACTTATGTGGCCAGAAATTGTATATCCCGAAGGTGCCACAAGTGAAATTTGACTATCTTTTGCTACGATTAAAGTTTTCTCCCCCAAATCCTATTAATGTATCACAAACTTTTCGTTATCTACTTTTTATACATAAAACTATATACAGTGGGCGATCGGTTAACGAACACAATCCGTTTCAAGACTTTGTTCGCTATCCGAATTATTCGTTAACCGATTATCGATTTACCATAGGTTTTTATGGGAATTTGATTAATTCCTTCTGGAGACCCCAAAAAATAAAAAATATATACTTTCTTACTACGTTTATGTATATATGTAATAATAAAAATACATACATACACAGTCTTGCATTCTTATTAGTCATGTTTTTTCCGTTTGTGGGGGTTAAAGAATCTGTCTAATGTCGATTGCTTTTCTCTTCTTCAGGATTTTTCAGACATAATTAATAGCATTGTATTGTACAGGTCCCCAAACCTATTAATCTCAACCTGGTTTGGATGCCATTCTAAGACCGTTGTCCCACTTCTTGGAAATATGTTTAATAGCAGATGTTGGTATTAATCCTCTTTTTCAGAAGAAAGCATATCTCGCCGAAGTTTTTTGTTCTTCATTCAAGAGTTCTTGGCATTCTTCTGTCGTCAGATCCGTTTCAGGTTCCATTATGAACTCTTCAATGTTCTTTATTTCTCAGACGTAATTTTTGTTACTCCTTAAACTACTTGAGTCTTCTTGATAATATAGTATCTTCCTTAGATAAGATTGAACTGCGGCCTACTGTAGACCTGTTCGAGCCATACTGACCAGCAACATCAGACATCTTCTGCCCACTCTCTATCTTTGCTATTATACTCTCACCTTTTGAAAATAAAAACCGACACAAAACTTAAGAGTGCCCGCCCGACAGTCTCGCGAATACTATAAAAGAATTGTTTCTGTCAGAAAAATAAAGGCTGGAATTACAAGAGAGAGTTTCAAAGTTCGGAGAAATACTATCCGATCAGTATATACTGCAGACATGGGCAAATGCGGCTCTTTTTGAGTTACATGCGGCTCTTGCTGAAAGTGTTAATTTTTGTTTTTTATTATTATTTTTACAATTTTATTTTTTATAATTTTGTGAAAATATGTTTATTAAAAAATTCAATATTTGTTTTTATATTATATTTATATTATATAATAAAATCGCATGCCTTACCATACTATCCGCCACGACAGTACAGAACTGCGGCTCCCATGCATTTTGCAAAACCTACATTTTGGCTCCCACTGAACTCTTGCTTGCCCACCCGATGTACTGGGTTGAGCGTCGATGTAGCCTAGAAGTTTGACAATGGCGTTTGGAATGTCGAGCATGATTCCACTGACTTTCCAAACGCCATTGTCAAACTTCTAGGCTTCAGGAAAGCGGCGCTGAACGTCCGACGTACACGTTTTCGCGTTTAAAACTTCGGCCTCAACCTCGCTATTCGCTCAACAGATGCATTGGAAGCTGGTAATATCATCAATAAACTGAACAATTTTTCAAGATTTTGAAACAAACTCTCCAGCAGCATTTTTAAATTAAATATTTTTGACCAATATGACTTTTTGACCTCAAGTCAAGTAGAGCTTGTTTACGCCATTCATTGTGTACAGCTTATAAATCAACCTTGACGTTTCTAAGCTTTTAAAACAATGGTTCTAAAGATCTCACTATTAAATTTTGTGCATTTTCAAGTTCAAGCAAAAGCAGATATGAAAAAATGTCATTACTGAAATGAAATCTGGCATAGATTTCTTTTACAAGTGTACAATAAAAACTTTTACAATAAAAGCATCAGATCACAGGGCAGTTTTATCCTAGATTTATCCTAAATATAAGACTACCCTAAACATTACCCCGAGAGGTTGAAATTACCCTAGAAACGGCAGCACTGTTCCCGACACTAATAAACACGAAATAGGATCTTGGTCCCGATCCACTCTTGAGAAGCTCGCGCCAAAAAAAAAAAATCAACTATATTCGTTACAAACTGACGCAAGATATAATTTTATATCACGTTATACATCCTTTCTGACAATTAAAAGACTGTAAATAATAAGAATATTAAATTTAAACTTACACTGTATTAACAAATAAGAAAACAGATGACAACAATTTTGTTTTCCTGGCAACACTGAAAAATTTGTCACGCTTTACTACATTTTATGTAATTGCTGAAATCGAGTATTTTAACGAATAAATATCCACGTGGTTTGTGGTAATTATTTTGTATATTTCATAATTTAAAAGCGAACATTATTTTAAAATTCTTTATAAATTTTAGATCCTTTTTATGAAATTTGAATATATTTTAAGGTAACGAAAAGTATTTCGTATTTTAAATATAGTTATGGAATTTACATTTGTGATTGTTGGAGGAGGGATTGCTGGAGTAAGTTGTGCAGAACAGGTAAATATTATTTATCATCAGTATGTATATCCCTATTTACTCTGAATAAACAGCCCTGCTGCAAGATGAAAAAATATAGACCACGCTGTTTACTAGAATGCAGTATTTTATACAAGGTATATAAATATATCGTATTTATTCAAAAAGATAGCTTGTTGTCTAACTTTTTCATCTTGCAGCTATGCTGTGATTAGAATAAGTACACTACCTGTTTACATTTCGGTACTCTTCGGTTAACGGTATGCCAGTCATTTTCACTACTATTTTTAGCAAAATCTTTATTTTATTTCGTGATTCACACCAGTGGTGTGCAATCCGTAGAAGCTGCGGAATTGCCGCTTCCCTTGTATTTTCTAAAATATAAATATTGTGCAATTATTTTCATAAACAAGTTCTTATATCTTTGTTTCATGTCAATGTAGATATTTTAAAATGAAAATAAATAACTGTTTATTTTTGTCGTTTCCAGTATTTGTTTATAATTTTTATGGAAACACAGCTTCCCTATCATCAAATGTCATTGCACGCCACTGATTTACATATATTTAAAATTATAAGGAAATATTGAAAAAGTTACAAAGGCATAAACTTACTACAATTATTTTTATGTTTTGTGCATTCAGTTTCGGGGTCTACAAAGTTTATGCGTTCTTTTCTCACAAATGTTCATATCCAGCTTCTTCTAACTCATTTTTGTCCACTTTCCAACAATCGGAAAATATTACACTTTCTAATAATGGTCTTGCATGGTGACTAAAAAACACTTCTGACATTTTTCTCTATGTGTATATCGACTTTCTTCCACCTCGAGGCCTCTGTTTGCACCACCTAATTTTACAAAGGTTTGAGATGATAAAAAAATTGGTACAAACATAATGCATATAATCATTCCTATCAAAATTCATACTGGGATTATTTCCTAGCTTGCCATGTAAGATTTCAATTTCTAGGAAAAAACGAATCGCAATTTCTTTGTCAGTTGACAATTTCCATATTTTAAAATCCATTTTAAATGGAAGAGTTAGAAACAGATAAAAATGAACAATTATGGCACTTTGAAAAAATATTACAGTATCTAACTTTGAGGTATATCACCACATGATGTTGAATGATGCAACTATGAGATGCAGTACTACACTAGATTGAAAAGAAATTAAAAAACGTAATTTTAACTTTTAATGTTATTCTAATTTAGAATTTATAACCAAATAACATAAAATAAGAAGTTATATGTATAATATACAACTAGAAATGGAAATTTAATTTTTTCAATTATACCAACAAGAAGATATGCTAATTGCTTTTGATATCAAATGTGTATTAACAATTATTGTTTAATTTCTATTAACCAAAGAGTACCTACATTTCATACAATGTAGATTTACTGTTAAAACTATAAGAAATTTAATTTTCTCTTATTGTTAAATAAATACCCATATTGGTTAGTCTAACCAAAATATTACTTCTTAAAAATAGTTATGTATGCTGAATCCAAATGAAAGTGTAGCCTTAGTTTCTTCATCTTCATTAGTTAAAGCTGCATCAAATGTTCAGCAAGTAAGTAAAATTTATAAGTAATTTATTTAATTTTAAACAGTTCAATTGATTTTTGTTATAAGATAAATGCATTATTTATAATAATGTTTAAAACTGTGATTGGCAATAGAAAAATCCAAATCAATGAAGTTAATAAATGACAGTCTACATGCTGCACTTGGCAGAGAGCAAATTTTTTCTTTTTTCAACAAAAGACTTATTTTGGACTTTTCAGGAATTTATTGCAAGAGATTTTATCAGGCATTACTTGTTAAAATGCACATTATTTTTCATTAACAATTGATGTAAAGTAGCAGGTATTATATATTTTAGAAGGGAATTCCCTTCTAAAATATATAATACCTGCTACTTTACATCAACATGACATATATAATACATACATTTTATATTATTTCCCTGCTGCTTATGCAATATATTTTTCAATTGATAAATTTAAGTTCTACATAGAAAATTAATTATAAAAATATATAATTAGATGTTCAATGATGATTGATCAACAGCTAATGTAATGGTAACTAAGTCTTTTAGAAGAAATCTCTCTTAATATATGTTATCAGAGATTTCACTTTGAGAGGATCCTTTTCATACATCTGGTTGGGTGAAATGCAAAATAGAATTGGCCAGCAAGAGTATCAGATATATCAGTGAATTTTTGCATATTGGATACAAGAAGGTTAAAGTGTACAAGGAAGAAGTAAACGCAAGGGAAAAACTACATTTTTACATTTTTTAGATTCATGTCTTTGAAGATTATACTTTAACACTTTATTTTTTTTTATAATTATTCATAATTTGCTTAATACATTTTGTACTTTACATCAACATTTGCCAATTTTATTTTTTCTATATTCAAACAGAGAAGTAATGATTTCTAAAAAGAGCAAGAAGATTGTGTCATTTAAGTACTAACAATAATTTGGTGTTTCAATTCTCATTTTAAGTTATAAAAAATTATACTAGTATTACTGTTATGATGTAAGTTCAAATAATTTGCCAGAATTAAGCTATGTAATATAGACAGATGTTTATTTTTAATATTGTTCATAACTATGCTCATCTATTTAGGTTTTTTATGTTAAGTTATAATTATATATGATGATAAATGCATTAATAATTTTATTAATTTATGAAATGTTTAAAATATATATGATAACTTTTTAATTATTCTAAATTCCAGATAACACAAACACTGCAATCATTTGATGTGGAAGAGAAAAAAGGTTCATTCCTTGAAGCTCTTTATCCAAATTTAAAAGTGGTATTTTTACCAGCAACTGGATTAAATGCAGAGAAAAAAGTATTTCTTAGCAAATAATTTAATTAATAATTATATAAATAAATAATTTTATCAGAATTCTTTATATATTTACTTATTTGTTAACATTTTATGATTATTTTTTTAATAATATAATATCCAAAATATACCACATACATCATGCTACAAAGGACTGTCATACTAAAAACAAATCACATAGTTTGAAAATTCTTAAACATCGATACATACACAAACAGTACATAAACAGAACATTTCATTTCTGCCTTGACTTTGGTATGACATGGCACTAGAACTAGTATGTATGCCATATAGAATATATTTCAATAACACTACATAATAATAACAACAACTAAAGGAATTATATATAATTAAATTCATATAATTTTATGATTTGTTTAAATATGAAATGTTTATATTATATAAATTTAATTATTTTAATTCATAAAAATAATTATGGTTAATTTTCTTTGTTTTATAATGAATATTAAACAATTTATAGGAATTATATTTGGAAGAAAATTGCATTATTAAATATGAAAAATTATGCATCTGTACTGGAGCAACACCAAAGGTAAATTCTATTTAATTTCTTGAAACTAAATATTTTGTTTTATTAACTTATTGTATATGTTTCTAGATTATAGCTAAAGATAATCCATACGTTTTAGGAATTAGAGATACTGAAACTGTTCAGGTAAAACTCTTATTATTAATTTTCAACTAAATTTTTAAAACTTGATTATAAATTGTTGCATTTAATTATTATTTTTGTATATATCAAATATTCTAATATTCAATATAAATAGTTTTCTAAAAGTTTTATTAAAGTATTCAACAGTTTTCTAAAAAGTTATTAAAGTTATTATTTATATAAAATGATTTTAACACTTTATTAGATATATCATATTATTAATTAATACATCATAATATTGTTCTATATTTCTATGATTTGTTGATAATTTAATTTAAAAAATATATAACTGTACAACTTTTACTACTAAATCTTATGTATATTTAAAAGAAATATATATTGAAAAGAAAAAGATCTTGAAATCTATAATGGTTGAAGGATTTATTATAATAAGACTTTCAACCCTGCTTGTTAATTATACCAACAACTTTTTTTTTATAAACAAAGCCAAAAACACTTTTTTTTTAAAAAGTGTTTTTGGCTTTGTTGAGCCATCTCTGGTTTTATGTATAAAATAGAATTTGTACAAATGTTCTATTCATACAGTTTAATTTTAAGTATAACAGTTAATAGTCTATAAATATTTTAATTTCTTCCAAGTCTTATATGTTCTTTTAATTGAAAAAAGAATGTTTTAAAATTTGTCTATTTGAATGTTCTCATACCAATTATATGCTGTACATAAAACTGGCTCAAAGAAAGCCAATAATATTTAAATTATATTACAAATATGTAAACTGTGATAAAACTTCAATAAAATTTGCAGTTATCTTTTATACTTACCCAACTTTTCATTTAATGTGAATGTTAAAATAACAATAAACTAGTATTTATCCGTAATACACAATGAAGTGCACTCAATTGACCACCAGGCTTTACATCCATTTTTACTTTGCTGTTTTGGTACCTAAACAGCAGAATAAAAATGGATGTAAAGCCTGGTGTCTGTTGATAGCACTTCATTGTGTAATAAAGATAAATATAGACAAAAGACATGGTTTCATATTGGAAGAAAATAAACTAGTATTAAAAGACTTCAAAACTATTAATTTATGTTATATTCTTTATTTTTCAAATATATACCATCTATACCATTGTAATTGAAATTATAATTAATTATAATTTTTAAAAAATTATTAATTTTTAAAAAAATTTAATTTAAAATTTAAATGTTTAGATATTTCAAAAGAAATTACAAAATGCAAGAAGAATAATTGTTGTTGGAAATGGTGGAATTGCAACAGAACTTGTGTATTTGTTACATATTTAATTTTAATTGAGCCAAAATAAAAAGATGACAAGTTTATCATTAAAAAAACAAAATTATTTTAGATATGAAATTGAAAATTGCCAAATTATTTGGTCAATAAAGGATAAATCTGTAGGCAGCACATTTTTTGATCCTGGAGTGGCAGAATTTTTTCTCCCTCATCTTTCTGAAGAAAAATGTCCTAAAAGAGATAACTTCATAAAACACACAAAATATATATCAGGTAAAACATATATAAACTTATATTTTGTTGATATTGATAATTGTGTTAAATTGTATATTAATATGATTTTTCAGATAGTGATCAATCTACAAATTTTTCAAATTCACCTGGTTCAGCATTAGGCCCAGATTGGTCATCAAATATTTTAATGAAAGGAGATTCTCCTGTAAGTAAAAACATTGACTAAATAGAATTAAAATAAAAAACTGATTTGTTTACCCTGTTTAGAAAATGCATGATGTTCATATAGAATATAGCTGTGAAGTTGAAGACATTTATGAAAGAAATGAATTTTTAAGTAAAAATATTCAAGAAACAGAACTAAAATTAAATTTATCAAATGATAAAAGTAAATATTTTACTTAAAATATATTCTAAATTTGCTTATTCTTAACATTTATTACTTTAATTATAAATTATTTTAGGAGATTGGCCAATATTTGTTAAACTTACCAATGGAAAAGTTTATGGATGTGATTTCATTGTCAGTGCGACTGGTGTGATACCCAATACAAAACCATTTACATCTTTAAGCAAGGTAAATTCTACATTTTTAATATTGTGAAATTTATTAAAGTATTCTATTCAGTATAGTGAAGTTTCAAGCACTTTTTTTTCCATTTATATTTCAAATTACATTAGAATATTTTAAATTCAGTACATTAGATTGGACTTAATTTAATAGTCTTTCAAATTTATTAGTTGAAACATTCCTGTGAGATGGAGAGAAGCAGTTAAAGAAAATCATGGATGCACAGCGGGATTGTACAGTACATTTCATAGCAGTTTTCAATGAAACAGCTATGGAAAGGTTTGTTTATTGCAAACCTTTCCTTTAATATTTAGTTTTAGGCCTACAGAGTAGAGTCAAAATGATAATAATAGATATAAACAAGTAACGAGACTATATCTCGGAGAGTGCAAGCAATGCATGCGCAAATCTCGCACTTGCGCCTGTTTGTAGTAACAGTCTTAGCATTTTGTATTTTATTTTGAACTGGTTCTCGGTCTCCTGACTACCTATAAGTCTGTTTTATTTTATGTGCACATGATTCAGGCACCAAATACTCTGTGCCAAATTGCAACTCCTGACATGTACTCCTTCATATATCTAAGGCGTCCAGTCCAAGCAGTGCAATTTTAGAGACAAGACAGTCTCATTGATGATTTATTTTTACAGTTTAAGTTTTGAATCTGTTTATTATCAATTAATTAAAAGTGGAGAATAATTGAGGGAGGCCAGTATATTTTTAGAAACAATGGCATAAATTCACACAGTTCAGTTTTCAGATCATAAAATTGTAATTTAATAAATAATAATACACTTTTGAATGCAGATTAATTTGAGTAAATTTTGAGAATAATATTAAAATAGGCAAAAGTTTATTTTTCGAATTTATAATCCTGTGGGATGCATTTTGAAATTTTGCTGAAGCAACAAATGTTAATATCAAAACTTTTCTGTACTACACTCTTTAACTGCAGGTTTGATTTTGTTAGTCAAACAAACAGTTTTATTCACAAAAATGATTTGATTGGCTGCAAGTGAGACTCCAAACAAACTCAGCAGCTAATTTTAATAGTGATGATCATGAAAAATGCAAAAGTTAACTGAAAAAAGTCTCATGTTACAAACCTGAACATGTTTAATTTTGAAGCAAAGACAGTTCAGAAAATATTACGTATTTTCAGCAGCAATCGAGAAAATTAGAGATCTTTACTATAAAGTGAAGTATGAGTATCTTTATTTAAAATTAAAAGTATAATTTGATATAATTGCAATTTGCTCTTTAAGATAAACATCTAAGACAAGTTTTTGGTTTCTGTTTCATTTAGTTTAATGTTATTTAATATTTAATAATTATTCAAATAACATTTAACAAACTGTATTTGAATTTTTAAAGTAAATTTCAGTCCCCTTTACAGAATCACTATAAAAAAAATCACAACTCTGTACTTTTGATCCTAAACTTGTGACTTTAGACAGGTCACACCTGTTTTTTTCTTTTATTAAATCTATATTTTTACAGATAAATTTGGCCAATGATGGTGGTATTTTAGTTGATGATCAAATGAGAACTAATATACCAGATTTATATGCAGCTGGAGATGTTTGCACAGCTGGTTGGAATCATGCTTCTCATTGGTTTCAAGTAAGGTTTATATACACACTTTCTATATTGATAAAATAATCATTTACTTCTATAAGATTAGCCTAAAAAATTATTCAAATGTTACAGTTAATTATTTTAAGTGAAAGCAATTATTAAATAACTAGCAGGTAGGCCCGGCATTGCTTGGGCAAAAGTAATGATTGCGAAGATTAAGATTATTACGTTTTAGTCACAAAATAAAAAGAGTAATTTCATCAACGAACTAAGTACAGTCAAACCTGTTTTTATGCGGGGGATAGGGACCGCATTAAAAAAAACGCATAAAAAAAAATCTCACGAAACTTCACGAATGGCTGTAAATAATAGTTTTCGCAACACAATTAAAAAATATTTTTTTTATGCGGTCAACAGGGACCGCATAAAAGAAGTCTCACATAGAAAATAACTCAAAACCGTACGAAATAGAATTTATTGACAACAGATGTCAGCACTTGACTGCATCGTCTGGTCTATCGTCTGTTTTACATATTTTTGTCCAGTTGGTGTTTTGTTGACTTAAAAAGTAAATTATTTCATTTTTCGCATATTCATGCAATAATATTACTATAATAAGTGCATTTATGCTATAATAAGTTTATTTAGCTATAATAAGTGAACGTAAGACATGACGAATCGCACGAGACTAGTCGCCAACTATACCGCACAAATTAAAAATTCGCATTAAAAAAATCGCACAAATAAAAATCGCACATAAAAAGAGCGCATAAAAACAGGTTTGACTGTATTTCTAAAGAAAGGTCAAATTTGAAAATCGAATGTTCTAATATTGTTCGATTTTCACGGTGTGTTCTGATTATATTATTTGGTTTTCATCAAATGTTCTAAAGAAGAAAGGTTGAGAAAAACCGAACTAATCTGTTTAAATTTGAAAATCGAATGTGTTCTAACATATTACTCTTTTTCTTTTTTCTTTTTTTCCAGAGCCTGTAAATCTTGCACGTCGCTTTCTCTTGTTCTCCATCTAATACTTCCATTGTTGACACTTCCATTGTTGACACTTCCATTGTTACTTAACACTGTCATTGTTACTTAACACTTTGGTACTTAAATTTAGTACCCTAACTGTGTACCAACTTTCAACTTTCAACTCCTAATCGTTTGGGCTCTGCACTGATTATTATTATTATTATTATCAACTCGTCTCGATTATATATATAGATGGGAAAGTAGTAATTATGAGTTGTGTAATTAGGTTATTTAGATTTTTGGATAATAAAGTTTCTTTCTGATTTAAGAACCAATTGTTTTTATATGTCAGTGGCGTAGTGTAGTGGGGGCGGCAGGGGCGGCCCGCCCCGGGCGGCACTTTTAGGGGGCGGCAAAATTTCACAATAAATAATAATATCTTGTAAAAATTTGAACCTGTAGAATACACAATAATGATGATTGTTCTTGCTGAAAAGTTCTTTAGAATTACTGTATATTTTAGTCTTTTAAATTGAGATACCTAAATAAAGGGGCGGCGAAATTTTCTTCCGCCCCGGGCAGCTGACAGCCACGCTACGCCACTGTTATATGTAAATAATATTTTTACTACTTACAATTTAAACTACTTGTGAAAATCACTCACCATAGTCTTAAACTGTACACAAAAATCTGAAGAAATTTATTAGCTAGTTAGATGGCAAAGATGGTTAAAGCATCAAGAATTTTTTCTGAACAATCTGTCCTGGATATGTCGGACCCTGTCGCCCCATTGTGGACCTGGCCAAACTCATAATGGGTATGACTAAAAAAGCCCTCTTAGTGCCCTCAGAACAGAGAGAAAGAGAGAAAGAGAGAAAATCCATATGACAAATAAAAAATATCTCACAAGATTGAACATTATCAATTTTTTATTTCGAATGCATATACGTTATATACAAATGTAATTAAATTTTCCTATACATTTATTAAGTTTGGAGCTTTTATTTAAGATTTATTTTCTAACAGTAGATATGTTATTGTTTCAGTAAACAGTTCATTCTGGCATAAAGTTAAACAATAATTTAATTACAATACAATTAGTTAATTTTATATCGATACATTAAGCAAAATAATAAAATTGAAATTGATATACCATATATAATATAAAATTTTAAATTATCAAAGATGTATTGTAGAAAAAAGCTACAGTTCAATATCTTTTTTCTTTGCAATTCACAATTTTAAAATTAAGATACTTTGAAAAAGTTTAATCAGAGTTTTAAAAATTTTTTAGATGAGACTGTGGACTCAGGCCAGACAAATGGGTGCTTATGCAGCTCGTTGTTTATCCTCTCATTACCACAATGAAGAAACAATGTTAGATTTTTGTTTTGAGCTGTTTGAACATGTCACTAAATTCTTTGGTTATAAGGTATGTTAGTTTTTTTCTCTTAGAATAATTGTAAATCAATCAAATTAATATTAATTTATATGAAAATTGTAGGTAGTACTATTAGGTCTTTACAATGGTCAGAAGTTGGGTAACGATTATGAACTTCTTGTAAGAGTGACAAAAGGAAAAGAATTTGTTAAAGTCATACTAAGAAATGGGAAAATGGAAGGTGCCATATTAGTTGGGGAAACAGATCTGGAAGAAACATTTGAAAATCTCATATTAAATCAAATAGATCTTTCTCAGTATGGTGAGGATTTGCTTAATCCCACTATAGACATAGAAGACTACTTCGATTGATTATGGTCAAATCGTTGTATTTAATGTAAAAAAATGTTATATAAAATAATTTATTTCAAAGTATATATTATGTTAAAATAATTTTTAATGAAGATATCTACCATTTTGTTGAACAAAGATTGTTAACTATATTTGTTTTGTTTGTTTGTAAATAAAGATGCTTTCTTGAGTATCAAGTAAATTGTCATTACTAAAAAATTTATTACTCTGTTATAACAAAAAACACATAATTCCTATGTTTGTAAATCTGTATTTTAAATGTAAATGTACATGTTTAAGTCCCTATTTTATAATGAAGTTTGGATGATGATTGGATGGCCCGAGTAGTTAAAGTATCAGTCTATCGCTCTTGGGACCCAAGATCAAATTTAGTTGGGTTGAAAAACTCAGGGATTTTTTTTGGGGTGTCTATTCCAGATATTCCTTCTCTCACCATCCAGCTGCCCCATTGTAAACCTGGCCAAACCCACAAGGGATTTGGAAAAATGCCCTCTTGATGCCCAGAAAGTGGAGAGTTTACCATTCTTGTTCAAACATTTTTTACACTCAATGAGTTTTAGAAATAGATATTTATTAAATAATGCTTTAGGATACCGTTAATAGAAAATACTTAAATTAAGATCTGTTACATACATTTTTATTCTAGTTTTTATGTGGGTTCTGTATGAAATTGATTATACAGTAGAGTGTCGTTTATCCGAAAGCCGGTTAACCAAAAGCTTTCCAGTTGGACTGTCGTGCTGAATCGAACGTTTTTGATACTAGATTAATTTCTAAAGTTTTTATAATTTTTTTGTTTTTATATTTTTCAATATATTTATTGTTTGTACAAAATAAAAAAATAATTTTTAACGATATTCCTCGATTATTATTATAAAAATTTTCATTAGGCTTAAAATCGATGAAAACTCAACACGAAGCGACACGCAACGGAGAAAAATTTCAACATTGGATAGGTTAATATGTTTTTTCATACATAATTGGTTATCTGAACCACCCCAGTCCCCAATTGATTCGGAGAAATGACGCTCTACTGTATTTAGAAAGTCAGTAATTTCGTTCAAAGTATTCCCACCATTTCTTGTACTTTGCATATGATTTGTATAACAATTATAATATCAAGTGAGACACACTCAAGGTTTCTCTAAAGTATCTCTGGCCATTTTGCAACTCATCATTATAACGGTTGCATTTGTACCAAGGTGATCTGTAGTTCCCAAAATCTGAGATACATCCAACAGAATTCTGGTTTTTACATACATTGTGATTGCATGTACCATCTTTTACTATAGTGACACTGCATTTGAGACATTCTTTAGTGTTACTGGAGCCTCTGTCTGCCTAATTGTAAGTGCCTCTGTCATCATCATATTTCTTCTGCCACTTCTGAAACAGGTCACAACTGGTTCATGCCACACTTTAGAACAAGAAAATGTATATCCACAAGTGCAACCAGTTGCCAATCAATGTACTGCACTTTAATGGCTTTAGTGCATTTGAGTCTCAGACAACATTTTATTAAATGGTTGCATTCAGGAAGCAATCTGTGATAAGATATTGATATCTCTCAAAAGTTTGAGAACAAGAGCATCCTCTATTGTTGAATTGCATCAATAAGCAGCGTATTGAATTGCTTCTACCATCCCTTTGACTAGTATTTGGTTCTCAAGTATTCTTACCACAGTCCAAACAGAATATATGGTCACATTTGGATCATTCCATTTCTGAATCAGAATTGCCATAACACATCAAATTAAGTAGAAAGCAAAGAACAAGAATCAAACTTCTGTTTTTGAACAGGAGGATTGTGTTTGTTTGAAAATCTTTGCTTCATCATATAGTTTTACTTTACCTCCATCAAAATAGATATTGAAGAGTATCTTTGTCCCATCAAAGATAATGATTGAGAAGTGTTTGAGTGATTATGGGTGAAATATGAACTAGTGTGTTCACTTCCACAATACACTCCATCTCCAACATTGCACCTATTTGTTCAACATTCAATACTCTACACTTGAAATTTGTTTAACACAAATCTAGAAATCTAACCAAAGAGAAATTGCCACGGACTCTTGCGTCAACACTCTGTCATTTTGTTCAAAATCTTCTCAGAATCCATAGTTTATTTGGAAAACAACAGAAAAGATCCTGATCTTTCTCAAAAAATGCCAAATTTAAACTTTTTTGCTGAGTTGTTATTTGACAAGGTTTCTTTATTTATTAATGCAATGAAAATATCAAAATTATTACAAAACTGTTAATGTCAAACAAATGAAAACTACATAATAAATGCATCATCACCATTAATGTTTTTTCACATGGAGGATTATAAAATTTATATTCTTTAAAAAATCATTTCCATTCAATTTCTCTTTAAAATTGCAGTAAAACTGAAAATGATAAAAATTTCTATTACTGTTCCTTTTTCCCAAAAAGATTATTATTAAATTCAGAAGTGAAGTTTTAGTTCTTAGAATTCTTCTCTGCATAAATGACAATTACAATCATATTTATTGTTTTTTACATATGTACAATGATTTATTCTGGAATTAGTCTATAGATATCAAATTTCTAAATAGTATATGATAATTATTATAGATGCATAACTTATATGGTTCAGTAACTGAAAATTGATTGCCTAAATATAAAAAGCTTGCATTGGATTAATCTAAGGTTATCAAAATTAATTTTTTTGTGTATTTATTATTGTAGACATTTATTGAAATAAAGTTAAACTAGCCACCAGTTAACTTTATTGATGATGTGACTTAACTAAGTGATGAATATACTTTTAAAAGGTAAGGTTAGCATTTCTCCAACCATTGATAAAGGTGCATTGGATACATATATGTTACACTTTATTTACATCATTCCTCTAGAAAACTTCTTATCAGAATGTTATATATAGTATTAATTCATAAATTAAATTCTGATGGTTTAATGTTTTATGTATAATTTTGTTGAAGTTATAATAAATTACTATGGCTAACTTTGGAATTAAACTTTGTCTCCTGATTAAGTCTTTGTTTTACACAGAAAACCTTGAATTTGTCTTATCAGCCTTAATAGCAATACTAGCAGTTTTTTCTGCATTCATATTATTATTAAATTAAAAAAGCACTTTTAATGACATAGGTTTATTACTGGTTGTGCAATTAACTTACTACCTGAAACCAATATATTGTTGACTAGTTTGTATTTATGCAAATTGATAAAAATAGCACTAAGCTTAATTTATATACTTTCTCTAAATACACATCAAAAATTAGTGCTTGAAGACTATTAGCATTTTTAATAAAAGGTTATAATCTATGGAAGTTATAACTGCTTTTGATGTCTCTTCTTTTTCCATATTTATATCTTACTGTATAAATGACAATGAAGAGAGAAATTTTCAAAGATACTTTCAAGAGAGTCTCATTTGTTGTGAAGTTAAATTTAAATATCTAGTAATTTTTTTTAACAATGAAGTATTTTAAAGAGAAATTCAATCATCTATAACAATATTCAATAACAACAACATATAAAAATAAATTTTATTTACTTAAAATTATGATGTTAAAAATAAATTAACATGTTTCAATATGTAAATAATGAAATATTTTTATAAAATTAAGCATTTCTTATAGCTTCAGTTAATTCATCAATAGGTAATATTTTTTCTTTTCCTAAGAAGTATAGCAATTGAAATTTGGCATTTTCAATAAAATTATTTTGAAGAAATGATGGAAATCCTTGGCTTGAATTAAATGTATAAAGTGGTACTCTTAATATTCCATAAGTCTGAAAAAAAAAGTTTAATTGCTATAGTTAACATCAAATTTTTTTTTAAACAGATTAAAAAATTCAAAACAGTCATTTGTTACTTCATCTCCATAGTCTTCTGCTAACAAAGCTCGCTTCTCCGTTTCATAATATTCATCAGGCAGCATGCGCAACCAAAAGAAATGAAAACAGTATTTTGCTTGATGATTTACAATAGTTAATATATAATTTTCTTTGCAAAACTGATATTTATCCGTGTCAAAATTAATCTCTTCTTTCAATTCTCGACTTAAGCCGTCGACAATATTCTCTCCCTCGGGAATTCCTCCTCCAGGAAATCCTAACGTTCCATCAAATCTCATTACCATCTGACAAAACAGAAAAAAATATATTTAAAGTATTGATACAATTTTATTTCTGTTGTAGACCAATTTATCTATTAGAAAAATAATTTCAATAGATTAAATTAACTTAAAATTAAATTTTTACACCAAGCAATATCTCCCAAATTATAAAATGATGGCCTAACTTAAACTAATTTCTCAGTCCATTACAAGGTGTAGTAATATTTTAAAAGAAATCGTAAGGACTTTTGCAATGTTTTAGGATTAAAATTTTACATCTGGCAATTTTTCAAATACAAAAATAAATTCAGAGTGGCACAAAGTTGCTATGCACACTAATTAGAAATTTTAAATGCTCTCTTTATTCTAATTTTAATCTTTCTCCCATGTTCTAGACATTTTCTATGTTGATAGTCATTAAATAAAGCAGTTCTATATAAGTTCTTTTAGATCAAAACAGGATTGAGAAAGGAGTTTGTCTGAGAGATATTCTCTAAGATCTAGAAAATGGTAGGCATAAAGATTCTGTGATCACTGTATAAACAAATGTAAAAGATATTTTCACTAACAGTTGCTATAAAGAGACACTGATAGAGATTTCACAATTTTCCACGAAAGTTGCCTAAGGCTTCTCATTGGTGATATTGAAGAAGTTGATATGAATATGATCTAAATACTATTTTCTGAAATTTAAGACAACTGTAAGAAAACTTTAGTAAAACAAATTTATAAGAATAAACAAATTTAATAGTTACTAACTAGAACATTTGCTTTCGCTGAATATTTGGATAAGACTTTTTTATCGGAAAGAGAATAAATGGCACAATGAGCTGCTTGCGTGTATTCTTCATAACGGTTAACATCAAATATTACTTCTGCATCTTTCTCTAAGAAATCCCGCGTAACTTCATATAACACACCATCCATCTTAAAACACGTTACCTTCGAAAGTGAAACAGCTGATCGATCTGAGAGCCCCCTACAAAGTTTTTATATTATAATAAATTTATGACAAATATTGTTTATTGAATTTTAAACGATTCGATGATTATTTTTACTTAAATTTTAATATATATGTTTATTAAAATATAAATATATTTAATTGCGAAACATTATATGAAAATAAAGTTTAAATAATAAGTGTAAAATTAAAATATTCAGGAATAATAAACACAGGGTACGTTCGTAAAGTCGAACGAGTTAAACGAGAATGACGTCATCGTTATTCTTATTTTGTACTTCGAACGATTCGTTTATAACTAAATGCTGTTTCTAAAATCGAAGATACGAATGTTGCTAGTGCAGCCTTATCCGAAATATTTTTCTTAGATTGCTTCGGGTGGACAGTCATTTCAATCATTTCACCTTTTAATTCACAATTTAAACACTCGAGTAAATTTAGAAACATCGATATCGTCGGACACCATTTTCTAAACGAAGTAACTAACTCTTTCCATTGTGAGCTTCGTTTGAAACGTCATCACCGCAGAGCATGCGCACTGAGTGAGACTACTTTTCGAACGATTCGTTAGTAACGCGTTTAACTCGTGTGACTTTACGAACGTACCCATAGAAATAACGTATTACAGTGGGTGATCAGTTAACGAACACAATCCGTTCCAAGACTTTCTTCGCTATCCGAACTATTCGTTAGCCGATTATCGATTTATCATAGGTTTTTATGGGAATTTGATTAATTCGTTCTGGAGACCCCCAAAAATAGAAAAATATATACTTTATTACTATATTAATTTATATGTAATAATAAAAATACATATATACACATCTTGCATTTTTATTAGTCATGTTTTTTCCGTTTGTGGTTGTTAAAGAATCTGTCTAATGTCGATTGCTTTTCTCTCTTCAGGACTTTTCAGAAGCAATTAATAGCATTGTAATAGTAGACATCCCCAAGCCTATTAACCTCAATATCTCAAACCTGGTTAGGATACCATTCTAAGACCGTTGTTCTGACATTCTCCCACTTCTTCAAAAGTTGTTTAAAACAATAGCAGATATCGGCAATAATCCTCTTTTTCAGAAGAAAACATATCTCGCCGAGTTTCTTGGCATTCTTCTGTCGTCAGATCAGTTTTAGGTTCCATTATGAGCCCTTCAATGTTCTTTATTTCTTAGAAGTGATTTTTGTTACTCCTTCGGGAAAAAATTTTGCATTAAAATTCAGCCGTAGGAGAAATTTGCGGCTGCTGTTCCCTTAATGTGCGTATTACGTATGTTTTCTAACTAATTTCGGGATTTAAAAAAGGAACTGCAACAATTTTATTTTAATTACAGGTGTGAGATATGGAATTGACGATTAGAAGATTTTAACACATAAGGCACAATAAGACAAAGTGCATATCTGTCGAATATTTGTGGAGAATGTTTTGTGAGTCATTTTATAGCCAAAATTGGTTAAGATTTGCCTAATAGTCCTTTCTACAAAGTTTTGAACACCTCTTTACCTACAATAATACTACAGTATATATATATATTAAATTCTTTCCGCCTGTTCGGTACTGAGAGGACATTTTTAGGAATGGCCCGACATATTCTGATGGACCACCCCCGATGAAGTCCTGAAGTTTTGTGACCTTTCCAAACTCGATTCCGGGTCCTCCAGAGGTGTAAGCTACCAATTGACCATCAGGCTATTACCCTGTTTATTAACGATTAAAAAATTTTGCACTTTGTAAAATATTTGTTTATAATTGACAAGACTATGTCTTGTTTATAAAATCGTACTGCCTGCTGTGTTACAGGTTAGAGGTATGAAGGATTACATGTCAGTAGTTGCAATTTCGCACAGAGTATTAGGTGCCCAAATCATGCGCGCATAAAAAAAAACGGTGTAAGTACAGTAGTCAGGGGACAGAGAACCGAGTCTAAATAAAATACAAAATGACGACGCTCTACAAACAGGCAGTAGTACGAGATTTGCGCATGCGTTGCTGGTTGGTACGTTGGAAGTACGAATGTTGTGAAATTGAATTTTGACAAACACGTGCGTTGGGAAGTTCGAAAAGCGAATGTTGCTAAATCGAATTTTCACAAACGAATCTTTGAAAAATCCCATTTACCTGTCCGTTTTATTCCCCACATATTTCTGGTCGCCACGTGCTAACCTCGACCGATTGACCGGAGATATCTCGTTTCATCGTCGGAACTTTTTGAAACTAGATGGCGCGTCGTTATAATTTTATATTAAAACTAACTTCCGAAATATAATTTCTTTTTCTTTTACATTTATTAATATATATATATTATATATTGTTTGTGCAAAATAATAAAATACTTCGTAATTTCGGACGATACGATAGCCACGATTATTTTTTTTCAAAAACGGGAAACTTTCGTTATTCATCGAAAAATTCAACCCAGCCGACACGCAACGAACAGAAATTTCGACATTGGATAGGTTAATTTCACTGAAAATGGTCCGTGGACGACCTCGTGGTCGTGGCCGAGGCCGGCGAAGTTTCAAAGATCGCCCTCAAAACCAGCGATACCAAAGAAGATTGGAGAATGAGAACGAGAGCCGCCGTGAGCGTCAAAGTGATCCCGCTTAGCAGTGAGTCTCCGAGACATAGTCTTGCCCCAAATACGGCTTTGCCGTTTTACTTGTTTTTATTTGTTATAGTGGATGATTTTGAATATTTTTCGAAATGTCATTTGGAATTTTTGAAATAAAGCTTTCAGAAATTATAATTTATTTTTTAATAAATGTGAAATCTTTCTACGGTAACAAAAATTGTTAACAATGGACAAAATATTGTTTTATGTAACAATGGATTCGCGATTGTTGCAAATAAAACTACTGTATTGTTAATTCAAGAGATTCTCAACGAAGTAAAAAGTAAGACGTTTTAAAAATATTTTAACAATTTGTTCCATATTTATCCAGTATTTCTACAGATATTTCTTTTTAATTCTTAATATAATGATGAAATCGAACATACTCCAATGTAAATTACAATTTATATTCGATAGAATGTCAAAGAAATGCAGTAAAAATAGCTTCTGCGAAACAAGTTGGATTTGTTTGATCCAAAAATCTGTAAATTTTTAACTTCAACTGATATATATTTTTATTTGGCTCTTACCGCCCTTAGGGTTCTAAGAAGACCTTTCTAACTACGCCTATCAAGAATTCGACTGGTGGTGAGAGACAGGGGCCCGACATATTCGAGACAGACCAACTCTTTTCAAAATTTCTTGGAGTGTTCGCCCAATTTCGATTCCGAGTTCGTCAAAGCTGCAGGCAGCTCACGACAGACTTTAACTACCTATCAGTGAGACATTTCTTGTAATATTTCATAAAATAATTACTTTAAAAGTTGAATTTTTTAAGATCGATAGAATAAACCAGACTAATCTTAAAAGTTGATTTAAACTTTCGTACTATTGGATTAGATTAATGGAATGCAACAGATGGACATCTCCGAAGAGGGTTTTCTGTGAGAAACTGGCCTCTATTTGTGTGTCAGACACACGAAGAAACTCCAAAAAATTCCATTTGTTTAGTCTGTTGGGTAGGAGTGAACCCACGTCCAACTACCAGTGTTCAACAGTCAGCAGTCATTGGTTTTATCCGCTCGGCCACTAGTAAGCAACTTTGTATTAACTAAGAGTATTGGAGTATTCGAGTTTTAATTTTCTCGATAAGATTTCACTTATTATTAGAAAATTTAAATTTTAATTCTAATCTGATAAAAGTTTCTATCAACGAATGCAGTAATTTTAAATTTTTATGTCAAATTTCTAATTTTTAATTTGATCTCTGGAGTGTTGAATCGACATTAATTTGAATGGGCTGTAAATACTGTTCTTAAATTTTGTAATACGAGATGACATACCGACACATCAGGGCTGTGGAATCGGAGTCGGAGTCGTGCAAAAATTCCCCCGACTCCGACTCCTTTTTATTTTTCCAACTTGTTATGTATATAAATAACGAAAAAGTATTTGAATCGTGTCACATTTGACCCTCTGAGCTTTTTGCAAATCTATACGTTTGGAAATCTCTCGAACCACAAAAATGTCAAAAAACGGAAAAATTCGCGCGCGCATGCGCGTTTTCGGCGTCTAATTTGTTTAATTTCTTTATTTTATTCTGAAATATTAAACAATACCTAAGAATGAGTAAAGTTTAAGAAAGAAAATTTGGCACAGTAGCGTGTGTATGAAAGGCGTTAATGCTATTAAATTTTGGTTCTTAATTAAAGCTAGAACAGAGTAAAGACATAGAAAGGGTCATGTGTCATATCTCTAGTGTGGTCGGACTTAATGAATATTTTACTGGTCCCAAATAATATTATATATCTCATTGTCATTGTATTAAAATTTATGCTTGATTGTTATAGTTCTGTAGTATATGGGTTACATTAAATATTGTAAATACAATGCACTGTATATATTAGATAACGCTTTGTATTGGTTAACTATTGGTGTTATAATTATGTTTGTGCCATGTGTTTGTAAGTTGATGAGGGGTCCTGTACCCAAAATGCATACTTACCTAAATTTGAATATGATTATTAAAAACTAACTTTTTTTATTAAAGATCCAGTCCTTCTTTCTGTCGGCCTTGGTGTGATAAGCCCTCCAATTGTTAAGTCCTATTTATTTAGGTTATCTAACTCTATCCAATTTATAGTTGTGGGCTAAAAGCGTTGTTTATTATTAATATTTTACTCGTTCCTAGCATTCACAATCTTATAGTATAATCGAGATGGGTTAATAATAATACTGTATAAGATCAGAGTTCAAACGGTTAAGAGTTAAAAGTTAAAATTTGATATACAGTTAAGATACGTTATATAGTTTCCTATATAAAACATGAAAAAAGGTTGAATTTCAAATAAGGCAATGCTTTGAAATTCATTAAAAGTATTTCGTAACTACAGAATATACCTTAACAGTCTCTTCATTTAAACAGAATATTTTATTATGATATTAATATTACTGGAGTGTCATCCTGGAAAAAAAAAAAAAAACCAATTGCCTGGACCCCCAGCAACAAGGAACGTTAAACTAATCTCTTCCAAAAAATATTTCTATCAAAAAATTACTCTGAAAAAATATCTGAAGTTCAACACTATACTTGGCCCCCTAATTCAAATTTGCCCATCGGACGTAAGAGAAAGTGTGGGTACTCAGGTAAGAGTGTTAT
Source organism: Centruroides vittatus (assembly GCF_030686945.1). Lineage (NCBI taxonomy): Eukaryota > Metazoa > Arthropoda > Arachnida > Scorpiones > Buthidae > Centruroides > Centruroides vittatus. Next base: position 4,193,145 of record NW_027122113.1, read on the forward strand.
TTTCAGGTTACGGTGTTACTATCAGGACGTGGTGGGATGGCGAATGGTCTCGCTGTTTCTATAAAATGCCACAAGAGTCCTACGACGGTAACACAACGTGGCGAGATCATGCCGCCACTAAAATAAGCATGAAAGTATGATTTGTTACTATTGGGTGTTTTGCGATAGTTTAGTTCTTGTTGTTTTTCAATAGTTTAAATTTTATTATGTTATTTATTTAGTTAGATGAATTTAATTTATAATTAAATTTATCTATGTATTATACTTATATAGTATTTTATATATATTTTTTAATATACAAATATGTTAATATGAATTGTTTATGTTTGGAAAGTAATCCTATATTCGTTGCTACATTTTGTATTAAATGATAAATTTTACGGAGAATTGTGATAAGAACAATTTATTGGAATGACAACCATTGATTTATTTTGCAAATGGTTTCAGTCTACTGAATAAATTGAATAGCAACGAATGTCCAGTTTTATTCTCTGATTGTTACTCTGTCAAGCAATCAGGGTCAGTTTCTGGAAGCTAAAAAACTACCACAAAATGGGTGTCGCCTTGACGTGGCTTTGTGGCTTATTGTGTGAACTTTTTATCTGTTTTAAAGATAAAATTTTACACAGACTAAGAACACCCGACAGAAATTTTTGTTTCATAGAAGTTGAGTGTAAGGCCAGGAACACACATGCGTAAAATTGTTTGGCAGTAAACTGAATCAGAAATCAGCTTTCAGTTCAGTTTCTGTTTTACGCTTTTATGCCAGAACACACATACGTAAAAATTCTGACCGAATAGGAAACACCACTGCCACCAACAGTGCTAATTTTATTAATTTTTTCTTGTCATATATCTATTCCTTTGTACCTTCCATTTTTTTCCGCTTCCTCTGCTATAATATAGAAAATTTAAATTAATACACTTGTATTCCGAATTCAAATAAAGAACGTTCGTGTAATCTAAATACTAAGCCTATAAATCAATTCTACTAGACCTACCTGTTGTTTGAAATTTTGCACCTATAGCCATCCATAAACGTTGTTTAAATATAGTGGCTTTATACATGACACTGATGTGGTCGAATGGATTCAATAAACTCCTCTATTTCATTTATTTTTTGTTTTTTCGAGACCGTCACAATTGTAGGGTTAACCCTCATTGCCGCCATTGTTAGAATAAAAAGCACGTGTCTACTTTGACGTCACAGAAAAGACTTCTCTTTATTGGAGGAATTTTGGCGTAAAAATTTTACGCCGTAAAAAGTAGAGACATGCTCTACTCTATTTTCAGTTCTGTTTCAGCCAAAATTTCAGAAAAAATTTTACGCTTTCTGTTTTACGCTAGATTTTACGCCGAATTTTACGCATGTGTGTTTCCTGGCCTAAGGATGTATTTTACCGGTAAAGGCAGACTGTTTACAGAATCCAATGATAATTTAACTTATTTTCACAATTTTTTTAAACTTTAGTATAATTCCCAAAACTTGTCCAAGGTAGGAAACGGTTATTTGAAATTCAAAAATATTTCAGGATTTCAGGATTATCTGAAATCCTGAAATCCTGTTGTTAATTATTGTCAAAGAACTTACAAACTAATGAAATAGAATATTTCGAGCATGACGCTATACCTACGTAACAATATTCACTTTTTATTTCTGATCTTGTAAGACACATAGCAAAAAGTAAGGCTGTCTTGCGTAAACAAAAGGAAATATCACCCGATCAAAGCTAGAGATGTCGTGTTAAACATATATTATTTTATCCGTTAAAATTGACTTTATAGTAGCTAAAAAGTCACAAGATTATAGGCTACTAGCATTACGAGTGGGTTTGTTAAAGCCGACTCATAAAGTTTAATTCTCAACAGGCTGTCTGAATGTTAAGTCCGGTCCTTCACTACTCAACTGCTCCAGTTACGTTCTTGGCTGGACGGATGATGTCATCAATTTTTAGATATTTTCCCTTACTGATGCTACATTTGGTCTGTCATCCCGATAATAAGATCAAGCAGTTAGTTACAGACGTTTGGATATACTGTACATTAATTTATTCAAATTTTCTGCCAACTCGAGGTTAATTTTAAAAATACACAATAAGAAAAAAATTTACCGATAGGACTAAAGTAGTAAGAGAGAGTAGGACTAAAGCGTAAAAGTTATAATTTTCGCCTGTTATAAAAACAGGCGAAAGGCGAAATTAATTGTTATTTTCAAATAACGATAACAACTTGTTAGTTATTTACAAATACAGGTCTTATTCCTTCTCAATTATTTGAGATACGCCTTCAGTGTCATCGCTTATGCGTTTCCATTTCCATAAAAATGTTAGTCATGTCACACATAAAGGACTGCTAATAAATTTAGAATTTTTTTTTTGCAGGTTCATAAACAGTATTTGCTTCTGAGTAAACATCGGTTTAACACGAGGATGAAATAAATCAGCAATGAGTTTCTCGACTTTCTGCCAACATTTAAAATTTTGGTGTAGGTATTTGTTAAAAAAATTTTATATTTTTATATTTTATAATTTTTATATTTAGGCTCTACTATTAGAAAACGGCAATAAGCTTAATTTTGAGGGCAGGAATGAGTTTTATAAAAATTGTAAATGCAAATAACGTGTAAAATCGTCATTAGGTCCGACCGTACTGAACATACATTCCATTATTCCGTCACCCTCTCGACCTTTAACCACCAAAATTTAATAGAACCAATCTCCTTAACAAGAAATTTTTTTGCTAAATTTTAGAAAATTTCGACAAAAAGCACAGGTGCTTTAAGCTTCAAGCAGGGTGAACAAATCGTGCCACATGCACTAAGACCAGGAATAACGGTAGTGACTCCCCGCCAAGTAAAAATATTACTGATTGACTATATATACATTCACCAGAGTTACTGATTTTCGGGAGTCGATTTCTCCGCCCCCAATCACCTGAAGTAACTTCGAATATCTCATTCGAAAGAAAATTGTTTTCTTATATAGCTTGCAAAATTTCAAGACTTTCTATAAAGCGGTTGCTGAAATATAAGTACTGTAATTGAAAAGTGCAAAAATTATCGAAAAAACTGTACAGTATTTTCTTTTTCATCAGTCACTGCACAATATGGTAGAGAAAAACTACTGGGTCTAGAAAACTCAATTTTTAAACTTAAGTCTTTCTCGTTATTAGTGAGAAACTGTCGAAATTTCCGGGTCTCTATGTCAAAGTTCACGGGAGTTTCCCATAGAGCTATTTTAGTTTTACGGCTTAATTTTATGCTTATCAGGTTAAAATTCCATGCAGAAAAATGAATTTTATTCAAAATGTTAGTTCGAATTAAAAAAAAAACATCATATTTATGCATATTAAAATTTTTTTATAACGTGTTTTCTAAATGGCGTATCGAAAACGTCGGCCGAGGATCGGCCACGTTTTCGAAACTTAATTCAATTGTATTATTACGTCAAGACAAAGATCGGTGGCCGAGGATCGGCCACCGATCTTGTCTTGACGTAATAATACAATTGAATTAAGTTTGGCCAAGTAAAAACTTGTGATAATTCAGACAACAGTCAAAATTTTTCTTATAAATTTTCTTTTGGTAAAGATAAGATTGTGCTCGGAAGCGGTAGCTACAAGATTTTTACCCGTATTTTATACAAGAAAAATTTTGACTCACTAAAATTGTCATGAGGTTTTACACGGCCAAATTTTACATCTCAGATATTTTTGTTTTGATTTATACAAACAAAAATTACTCCCGAATTTTTTTTTTTTTTTTTTTTTTTTTTTTTTTTTTTGCATTTTTCGACGTTTCAAAGTACGCCGAGTACTAAATTGTAAAAATTTGTGGAGTCATTTTTCGACCGATCACCATACTTTTCCTCGGTTATACATAACGGTCGAAAAAGTAAAAATAGAATATAATTTTCTGTTAATTTACCATCCCTTCCTTAGAGGTGTGGGTTAGTTGGTAAACAGTAGGGTTTCTCAAATGGATCCCGGTTGTTTTTTTAACCCGGGAAATATTCCGGAAAATCCCGCAAATTTCTTAAACGTTCACTTTTTTCTTATTTTATGTTAAGGTTGAGGAAATTTTGCAAATAGAAAGTATAATTAACTCATAAACTGCCAGAATAAATTTGTATTTATTAATTTTAAACCTACTTATTAGTTTTTTAAGTTTTTCCTCGTTATGGCACGTCACAAATTATCAATAATCAATACGTAGCTTATTCTTGATAACTTACTTCTTGATATATACTTGATAGGACTCTCAAAATTCTCTACCAATAATATCTGGAATAATTGCGCTTACGCTATCTTAATTTTTAACCATGCCCATTAATTTCAATAATTGCGTAACGCCAAGTTGTGCAAATTGGGCAAGGATACAAACGAGTACGAAGTCTGCAAGTATGAAGTTTTTCTTCATAACCTGATAATTAAAGACAAACGAACTGCCGAATTATTGGACTATGGTGTTTCTATTAAAGCAGTCGAGGTAGACAAATCAAGAATGCTAGACAGCAAAAGAACTACTACAATCTCAAAAATGGACTAGAAATCTTCCAGGCTACAGGTGAAAAACCACATCTGTCTTCTCTTAAATGCATTAAACACGATTCCAATTACATCAATTGAATCGGAAAAGGCATTCTCGGTAGCAAGACTTTTCATTACTAAAATAAGAATTAGATTAAGTGATCGGAGTATTGACCATCTTTGCTTTTTAAAATCTTATAAAAATTTACAATACAGTCAAACCTGTTTTTATGCGCTCTTTTTATGTGCGATTTTTATTTGTGCGATTTTTTAATGCGAATTTTTAATTTGTGCGGTATAGTTGGCGACTAGTCTCGTGCGATTCGTCATGTCTTACGTTGACTTATTATAGCTAAATGAACTTATTATAGCATAAATGCACTTATTATAGTAATATTATTGCATGAATATGCGAAAAATGAAATAATTTACTTTTTAAGTCAACAAAACACCACCTGGACAAAAATATGTAAAACAGACGATAGACCAGACGATGCAGTCAAGTGCTGACATCTGTTGTCAATAAATTCTATTTCGTACGGTTTTGAGTTATTTTCTATGTGAGACTTTTTTATGCGGTCCCTGTTGACCGCATAAAAAAAAATATTTTTTAATTGTGTTGCGAAAACTATTATTTACAGCCATTCGTGAAGTTTCGTGAGATTTTTTTTTGTGCGTTTTTTTTAATGCGGTCCTATCCCCCGCATAAAAACAGGTTTGACTGTATTTTGTATTATGTTTTATTTAAAAAAACAAAAATTACCTTCTAAGTTAGAAGTTTGATCTGTTCTTTTTTTTCTTTTTTTTTAAATTTTCAACTCAATTCAAAGGCATTTTTGTTGTTGTTGTATGCAATTTCCAGCAAACTTTAATATTTTTTTTTTATTTGTAAAAATTTCTACGTAATTCAAAGGTAATTTGTAATATATATCTTACACGACATTATTAATATGATTTTGGAGGTTACAGAACGTATTAAATTACTTTAAAGAATGAAAAGTAATTATATCATTTGATTTCAAGATATTTTGTATATCTTAAAAATAATTAATTTTGTCCCGGGATTTCCCGGGATCCCGGGAAACAGTTCACTTTTATCTCGGAATCCCGGGACAAGCAAAAGACCGGGAAATAAGAAACCCTAGATGCACCGGTACCTATTCCTGTAAATGAGCCTATTGTTTCTATAATGATGAAAAATTACAGTGAATGAATAATCATTTTTTATCAGGCCGAATGGCCGTGCGATTAAGATGGCAGCATACCCCTTTGGGAAACCCGGTATCGAATCCGAATGGGTTGAAAAATCCCCAGGATTTTTTAGGTGGTGGTCTGTTTGGATATGTCGGGCGCCCATTGTGGGCCTGGTCGAACCCATAATGGACCTGCTAAAAGATACCCGCTTAGTATCCTGTGGCACTAAATGGGCCTATTTTTACCAGAGAGTAAAAAAAAAATATTTTTCATTAGGCTGATCAGCTGATCATAAGTACCATTTTGAGTGAGGTAGTATCATTTTTTTTGTCCTGTTCCATCTGTCTCGCCCTTTTCATAAAATTTTCACTTTTATTCCGTTTTTGAAAATCAAAACGTTTAGCTCTTTAGTTTGTATGTTAAATACGTTTGTATATTGTATTCCGAACTCGTGACTTGTTAGAAAATGTTTATTCTGCGTCTATAAGGGTTGTAAATGTGAATGGATATTGTGGGAATCCGGTGAGTGAGAAATGGTTTTTCTTTCTTGTTTGGCCTCAGATCGGATAGATCCGCCCGCAGGGTCGTTAGGATGGGTTTTAAGTATTGTAAAATTTGGGGACAGGAAGTTCGTTTAATCTATTTGTCAGTTTTTCCTGACACCAGCCTAATCAGTGCGCTAGGCACGCTAATAATTAAATTAATTAACTTTTCCGAGAGAGAGGGATCGTGGACCCGTAATAAGACTTTAGCGTAGAGTTCAGCTCAGTAACGAGTCCATTTAAAATTTAACTAAATAAAATTTAATAAAAAGAAATAAAATAAAATACAGATATCGAAAGATTCTAAATCCCTATCTATTACAGTGAGAGAGAGAGTTTACAAACATCAAACGTATACTACCTCGATAGCTGATCGGGTTAGTACTCTTCTCTTCTGGAAAGGGCTACGAAGTGTTTCGGCGGCTTCGATAACGGACGAGGTCTGGGAGGAGAATGATGAGTGAAGCAATGAAGTTCAAGGCGGAAACTCAGGACAAATCTTCTGAGAGACTCGGGGTTCGGAGCACAAGGAAAATCTTTGGAGAACTCTGTCCCTCTTATGGCATGTTCAAATTAATCGGGAACTGCCCCGA